>NC_092710.1:15176527-15476527 GCF_047496885.1 Scyliorhinus torazame | reverse complement strand
GCCGCACTGTCTGAGGTTCAGTACTGAGGGAGTGCAGAACTGTCAGAGGGTCAGTACTGAGGGAGTGCCGCACTGTCAGAGGGTCAGTACTGAGGGAGTGCTGCAATGGCAGAGGGTCAGTGCTGAGAGAGTGCTGCACTGTCAGAGGGTCAGTACTGAGGGAGTGCTGCACTGTCAGAGGGTCAGTACTGAGGGAGTGCTGCACTGTCAGAGGGTCAGTACTGAGGGAGTGCCGCACTGTCAGAGGGTCAGTACTGAGAGAGTGCTGCACTGTCAGAGGGTCAGTACTGAGGGAGTGCTGCACTGTCAGACGGTCAGTACTGAGGAAATGCCGCACTGTCAGTGGGTCAGTACTGAGGGAGTGCCGCACTGTCAGAGGGTCAGTACTGAGGGAGTGCAGCACTGTCAGAGGCTCAGTACTGAGGGAGTGCTGCACTGTCAGAGGGTCAGTACTGAGGGAGTGCCGCACTGTCAGAGGGTCAGTACTGAGGGAGTGCCGCACTGTCAGAGGGTCAGTACTGAGGGAGTGCTGCACTGTCAGAGGGTCAGTACTGAGGGAGTACTGCACTGTCAGAGGGTCAGTACTGAGGGAGCACTGCACTGTCAGAGGGTCAGTACTGAGGGAGTGCCGCCCTGTCAGAGGGTCAGTATTGAGGGAGCCCCGCACTGTTAGAGGGTCAGTACTGAAGGACTGCCGCACTGTCAGCGGGTAAGTACGGAGGGAGCCCCGCACTGTTAGAGGGTCAGTACTGAGGGAGTGCTGCACTGTCAGAGGGTCAGTACTGAGGGAGTGCCGCACTGTTAGAGGGTGAGTACTGAGGGAGAGCTGCACTGTCAGAGGGTCAGTACGGAGGGAGTGCTGCACTGTCAGAGGGTCAGTACTGAGGGAGTGCCGCATTGTCATTGGGTCAGTACTGAGGGAGCGCTGCACTGTCAGAGCGTCAGTACTGAGGGAGTGCTGCACTGTCAGAGGGTCAGTACGGAGGGAGTGCTGCACTGTCAGAGGGTCAGTACTGAGGGAGTGCTGCACTGTCAGAGGGTCAGTACTGAGGGAGTGCCGCACTGTCAGAGGGTCAGTACTGAGGGAGTGCCGCACTGTCAGAGGGTCAGTACTGAGGGAGTTCCGCATTGTCAGAGGGTCAGTACTGAGGGAGTGCTGCACTGTCAGAGGGTCAGTACTGAGGGAGTGCTGCACTGTCAGAGGGTCAGTACTGAGGGAGTGCTGTACTACCAGAGGTTCAGTACTGAGGGAGTGCTGAACTGTCCGAGGGTCAGTACTGTAGGACTGCTGCACTGTCAGAGGGTCAGTACTGAGGGAGTGCCGCACTGTCAGAGGGTCAGTACTGAGGGAGTGCTGCACTGTCAGAGGGTCAGTACTGAGGGGGTGCCGCCCTGTCAGAGGATCAGTACTGTGGGGGTGCTGCACTGTCAGAGGGTCAGTACTGTGGGAGTGCTGCACTGTCAGAGGGTCAGTACTGAGGGAGAGCCGCACTGTCAGAGGGTCAGTACTGAGGTTTTGCCGCACTGTTAGAGGGTCAGTACTGAGGGAGTGCCGCACTGTCAGAGGGTCAGTACTGAGGGAGCGCTGCACTGTCAGAGCGTCAGTACTGAGGGAGTGCCGCACTGTCAGAGGGTCAGGACTGATTGAGTGCCGCACTGTCAGAGAGTCAGTACTGAGGGAGTGCTGCACGGTCAGAGGCTCTGTACTGAGGGAGTGCTGCACTGTCAGAGGGTCAGTACTGAGGGAGTGCTGTACTACCAGAGGTTCAGTACTGAGGGAGTGCTGCACTGTCAGAGGATCAGTACTGTGGGAGTGCTGCACTGTCAGAGGGTCAGTACTGAGGGAGAGTCGCACTGTCAGAGGGTCAGTACTGAGGTTTTGCCGCACTGTTAGAGGGTCAGTACTGAGGGAGTGCCGCACTGTCAGAGGGTCAGTACTGAGGGAGTGCCGCCCTGTCAGAGGGTCAGTACTGAGAGAATGCTGCACTGTCAGAGGGTCAGTCCCGAGGGAGAGCTGCACTGTCAGAGGGTCAGTACTGAGGGAGTGCTGCACTGTCAGAGGTTCAGTACTGAGGGAGTGCCGCATTGTCAGAGTGTCAGTACTGAGGGAGTGCCGCACTGTCAGAGGGTCAGTACTGAGGATTTGCCGCACTGTTAGAGGGCCAGTACTGAGGGAGTGCCGCACTGTCAGAGGGTCAGTACTGAGGGAGTGCCGCACTGTCAGAGGGTCAGTACTGAGGGAGTGCTGCACTGTCAGAGGGTCAGTACTGAGTGAGTGCTGCACTGTCAGAGGGTCAGTACTGAGGGAGTGCTGCACTGTCAGAGAGTCAGTACTGAGGGAGTGCTGCACTGTCAGAGGGTCAGTACTGAGGGAGTGCCGCATTGTCAGTGGGTCAGTACTGAGGGAGCGCTGCACTGTCAGAGCGTCAGTACTGGGGGAGTGCCGCACTGTCAGAGGGTCAGGACTGAGGGAGTGCCGCACTGTCAGAGGGTCAGTACTGAGGGAGTGCCACACTGTCAGAGGGTCAGGACTGATTGAGTGCCGCACTGTCAGAGAGTCAGTACTGAGGGAGTGCTGCACGGTCAGAGGCTCAGTACTGAGGGAGTGCTGCACTGTCAGAGGGTCAGTACTGAGGGAGTGCTGTACTACCAGAGGTTCAGTACTGAGGGAGTGCTGAACTGTCCGAGGGTCAGTACTGTAGGACTGCTGCACTGTCAGAGGGTCAGTACTGAGGGAGTGCTGCACTGTCAGAGGGTCAGTACTGAGAGAATGCTGCACTGTCAGAGGGTCAGTCCCGAGGGAGAGCTGCACTGTCAGAGGGTCAGTACTGAGGGAGTGCCGCACTGTCAGAGGGTCAGTACTGAGGTTTTGCCACACTGTTAGAGGGTCAGTACTGAGGGGGTGCCGCCCTGTCAGAGGGTCAGTACTGTGGGGGTGCTGCACTGTCAGAGGGTCAGTACTGTGGGAGTGCTGCACTGTCAGAGGTTCAGTACTGAGGGAGAGCCGCACTGTCAGAGGGTCAGTACTGAGGTTTTGCCGCACTGTTAGAGGGTCAGTACTGAGGGAGTGCCGCCCTGTCAGAGGGTCAGTACTGAGAGAATGCTGCACTGTCAGAGGGTCAGTCCCGAGGGAGAGCTGCACTGTCAGAGGGTCAGTACTGAGGGAGTGCTGCACTGTCAGAGGTTCAGTCCTGAGGGAGTGCCGCATTGTCAGAGTGTCAGTACTGAGGGAGTGCCGCACTGTCAGAGGGTCAGTACTGAGGATTTGCCGCACTGTTAGAGGGTCAGTACTGAGGGAGTGCCGCACTGTCAGAGGGTCAGTACTGAGGGAGTGCCGCACTGTCAGAGGGTCAGTACTGAGGGAGTGCTGCACTGTCAAGGGTCAGTACTGAGTGAGTGCTGCACTGTCAGAGGGTCAGTACTGAGGGAGTGCTGCACTGTCAGAGGGTCAGTACTGAGGGAGTGCTGCACTGTCAGAGGGTCAGTACTGAGAGAGTGCTGCACTGTCAGAGGGTCAGTATTGAGGGAGTGCTGCACTGTCAGAGGGTCAGTACTGAGGGAGTGCTGCACTGTCAGAGGGTCAGTACTGAGGGAGAGCCGCACTGTCAGAGGGTTAGTACTGAGGTTTTGCCGCACTGTTAGAGGGTCAGTACTGAGGGAGTGCCGCCCTGTCAGAGGGTCAGTACTGAGGGAGTGCTGCACTGTCAGAGGGTCAGTCCCGAGGGATAGCTGCAATGTCAGAGGGTCAGTACTGAGGGAGTGCTGCACTGTCAGAGGGTCAGTACTGAGGGAGTGCCGCATTGTCAGAGTGTCAGTACTGAGGGAGTGCCGCACTGTTAGAGGGTCAGTACTGAGGGAGTGCCGCCCTGTCTGAGGGTCAGTACTGTGGGGGTGCTGCACTTTCAGAGGGTCAGTACTGAGAGAGTGCTGCACTGTCAGAGGGTCAGTACTGAGGGAGTGCCGCACTGTCAGAGGGTCAGTACTGAGGGAGTGCTGCACTGTCAGAGGGTCAGTACGGAGGGAGTGCTGCACTGTCAGAGGGTCAGTACTGAGGGAGTGCCGCATTGTCATTGGGTCAGTACTGAGGGAGCGCTGCACTGTCAGAGCGTCAGTACTGAGGGAGTGCTGCACTGTCAGAGGGTCAGTACGGAGGGAGTGCTGCACTGTCAGAGGGTCAGTACTGAGGGAGTGCTGCACTGTCAGAGGGTCAGTACTGAGGGAGTGCCGCACTGTCAGAGGGTCAGTACTGAGGGAGTGCCGCACTGTCAGAGAGTCAGTACTGAGGGAGTGCTGCACGGTCAGAGGCTCAGTACTGAGGGAGTGCTGCACTGTCAGAGGTTCAGTACTGAGGGAGTGCTGTACTACCAGAGGGTCAGCACTGAGGGAGTGCTGCACTGTCAGAGGGTCAGTACTGAGGGAGTGCTGCACTGTCAGAGGGTCAGTACTGAGGGGGTGCCGCCCTGTCAGAGGATCAGTACTGTGGGGGTGCTGTACTGTCAGAGGGTCAGTACTGTGGGAGTGCTGCACTGTCAGAGGGTCAGTACTGAGGGAGAGCCGCACTGTCAGAGGGTCAGTACTGAGGTTTTGCCGCACTGTTAGAGGGTCAGTACTGAGGGAGTGCCGCACTGTCAGAGGGTCAGTACTGAGGGAGCGCTGCACTGTCAGAGCGTCAGTACTGAGGGAGTGCCGCACTGTCAGAGGGTCAGGACTGATTGAGTGCCGCACTGTCAGAGAGTCAGTACTGAGGGAGTGCTGCACTGTCAGAGGGTCAGTACTGAGGGAGTGCTGCACGGTCAGTGGCTCTGTATTGAGGGAGTGCTGCACTGTCAGAGGGTCAGTACTGAGGGAGTGCTGTACTACCAGAGGTTCAGTACTGAGGGAGTGCTGAACTGTCCGAGGGTCAGTACTGAGGGGGTGCCGCCCTGTCAGAGGATCAGTACTGTGGGGGTGCTGCACTGTCAGAGGGTCAGTACTGTGGGAGTGCTGCACTGTCAGAGGGTCAGAACTGAGGGAGAGCCGCACTGTCAGAGGGTCAGTACTGAGGTTTTGCCGCACTGTTAGAGGGTCAGTACTGAGGGAGTGCCGCACTGTCAGAGGGTCAGTACTGAGGGAGTGCCGCCCTGTCAGAGGGTCAGTACTGAGAGAGTGCTGCACTGTCAGAGGGTCAGTCCCGAGGGAGAGCTGCACTGTCAGAGGGTCAGTACTGAGGGAGTGCTGCACTGTCAGAGGTTCAGTACTGAGGAAGTGCTGCATTGTCAGAGGGTCAGTACTGAGGAAGTGCTGCATTGTCAGAGGGTCAGTACTGAGGGAGTGCTGCACTGTCAGAGGTTCAGTACTGAGGAAGTGCTGCACTGTCAGAGGGTCAGTACTGAGGGAGTGCCGCACTGTCAGAGGGTCAGTACTGAGGATTTGCCGCACTGTTAGAGGGCCAGTACTGAGGGAGTGCCGCACTGTCAGAGGGTCAGTACTGAGGGAGTGCCGCACTGTCAGAGGGTCAGTACTGAGGGAGTGCTGCACTGTCAGAGGGTCAGTACTGAGTGAGTGCTGCACTGTCAGAGGGTCAGTACTGAGGGAGTGCTGCACTGTCAGAGAGTCAGTACTGAGGGAGTGCTGCACTGTCAGAGGGTCAGTACTGAGGGAGTGCCGCATTGTCAGTGGGTCAGTACTGAGGGAGCGCTGCACTGTCAGAGCGTCAGTACTGGGGGAGTGCCGCACTGTCAGAGGGTCAGGACTGAGGGAGTGCCGCACTGTCAGAGGGTCAGTACTGAGGGAGTGCCACACTGTCAGAGGGTCAGGACTGATTGAGTGCCGCACTGTCAGAGAGTCAGTACTGAGGGAGTGCTGCACGGTCAGAGGGTCAGTACTGAGGGAGTGCTGTACTACCAGAGGTTCAGTACTGAGGGAGTGCTGCACTGTCAGAGGGTCAGTCCCGAGGGAGAGCTGCACTGTCAGAGGGTCAGTACTGAGGGAGTGCCGCACTGTCAGAGGGTCAGTACTGAGGTTTTGCCACACTGTTAGAGGGTCAGTACTGAGGGGGTGCCGCCCTGTCAGAGGGTCAGTACTGTGGGGGTGCTGCACTGTCAGAGGGTCAGTACTGTGGGAGTGCTGCACTGTCAGAGGGTCAGTACTGAGGGAGAGCCGCACTGTCAGAGGGTCAGTACTGAGGTTTTGCCGCACTGTTAGAGGGTCAGTACTGAGGGAGTGCCGCCCTGTCAGAGGGTCAGTACTGAGAGAATGCTGCACTGTCAGAGAGTCAGTCCCGAGGGAGAGCTGCACTGTCAGAGGGTCAGTACTGAGGGAGTGCTGCACTGTCAGAGGTTCAGTACTGAGGGAGTGCCGCATTGTCAGAGTGTCAGTACTGAGGGAGTGCCGCACTGTCAGAGGGTCAGTACTGAGGATTTGCCGCACTGTTAGAGGGTCAGTACTGAGGGAGTGCCGCACTGTCAGAGGGTCAGTACTGAGGGAGTGCCGCACTGTCAGAGGGTCAGTACTGAGGGAGTGCTGCACTGTCAAGGGTCAGTACTGAGTGAGTGCTGCACTGTCAGAGGGTCAGTACTGAGGGAGTGCTGCACTGTCAGAGTCAGTACTGAGGGAGTGCTGCACTGTCAGAGGGTCAGTACTGAGGGAGTGCTGCACTGTCAGAGGGTCAGTACTGAGGGAGTGCTGCACTGTCAGAGGGTCAGTATTGAGGGAGTGCTGCACTGTCAGAGGGTCAGTACTGAGGGAGTGCTGCACTGTCAGAGGGTCAGTACTGAGGGAGAGCCGCACTGTCAGAGGGTCAGTACTGAGGTTTTGCCGCACTGTTAGAGGGTCAGTACTGAGGGAGTGCCGCCCTGTCAGAGGGTCAGTACTGAGGGAGTGCTGCACTGTCAGAGGGTCAGTCCCGAGGGATAGCTGCAATGTCAGAGGGTCAGTACTGAGGGAGTGCTGCACTGTCAGAGGGTCAGTACTGAGGGAGTGCCGCATTGTCAGAGTGTCAGTACTGAGGGAGTGCCGCACTGTTAGAGGGTCAGTACTGAGGGAGTGCCGCCCTGTCTGAGGGTCAGTACTGTGGGGGTGCTGCACTTTCAGAGGGTCAGTACTGAGAGAGTGCTGCACTGTCAGAGGGTCAGTACTGAGGGAGTGCTCCACTGTCAGAGGGTCAGTACTGAGAGAGTGCTGCACTGTCAGAGGTTCAGTACTGAGGGAGTGACGCACTGTCAGAGGGTCAGTACTGAGGGACTGCTGCACTGTCAGAGGGTCAGTACTGAGGGAGTGCTGCACTGTCAGAGGGTCAGTACTGAGGGAGTGCCGCACTGTCAGAGGGTCAGTACTGAGGGAGCACTGCACTGTCAAAGGGTCAGTACTGAGGGAGTGCTGCCCTGTCAGACGGTCAGTACTGAGGGAGTGCTGCACTGTCAGAGGGTAAAGACTGAGGGAGAGCCGCACTGTCAGAGGGTCAGTACTGTGGGAGTGCTACACTGTCAGAGGGTCAGTACTGAGGGAGTGCTGCACTGTCAGAGGGTCAGTACTGAGGGAGTGCTGCACTGTCAGAGGGTCAGTACTGAGGGAGTGCTGCACTGTCAGAGGTTCAGAACTGAGGGAGTGCTGCACTGTCAGAATGACAGTACTGAGGGAGTGCCGCACTGTCAGCGGGTAAGTAATGAGGGAGTGCTGCACTGTCAGAGGGTCAGTACTGAGGGAGTGTCGCACTGTCAGAGGGTCAGTACTGAGGGAGAGCTGCACTGACAGAGGGTCAGTACTGAGGGAGTGTTGCACTGTCAGAGGGCCAGTACTGAGGGAGAGCTGCACTGTCAGAGGATCCGTACTGAGCGAGTGCTGCACTGTCAGAGGGTCAGTACTGCGGGAGTGCTGCACTGTCAGAGGGTCAGTACTGAGGGAGTGCTGCACTGTCAGAGGGTCAGTACTGAGGGAGTACTGCACTGTCAGAGGGTCAGTACTGAGGGAGTGCTGCACTGTCAGAGGGTCAGTACGGAGGGAGTGCTGCACTGTCAGAGGGTCAGTACTGAGGGAGCGCTGCACTGTCAGAGCGTCAGTACTGGGGGAGTGCCGCACTGTCAGAGGGTCAGGACTGAGGGAGTGCCGCACTGTCAGAGGGTCAGTACTGAGGGAGTGCCACACTGTCAGAGGGTCAGGACTGATTGAGTGCCGCACTGTCAGAGAGTCAGTACTGAGGGAGTGCTGCACGGTCAGAGGCTCAGTACTGAGGGAGTGCTGCACTGTCAGAGGGTCAGTACTGAGGGAGTGCTGTACTACCAGAGGTTCAGTACTGAGGGAGTGCTGAACTGTCCGAGGGTCAGTACTGTAGGACTGCTGCACTGTCAGAGGGTCAGTACTGAGGGAGTGCTGCACTGTCAGAGGGTCAGTACTGAGAGAATGCTGCACTGTCAGAGGGTCAGTCCCGAGGGAGAGCTGCACTGTCAGAGGGTCAGTACTGAGGGGGTGCCGCCCTGTCAGAGGATCAGTACTGTGGGGGTGCTGCACTGTCAGAGGGTCAGTACTGTGGGAGTGCTGCACTGTCAGAGGGTCAGTACTGAGGGAGAGCCGCACTGTCAGAGGGTCAGTACTGAGGTTTTGCCGCACTGTTAGAGGGCCAGTACTGAGGGAGTGCCGCACTGTCAGAGGGTCAGTACTGAGGGAGTGCCGCACTGTCAGAGGGTCAGTACTGAGGGAGTGCTGCACTGTCAGAGGGTCAGTACTGAGTGAGTGCTGCACTGTCAGAGGGTCAGTACTGAGGGAGTGCTGCACTGTCAGAGAGTCAGTACTGAGGGAGTGCTGCACTGTCAGAGGGTCAGTACTGAGGGAGAGCCGCACTGTCAGAGGGTCAGTACTGAGGTTTTGCCGCACTGTTAGAGGGTCAGTACTGAGGGAGTGCCGCCCTGTCAGAGGGTCAGTACTGAGAGAATGCTGCACTGTCAGAGGGTCAGTCCCGAGGGATAGCTGCAATGTCAGAGGGTCAGTACTGAGGGAGTGCTGCACTGTCAGAGGGTCAGTACTGAGGGAGTGCCGCATTGTCAGAGTGTCAGTACTGAGGGAGTGCCGCACTGTTAGAGGGTCAGTACTGAGGGAGTGCCGCCCTGTCTGAGGGTCAGTACTGTGGGGGTGCTGCACTGTCAGAGGGTCAGTACTGAGGGAGTGCCGCACTGTCAGAGGGTCAGTACTGAGAGAGTGCTGCACTGTCAGCGGGTAAGTACTGAGGGAGTTCTGCGCTGTCAGCGGGAAAATACTGAGGGAGTGCCGCACTGTCAGAGGGTCAGTACTGAGTGAGCCCCGCACTGCCAGAGGGTCAGTACTGAGGGAGTGCTGCACTGTCAGAGGGTCAGTACTGAGGGAGTGCTGCACTGTCATAGTGTCAGTACTGAGGGAGTGCCGCACTGTCAGAGGGTCAGTACTGTGGGAGCGCTGCACTGTCAGAGGGTCAGCACTGAGTGAGTGCCGCACTGTCAGAGGGTCAGTACTGAGGATGCTGCACTGTCATAGTGTCAGTACTGAGGGAGTGCTGCACTGTCAGAGGGTCTGTACTGAGTGAGTGCCGCACTGTCAGCAGGTAAGTACTGAGGGAGTGCCGCACTGTCAGAAGGACAGTACTGAGGGAGTGCCGCACTGGCAGAGGGTCAGTACTGAGAGAGTGTTGCACTGTCAGAGGGTCAGTACTGAGGGAGAGCTGCACTGTCAGAGGATCCGTACTGAGCGAGTGCTGCACTGTCAGAGAGTCAGTACTGAGGGAGTGCTGCACTGTCAGAGGGTCAGTACTGAGGGAGTGCCGCACTATCAGAGGGTCAATATTGAGGGAGTGCTGCACTGTGAGAGTGTCAGTACTGAGGGAGCGCTGCACTTTCAGAGGGTCAGTACTGAGGGACTGACGCACTGTCAGAGGGTCAGTACTGAGGGAGTGCTGCACTGTCAGAGGGTCAGTATTGAGGGAGTGCTGCACTGTCAGAGGGTCAGTACTGAGGGAGTGTCGCACTGTCAGAGGGCCAGTACTGAGGGAGAGCTGCACTGTCAGAGGATCCGTACTGAGCGAGTGCTGCACTGTCAGAGGGTCAGTACTGAGGGAGTGCTGCACTGTCAGAGGGTCAGTACTGAGGGAGTGCAGAACTGTCAGAGGGTCAGTACTGAGGGAGTGCTGCAATGTCAGAGGGTCAGTACTGAGGGAGTGCTGCACTGTCAGAGGGTCAGTACTGAGGGAGCGTTCCACTGTCAGAGGGTCAGTACTGAGGGAGTGCTGCACTGTCAGAGGGTCAGTACTGAGGGAGAGCTGCACTGACAGAGGGTCAGTACTGAGGGAGTGCAGAACTGTCAGAGGGTCAGTACTGAGGGAGTGCTGCACTGTCAGAGGGTCAGTACTGAGGGAGTGCTGCACTGTCAGAGGGTCAGTACTGAGGGAGTACTGCACTGTCAGAGGGTCAGTACTGAGGGAGTGCTGCACTGTCAGACGGTCAGTACTGAGGGAGTGCTGCACTGTCAGCGGGTAAGTACTGAGGGAGTGCTGCGCTGTGAGAAGGAGAGTACTGAAGGAGTGCTGCAATGTCGGAGGTTCAGTACAGAGGGAGTGCCGCACTGTCAGAGGGTCAGTACTGAGGGAGCTTTGCACTGTCACAGGGTCAGTACTGAGGGAGTACTGCACTGTCAGACAGACAGTACTGAGGGAGTGCTGCACTGTTCAAGGGTCAGTACTGAGGGAGTGCTGCACTGTCAGAGGGGCAGTACTGAGGGAGTGCTGCACTGTCAGAGGGTCAGTACTGAGGGAGTGCTGCACTGTTCAAGGGTCAGTACTGAGGGAGTGCTGCACTGCCAGAGGGTCAGTACTGAGGGAGTGCCGCACAGTCAAAGGGTCAGTATTGAGGGAGTGCTGCACTGTCAGAGGGTCAGTACTGAGGGAGAGCTGCACTGTCAGAGGATCCGTACTGAGGGAGTGCTGCACTGTCAGAGGGACAATACTTAGGGAGTGCTGCACTGTGAGAGGGTCAGTACTGTGGGAGTGCTGCACTGTTCAAGGGTTAGTACTCAGGGAGTGCCGCACTGTCAGACGGTCAGTACTGTGGGAGTGCCGCACTGTCAGAGGGTCAGTACTGATGGAGTGCTGCACTGTCAGAGGGTCAGTACTGAGGGAGTGCTGCACTGTCAGAGGGTCAGTACTGAGGGAGTGCCGCACTGTCAGAGGCTCAGTACTGAGGGAGTGCTGCACTGTCAGAGGGTCAGTACTGAGGGAGTGCTGCACTGTCAGAGGGTCAGTACTGAGGGAATGCTGCACTGTCAGAGGGTCAGTACTGAGGGAGTGCCGCACTGTCAGAGGGTCAGTACTGAGAGAGTGCTGCACTGTCAGAGGGTCAGTACTGAGGGAGTGCTGCACTGTCAGACGGTCAGTACTGAGGAAGTGCCTCACTGTCAGTGGGTCAGTACTGAGGGAGTGCCGCACTGTCAGAGGGTCAGTACTGAGGGAGTGCCGCACTGTCAGAGGGTCAGTACTGAGGGAGTGCCGCACTGTCAGAGGGTCAGTACTGAGGGAGTGCTGCACTGTCAGAGGGTCAGTACGGAGGGAGTGCTGCACTGTCAGAGGGTCAGTACTGAGGGAGTGCTGCATTGTCAGAGGGTCAGTACTGAGGGAGTGCTGCACTGTCAGAGGGTCAGTACTGAGGGAGTGCTGCACTGTCAGAGGGTCAGTACTGAGGGAGTGCCGCACTGTCAGAGGGTCAGTACTGAGGGAGTGCTGCACTGTCAGAGGGTCAGTACTGAGGGAGCGCCGCACTGTCAGAGGGTCAGTACTGAGGGAGTGCTGCACTGTCAGAGGGTCAGTACTGAGGGAGTGCCGCACTGTCAGAGGGTCAGTACTGAGGGAGTGCCGCACTGTCAGAGGGTCAGTACTGAGGGAGTGCTGCACTATCAGAGGGTCAGTACTGATTGAGTGCCGCACTGTCAGAGAGTCAGTACTGAGGGAGTGCTGCACGGTCAGAGGCTCAGTACTGAGGGAGTGCTGCACTGTCAGAGGGTCAGTACTGAGGGAGTGCTGTACTACCAGAGGTTCAGTACTGAGGGAGTGCTGAACTGTCAGAGGGTCAGTCCTGCAGGACTGCTGCACTGTCAGAGGGTCAGTACTGAGGGAGTGCTGCACTGTCAGAGGGTCAGTACTGAGAGAATGCTGCACTGTCAGAGGGTCAGTCGCGAGGGAGAGCTGCACTGTCAGAGGGTCAGTACTGAGGGAGTGCCGCACTGTCAGAGGGTCAGTACTGAGGTTTTGCCGCACTGTTAGAGGGTCAGTACTGAAGGGGTGCCGCCCTGTCAGAGGGTCAGTACTGTGGGAGTGCTGCACTGTCAGAGGGTCAGTACTGTGGGAGTGCTGCACTGTCAGAGGGTCAGTACTGAGGGAGAGCCGCACTGTCAGAGGGTCAGTACTGAGGTTTTGCCGCACTGTTAGAGGGTCAGTACTGAGGGAGTGCCGCCCTGTCAGAGGGTCAGTACTGAGAGAATGCTGCACTGTCAGAGGGTCAGTCCCGAGGGAGAGCTGCACTGTCAGAGGGTCAGTACTGAGGGAGTGCTGCACTGTCAGAGGTTCAGTACTGAGGGAGTGCCGCATTGTCAGAGTGTCAGTACTGAGGGAGTGCCGCACTGTCAGAGGGTCAGTACTGAGGTTTTGCCGCACTGTTAGAGGGTCAGTACTGAGGGAGTGCCGCACTGTCAGAGGGTCAGTACTGAGGGAGTGCCGCACTGTCAGAGGGTCAGTACTGAGGGAGTGCTGCACTGTCAGAGGGTCAGTACTGAGTGAGTGCTGCACTGTCAGAGGGTCAGTACTGAGGGAGTGCTGCACTGTCAGAGGGTCAGTACTGAGGGAGTGCTGCACTGTCAGAGGGTCAGTATTGAGGGAGTGCTGCACTGTCAGAGGGTCAGTACTGAGGGAGTGCTGCACTGTCAGAGGGTCAGTACTGAGGGGAGCCGCACTGTCAGAGGGTCAGTACTGAGGTTTTGCCGCACTGTTAGAGGGTCAGTACTGAGGGAGTGCCGCCCTGTCAGAGGGTCAGTACTGAGAGAATGCTGCACTGTCAGAGGGTCAGTCCCGAGGGAGAGCTGCAATGTCAGAGGGTCAGTACTGAGGGAGTGCTGCACTGTCAGAGGGTCAGTACTGAGGGAGTGCCGCATTGTCAGAGTGTCAGTACTGAGGGAGTGCCGCACTGTTAGAGGGTCAGTACTGAGGGAGTGCCGCCCTGTCTGAGGGTCAGTACTGAGGGAGTGCTGCACTGTCAGAGGGTCAGTACTGAGGGAGTGCTACACTGTCACAGGGTCAGTACGGAGGGAGTGCTGTACTGTCAGAGGGTCAGTACTGAGTGAGTGCTGCACTGTCAGAGGGTCAGTACTGAGGGAGTGCCGCATTGTCAGAGGGTCAGTACTGAGGGAGCGCTGCACTGTCAGAGGGTCAGTACTGAGGGAGTGCCGCACTGTCAGAGGGTCAGTACTGAGGGAGTGCCGCACTGTCAGAGGGTCAGTGCTGAGGGAGTGCCGCACTGTCAGAGGGTCAGTACTGAGGGAGTGCCACACTGTCAGAGGGTCAGTACTGATTGAGTGCCGCACTGTCAGAGAGTCAGTACTGAGGGAGTGCTGCACGGTCAGAGGCTCAGTACTGAGGGAGTGCTGCACTGTCAGAGGGTCAGTACTGAGGGAGTGCTGTACTACCAGAGGTTCAGTACTGAGGGAGTGCTGAACTGTCAGAGGGTCAGTCCTGCAGGACTGCTGCACTGTCAGAGGGTCAGTACTGAGGGAGTGCTGCACTGTCAGAGGGTCAGTACTGAGAGAATGCTGCACTGTCAGAGGGTCAGTCCCGAGGGAGAGCTGCACTGTCAGAGGGTCAGTACTGAGGGAGTGCCGCACTGTCAGAGGGTCAGTACTGAGGTTTTGCCGCACTGTTAGAGGGTCAGTACTGAAGGGGTGCCGCCCTGTCAGAGGGTCAGTACTGTGGGAGTGCTGCACTGTCAGAGGGTCAGTACTGTGGGAGTGCTGCACTGTCAGAGGGTCAGTACTGAGGGAGAGCCGCACTGTCAGAGGGTCAGTACTGAGGTTTTGCCGCACTGTTAGAGGGTCAGTACTGAGGGAGTGCCGCCCTGTCAGAGGGTCAGTACTGAGAGAATGCTGCACTGTCAGAGGGTCAGTCCCGAGGGAGAGCTGCACTGTCAGAGGGTCAGTACTGAGGGAGTGCTGCACTGTCAGAGGTTCAGTACTGAGGGAGTGCCGCATTGTCAGAGTGTCAGTACTGAGGGAGTGCCGCACTGTCAGAGGGTCAGTACTGAGGTTTTGCCGCACTGTTAGAGGGTCAGTACTGAGGGAGTGCCGCACTGTCAGAGGGTCAGTACTGAGGGAGTGCCGCACTGTCAGAGGGTCAGTACTGAGGGAGTGCTGCACTGTCAGAGGGTCAGTACTGAGTGAGTGCTGCACTGTCAGAGGGTCAGTACTGAGGGAGTGCTGCACTGTCAGAGGGTCAGTACTGAGGGAGTGCTGCACTGTCAGAGGGTCAGTATTGAGGGAGTGCTGCACTGTCAGAGGGTCAGTACTGAGGGAGTGCTGCACTGTCAGAGGGTCAGTACTGAGGGGAGCCGCACTGTCAGAGGGTCAGTACTGAGGTTTTGCCGCACTGTTAGAGGGTCAGTACTGAGGGAGTGCCGCCCTGTCAGAGGGTCAGTACTGAGAGAATGCTGCACTGTCAGAGGGTCAGTCCCGAGGGAGAGCTGCAATGTCAGAGGGTCAGTACTGAGGGAGTGCTGCACTGTCAGAGGGTCAGTACTGAGGGAGTGCCGCATTGTCAGAGTGTCAGTACTGAGGGAGTGCCGCACTGTTAGAGGGTCAGTACTGAGGGAGTGCCGCCCTGTCTGAGGGTCAGTACTGAGGGAGTGCTGCACTGTCAGAGGGTCAGTACTGAGGGAGTGCTACACTGTCACAGGGTCAGTACGGAGGGAGTGCTGTACTGTCAGAGGGTCAGTACTGAGTGAGTGCTGCACTGTCAGAGG
This sequence comes from Scyliorhinus torazame, assembly GCF_047496885.1. Taxonomy (NCBI): domain Eukaryota; kingdom Metazoa; phylum Chordata; class Chondrichthyes; order Carcharhiniformes; family Scyliorhinidae; genus Scyliorhinus; species Scyliorhinus torazame. Next base: position 15,461,537 of record NC_092710.1, on the reverse strand, counting down.
GTCAGTACTGAGGGAGTGCCGCATTGTCAGAGGGTCAGTACTGAGGGAGCGCTGCACTGTCAGAGGGTCAGTACTGAGGGAGTGCCGCACTGTCAGAGGGTCAGTACTGAGGGAGTGCCGCACTGTCAGAGGGTCAGTGCTGAGGGAGTGCCGCACTGTCAGAGGGTCAGTACTGAGGGAGTGCCACACTGTCAGAGGGTCAGTACTGATTGAGTGCCGCACTGTCAGAGAGTCAGTACTGAGGGAGTGCTGCACGGTCAGAGGCTCAGTACTGAGGGAGTGCTGCACTGTCAGAGGGTCAGTACTGAGGGAGTGCTGTACTACCAGAGGTTCAGTACTGAGGGAGTGCTGAACTGTCAGAGGGTCAGTCCTGCAGGACTGCTGCACTGTCAGAGGGTCAGTACTGAGGGAGTGCTGCACTGTCAGAGGGTCAGTACTGAGAGAATGCTGCACTGTCAGAGGGTCAGTCCCGAGGGGGAGCTGCACAGTCAGAGGGTCAGTACTGAGGGAGTGCTGCACTGTCAGAGGGTCAGTACTGAGGGAGTGCCGCACTGTCAGAGGGTCAGTACTGAGGTTTTGCCGCACTGTTAGAGGGTCAGTACTGAGGGGGTGCCGCCCTGTCAGAGGGTCAGTACTGTGGGGGTGCTGCACTGTCAGAGGGTCAGTACTGAGGGAGTGCTGCACTGTCAGAGGGTCAGTACTGAGGGAGAGCCGCACTGTCAGAGGGTCAGTACTGAGGGAGCGCTGCACTGTCAGAGGGTCAGTACTGAGGGAGTGCCGCACTGTCAGAGGGTCAGTACTGAGGTTTTGTCGCACTGTTAGAGGGTCAGTACTGAGGGAGTGCCGCCCTGTCAGAGGGTCAGTCCTGAGAGAATGCTGCACTGTCAGAGGGTCAGTCCCGAGGGAGAGCTGCACTGTCAGAGGGTCAGTCCTGAGGGAGTGCTGCACTGTCAGAGGTTCAGTACTCAGGGAGTGCCGCATTGTCAGAGTGTCAGTACTGAGGGAGTGCCGCACTGTCAGAGGGTCAGTACTGAGGTTTTGCCGCACTGTCAGAGGGTCAGTACAGAGGGAGTGCCGCACTGTCAGAGGGTCAGTACTGAGGGAGTGCCGCACTGTCAGAGGGTCAGTACTGAGGGAGTGCTGCACTGTCAGAGGGTCAGTACTGAGGGAGTGCTGCACTGTCAGAGGGTCAGTACTGAGGGAGAGCCGCACTGTCAGAGGGTCAGTACTGAGGTTTTGCCGCACTGTTAGAGGGTCAGTACTGAGGGAGTGCCGCCCTGTCAGAGGGTCAGTACTGAGAGAATGCTGCACTGTCAGAGGGTCAGTCCCGAGGGAGAGCTGCACTGTCAGAGGGTCAATACTGAGGGAGTGCTGCACTGTCAGAGGGTCAGTACTGAGGGAGTGCCGCATTGTCAGAGTGTCAGTACTGAGGGAGTGCCGCACTGTTAGAGGGTCAGTACTGAGGGAGCGCCGCACTGTCAGAGGGTCAGTACTGAGGGAGTGCCGCACTGTCACAGGGTCAGTACTGAGGGAGTGCTGCACTGTCAGAGGGTCAGTACTGAGGGAGTGCCGCATTGTCAGAGTGTCAGTACTGAGGGAGTGCCGCACTGTTAGAGGGTCAGTACTGAGGGAGTGCCGCCCTGTCTGAGGGTCAGTACTGTGGGGGTGCTGCACTGTCAGAGCGTCAGTACTGAGGGAGTGCTGCACTGTCAGAGGGTCAGTACTGAGGGAGTGCTGCACTGTCAGAGGGTCAGTACTGAGGGAGAGCCGCACTGTCAGAGGGTCAGTACTGAGGGAGTGCTGCACTGTCAGAGGGTCAGTACTGAGGGAGTGCTGCACTGTCAGAGGGTCAGTACTGAGGGAGTGCTGCACTGTCAGAGGGTCAGTACTGAGAGAATGCTGCACTGTCAGACGGTCAGTCCCGAGGGAGAGCTGCACTGTCAGAGGGTCAGTACTGAGGGAGTGCTGCACTGTCAGAGGGTCAGTACTGAGGGAGTGCCGCATTGTCAGAGTGTCAGTACTGAGGGAGTGCCGCACTGTCAGAGGGTCAGTACTGAGGTTTTGCCGCACTGTTAGAGGGTCAGTACTGAGGGAGTGCCGCCCTGTCAGAGGGTCAGTACTGAGAGAATGCTGCACTGTCAGACGGTCAGTCCCGAGGGAGAGCTGCACTGTCAGAGGGTCAGTACTGAGGGAGTGCTGCACTGTCAGAGGGTCAGTACTGAGGGAGTGCCGCATTGTCAGAGTGTCAGTACTGAGGTAGTGCCGCACTGTCAGAGGGTCAGTACTGAGGTTTTGCCGCACTGTTAGAGGGTCAGTACTGAGGGAGTGCCGCCCTGTCAGAGGGTCAGTACTGTGGGGGTGCTGCACTGTCAGAGGGTCAGTACTGATTGAGTGCCGCCCTGTCTGAGGGTCAGTACTGAGGGAGTGCTGTACTGTCAGAGGGTCAGTTCTGAGGGAGTGCTGCACGGTCAGAGGCTCAGTACTGAGGGAGTGCTGCACTGTCAGAGGGTCAGTACTGAGGGAGTGCTGCACTGTCAGAGGGTCAGTACTGAGAGAATGCTGCACTGTCAGAGGGTCAGTCCCGAGGGAGAGCTGCACTGTCAGAGGGTCAGTACTGAGGGGGTGCCGCCCTGTCAGAGTGTCAGTACTGTGGGAGTGCTGTACTGTCAGAGGGTCAGTACTGAGGGAGAGCCGCACTGTCAGAGGATCAGTACTGAGGTTTTGCCGCACTGTTAGAGGGTCAGTACTGAGGGAGTGCAGCCCTGTCAGAGGGTCAGTACTGAGAGAATGCTGCACTGTCAGAGGGTCAGTCCCGAGGGAGAGCTGCACTGTCAGAGGGTCAGTACTGAGGGAGTGCTGTACTGTCAGAGGGTCAGTACTGAGGGAGAGCCGCACTGTCAGAGGATCAGTACTGAGGTTTTGCCGCACTGTTAGAGGGTCAGTACTGAGGGAGTGCTGCACTGTCAGAGGGTCAGTACTGAGGGAGTGCCGCATTGTCAGAGTGTCAGTACTGAGGGAGTGCCGCACTGTCAGAGGGTCAGTACTGAGGTTTTGCCGCACTGTTAGAGGGTCAGTACTGAGGGAGTGCCGCACTGTCAGAGGGTCAGTACTGAGGGAGTGCCGCACTGTCAGAGGGTCAGTACTGAGGGAGTGCTGCACTGTCAGAGGGTCAGTACTGAGTGAGTGCTGCACTGTCAGAGGGTCAGTACTGAGGGAGTGCTGCACTGTCAGAGGGTCAGTACTGAGGGAGTGCTGCACTGTCAGAGGGTCAGTATTGAGGGAGTGCTGCACTGTCAGAGGGTCATTACTGAGGGAGTGCTGCACTCTCAGAGGATCAGTACTGAGGGAGAGCCGCACTGTCAGAGGGTCAGTACTGAGGTTTTGCCGCACTGTTAGAGGGTCAGTACTGAGGGAGTGCCGCCCTGTCAGAGGGTCAGTACTGAGAGAATGCTGCACTGTCAGAGGGTCAGTCCCGAGGGAGAGCTGCACTGTCAGAGGGTCAGTACTGAGGGAGTGCTGCACTGTCAGAGGGTCAGTACTGAGGGAGTGCCGCATTGTCAGAGTGTCAGTACTGAGGGAGTGCCGCACTGTTAGGGGGTCAGTACTGAGGGAGTGCCGCCCTGTCTGAGGGTCAGTACTGTGGGGGTGCTGCACTGTCAGAGGGTCAGTACTGAGTGAGTGCTGCACTGTCAGAGGGTCAGTACTGAGGGAGTGCTGCACTGTCAGAGGGTCAGTACTGAGGGAGTGCTGCACTGTCAGACGGTCAGTATTGAGGGAGTGCTGCACTGTCAGAGGGTCAGTACTGAGGGAGTGCTGCACTGTCAGAGGGTCAGTACTGAGGGAGTGCTGCACTTTCAGAGGGTCAGTATTGAGGGAGTGCTGCACTGTCAGAGGGTCAGTACTGAGGGAGTGCCGCATTGTCAGAGTGTCAGTACTGAGGGAGTGCCGCACTGTTAGAGGGTCAGTACTGAGGGAGTGCCGCCCTGTCTGAGGGTCAGTACTGTGGGGGTGCTGCACTGTCAGAGGGTCAGTACTGAGTGAGTGCTGCACTGTCAGAGGGTCAGTACTGAGGTTTTGCCGCACTGTTAGAGGGTCAGTACTGAGGGAGTGCCGCCCTGTCAGAGGGTCAGTACTGAGAGAATGCTGCACTGTCAGAGGGTCAGTCCCGAGGGAGAGCTGCACTGTCAGAGGGTCAGTACTGAGGGAGTGCTGCACTGTCAGAGGGTCAGTACTGAGGGAGTGCCGCATTGTCAGAGTGTCAGTACTGAGGGAGTGCCGCACTGTTAGGGGGTCAGTACTGAGGGAGTGCCGCCCTGTCTGAGGGTCAGTACTGTGGGGGTGCTGCACTGTCAGAGGGTCAGTACTGAGTGAGTGCTGCACTGTCAGAGGGTCAGTACTGAGGGAGTGCTGCACTGTCAGAGGGTCAGTACTGAGGGAGTGCTGCACTGTCAGACGGTCAGTATTGAGGGAGTGCTGCACTGTCAGAGGGTCAGTACTGAGGGAGTGCTGCACTGTCAGAGGGTCAGTACTGAGGGAGTGCCGCATTGTCAGAGTGTCAGTACTGAGGGAGTGCCGCACTGTTAGGGGGTCAGTACTGAGGGAGTGCCGCCCTGTCTGAGGGTCAGTACTGTGGGGGTGCTGCACTGTCAGAGGGTCAGTACTGAGTGAGTGCTGCACTGTCAGAGGGTCAGTACTGAGGGAGTGCTGCACTGTCAGAGGGTCAGTACTGAGGGAGTGCTGCACTGTCAGACGGTCAGTATTGAGGGAGTGCTGCACTGTCAGAGGGTCAGTACTGAGGGAGTGCTGCACTGTCAGAGGGTCAGTACTGAGGGAGTGCTGCACTTTCAGAGGGTCAGTATTGAGGGAGTGCTGCACTGTCAGAGGGTCAGTACTGAGGGAGTGCTGCACTGTCAGTGGGTGAGTACTGAGGGAGAGCCGCACTGTCAGAGGGTCAGTACTGAGGGAGTGCTGCACTGTCAGAGGGTCAGTACTGAGGGTGTGCTGCACTGTCAGAGGGTCAGTACTGAGGGAGAGCCGCACTGTCACAGGGTCAGTACTGAGGGAGTGCTGCACTGTCAGAGGGTCAATTCTGAGGGAGTGCCGCACTGTCAGATGGTCAGTACTGAGGGAGTGCTGCACTGTCAGAGGGTCAGTACTGAGGGAGTGCTGCACTGTCAGAGGGTCAGTACTGAGGGAGTGCTGCACTGTCAGAGGGTCAGTACTGAGGGAGTGCCGCACTGTTAGAGGGTCAGTACTGAGGGAGTGCCGCCCTGTCTGAAGGTCAGTACTGTGGGGGTGCTGCACTGTCAGAGGGTCAGTACTGAGTGAGTGCTGCACTGTCAGAGGGTCAGTACTGAGGGAGTGCTGCACTGTCAGAGGGTCAGTACTGAGGGAGTGCTGCACTGTCAGAGGGTCAGTACTGAGGGAGAGCCGCACTGTCAGAGGGTCAGTACTGAGGGAGTGCTGCACTGTCAGAGGGTCAGTACTGAGGGAGTGCTGCATTGTCAGAGGGTCAGTACTGAGGGAGTGCCGCACTGTCAGAGGGTCAGTACTGAGGGAGTGCTGCACTGTCAGAGGGTCAGTACTGAGGGAGTGCTGCACTGTCAGAGGGTCAGTACTGAGGGAGTGCTGCACTGTCAGAGGGTCAGTGCTGAGGGAGTGCCGCATTGTCAGAGTGTCAGTACTGAGGGAGTGCCGCACTGTCAGAGGGTCAGTACTGAGGTTTTGCCGCACTGTTAGAGGGTCAGTACTGAGGGAGTGCCGCCCTGTCTGAGGGTCAGTACTGTGGGGGTGCTGCACTGTCAGAGGGTCAGTACTGATTGAGTGCCGCACTGTCAGAGAGTCAGTACTGAGGGAGTGCTGCACGGTCAGAGGCTCAGTACTGAGGGAGTGCTGCAGTGTCAGAGGGTCAGTACTGAGGGAGTGCTGCACTGTCAGAGGGTCAGTACTGAGGGAGTGCTGCACTGTCAGAGGGTCAGTACTGAGAGAATGCTGCACTGTCAGAGGGTGGGTCCCGAGGGAGAGCTGCACTGTCAGAGGGTCAGTACTGAGGGAGTGCCGCACTTTCAGAGGGTCAGTACTGAGGTTTTGCCGCACTGTTAGAGGGTCAGTACTGAGGGGGTGCCGCCCTGTCAGAGGGTCAGTACTGTGGGGGTGCTGCACTGTCAGAGGGTCAGTACTGAGGGAGTGCTGCACTGTCAGAGGGTCAGTACTGAGGGAGAGCCGCACTGTCAGAGGGTCAGTACTGAGGTTTTGCCGCACTGTTAGAGGGTCAGTACTGAGGGAGTGCCGCCCTGTCAGAGGGTCAGTACTGAGAGAGTGCTGCACTGTCAGAGGGTCAGTCCCGAGGGAGAGCTGCACTGTCAGAGGGTCAGTACTGAGGGAGTGCTGCACTGTCAGAGGTTCAGTACTGAGGGAGTGCCGCATTGTCAGAGTGTCAGTACTGAGGGAGTGCCGCACTGTCAGAGGGTCAGTACTGAGGTTTTGCCGCACTGTTAGAGGGTCAGTACTGAGTGAGTGCCGCACTGTCAGAGGGTCAGTACTGAGGGAGTGCCGCACTGTCAGAGGGTCAGTACTGAGGGAGTGCTGCACTGTCAGAGGGTCAGTACTGAGTGAGTGCTGCACTGTCAGAGGGTCAGTACTGAGGGAGTGCTGCACTGTCAGAGGGTCAGTACTGAGGGAGTGCTGCACTGTCAGAGGGCCAGTATTGAGGGAGTGCTGCACTGTCAGAGGGTCAGTACTGAGGGAGTGCTGCACTGTCAGAGGGTCAGTACTGAGGTTTTGCCGCACTATTCGAGGGTCAGTACTGACGGAGTGCCGCCCTGTCAGAGGGTCAGTACTGAGAGAATGCTGCACTGTCAGAGGGTCAGTCCCGAGGGAGAGCTGCACTGTCAGAGGGTCAGTACTGAGGGAGTGCTGCACTGTCAGAGGGTCAGTACTGAGGGAGTGCCGCATTGTCAGAGTGTCAGTACTGAGGGAGTGCCGCCCTGTCTGAGGGTCAGTACTGTGGGGGTGCTGCAGTGTCAGAGGGTCAGTGCTGAGTGAGTGCAGCACTGTCAGAGGGTCAGTACTGAGGGAGTGCTGCACTGTCAGAGGGTCAGTACTGAGGGAGTGCTGCACTGTCAGAGGGTCAGTACTGAGGGAGTGCTGCACTGTCAGAGGGTCAGTACTGAGGGAGTGCTCGACTGTCAGAGGGTCAGTACTGAGGGAGAGCCGCACTGTCAGAGGGTCAGTACTGAGGGAGTGCTGCACTGTCAGAGGGTCAGTACTGAGGGAGTGCTGCACTGTCAGAGGGTCAGTACTGAGGGAGTGCTGCACTGTCAGAGGGTCAGTATTGAGGGAGTGCTGCACTGTCAGAGGGTCAGTACTGAGGGAGTGCTGCACTGTCAGAGGGTCAGTACTGAGGTTTTGCCGCACTGTTAGAGGGTCAGTACTGAGGGAATGCTGCACTGTCAGAGGGTCAGTACTGAGGTTTTGCCGCACTGTTAGAGGGTCAGTACTGAGGGAGTGCCGCATTGTCAGAGTGTCAGTACTGAGGGAGTGCCGCACTGTCAGAGGGTCAGTACTGAGGATTTGCCGCACTGTTAGAGGGTCAGTACTGAGGGAGTGCCGCACTGTCAGAGGGTCAGTACTGAGGGAGTGCCGCACTGTCAGAGGGTCAGTACTGAGGGAGTGCTGCACTGTCAAGGGTCAGTACTGAGTGAGTGCTGCACTGTCAGAGGGTCAGTACTGAGGGAGTGCTGCACTGTCAGAGGGTCAGTACTGAGGGAGTGCTGCACTGTCAGAGGGTCAGTATTGAGGGAGTGCTGCACTGTCAGAGGGTCAGTACTGAGGGAGTGCTGCACTGTCAGAGGGTCAGTACTGAGGGAGAGCCGCACTGTCAGAGGGTCAGTACTGAGGTTTTGCCGCACTGTTAGAGGGTCAGTACTGAGGGAGTGCCGCCCTGTCAGAGGGTCAGTACTGAGGGAGTGCTGCACTGTCAGAGGGTCAGTCCCGAGGGATAGCTGCAATGTCAGAGGGTCAGTACTGAGGGAGTGCTGCACTGTCAGAGGGTCAGTACTGAGGGAGTGCCGCATTGTCAGAGTGTCAGTACTGAGGGAGTCCCGCACTGTTAGAGGGTCAGTACTGAGGGAGTGCCGCCCTGTCTGAGGGTCAGTACTGTGGGGGTGCTGCACTTTCAGAGGGTCAGTACTGAGAGAGTGCTGCACTGTCAGAGGGTCAGTACTGAGGGAGTGCCGCACTGTCAGAGGGTCAGTACTGAGGGAGTGCTGCACTGTCAGAGGGTCAGTACGGAGGGAGTGCTGCACTGTCAGAGGGTCAGTACTGAGGGAGTGCCGCATTGTCATTGGGTCAGTACTGAGGGAGCGCTGCACTGTCAGAGCGTCAGTACTGAGGGAGTGCTGCACTGTCAGAGGGTCAGTACGGAGGGAGTGCTGCACTGTCAGAGGGTCAGTACTGAGGGAGTGCTGCACTGTCAGAGGGTCAGTACTGAGGGAGTGCTGCACTGTCAGAGAGTCAGTACTGAGGGAGTGCTGCACGGTCAGAGGCTCAGTACTGAGGGAGTGCTGTACTACCAGAGGTTCAGTACTGAGGGAGTGCTGAACTGTCCGAGGGTCAGTACTGAGGGAGTGCTGCACTGTCAGAGGGTCAGTAGTGAGGGGGTGCCGCCCTGTCAGAGGATCAGTACTGTGGGGGTGCTGCACTGTCAGAGGGTCAGTACTGAGGGAGTGCTGTACTACCAGAGGTTCAGTACTGAGGGAGTGCCGCACTGTCAGAGGGTCAGTACTGAGGGAGTGCTGCACTGTCAGAGGGTCAGTACTGAGGGAGTGCCGCACTGTCAGAGGGTCAGTACTGAGGGGGTGCCGCCCTGTCAGAGGATCAGTACTGTGGGGGTGCTGCACTGTCAGAGGGTCAGTACTGTGGGAGTGCTGCACTGTCAGAGGGTCAGTACTGAGGGAGAGCCGCACTGTCAGAGGGTCAGTACTGAGGGAGCGCTGCACTGTCAGAGGGTCAGTACTGAGGGAGCGCTGCACTGTCAGAGCGTCAGTACTGAGGGAGTGCTGCACTGTCAGAGGGTCAGTACTGAGGGAGTGCTGCACGGTCAGAGGCTCTGTACTGAGGGAGTGCTGCACTGTCAGAGGGTCAGTACTGAGGGAGTGCTGTACTACCAGAGGTTCAGTACTGAGGGAGTGCTGAACTGTCCGAGGGTCAGTACTGAGGGGGTGCCGCCCTGTCAGAGGATCAGTACTGTGGGGGTGCTGCACTGTCAGAGGGTCAGTACTGTGGGAGTGCTGCACTGTCAGAGGGTCAGTACTGAGGGAGAGCCGCACTGTCAGAGGGTCAGTACTGAGGTTTTGCCGCACTGTTAGAGGGTCAGTACTGAGGGAGTGCCGCACTGTCAGAGGGTCAGTACTGAGGGAGTGCCGCCCTGTCAGAGGGTCAGTACTGAGAGAATGCTGCACTGTCAGAGGGTCAGTCCCGAGGGAGAGCTGCACTGTCAGAGGGTCAGTACTGAGGGAGTGCTGCACTGTCAGAGGTTCAGTACTGAGGAAGTGCCGCATTGTCAGAGTGTCAGTACTGAGGGAGTGCCGCACTGTCAGAGGGTCAGTACTGAGGATTTGCCGCACTGTTAGAGGGCCAGTACTGAGGGAGTGCCGCACTGTCAGAGGGTCAGTACTGAGGGAGTGCCGCACTGTCAGAGGGTCAGTACTGAGGGAGTGCTGCACTGTCAGAGGGTCAGTACTGAGTGAGTGCTGCACTGTCAGAGGGTCAGTACTGAGGGAGTGCTGCACTGTCAGAGAGTCAGTACTGAGGGAGTGCTGCACTGTCAGAGGGTCAGTACTGAGGGAGTGCCGCATTGTCAGTGGGTCAGTACTGAGGGAGCGCTGCACTGTCAGAGCGTCAGTACTGGGGGAGTGCCGCACTGTCAGAGGGTCAGGACTGAGGGAGTGCCGCACTGTCAGAGGGTCAGTACTGAGGGAGTGCCACACTGTCAGAGGGTCAGGACTGATTGAGTGCCGCACTGTCAGAGAGTCAGTACTGAGGGAGTGCTGCACGGTCAGAGGCTCAGTACTGAGGGAGTGCTGCACTGTCAGAGGGTCAGTACTGAGGGAGTGCTGTACTACCAGAGGTTCAGTACTGAGGGAGTGCTGAACTGTCCGAGGGTCAGTACTGTAGGACTGCTGCACTGTCAGAGGGTCAGTACTGAGGGAGTGCTGCACTGTCAGAGGGTCAGTACTGAGAGAATGCTGCACTGTCAGAGGGTCAGTCCCGAGGGAGAGCTGCACTGTCAGAGGGTCAGTACTGAGGGAGTGCCGCACTGTCAGAGGGTCAGTACTGAGGTTTTGCCACACTGTTAGAGGGTCAGTACTGAGGGGGTGCCGCCCTGTCAGAGGGTCAGTACTGTGGGGGTGCTGCACTGTCAGAGGGTCAGTACTGTGGGAGAGCTGCACTGTCAGAGGGTCAGTACTGAGGGGGTGCCGCCCTGTCAGAGGGCCAGTACTGTGGGAGTGCTGCACTGTCAGAGGGTCAGTACTGAGGGAGAGCCGCACTGTCAGAGGGTCAGTACTGAGGTTTTGCCGCACTGTTAGAGGGTCAGTACTGAGGGAGTGCCGCCCTGTCAGAGGGTCAGTACTGAGAGAATGCTGCACTGTCAGAGGGTCAGTCCCGAGGGAGAGCTGCACTGTCAGAGGGTCAGTACTGAGGGAGTGCTGCACTGTCAGAGGTTCAGTACTGAGGGAGTGCCGCATTGTCAGAGTGTCAGTACTGAGGGAGTGCCGCACTGTCAGAGGGTCAGTACTGAGGATTTGCTGCACTGTTAGAGGGTCAGTACTGAGGGAGTGCCGCACTGTCAGAGGGTCAGTACTGAGGGAGTGCCGCACTGTCAGAGGGTCAGTACTGAGGGAGTGCTGCACTGTCAAGGGTCAGTACTGAGTGAGTGCTGCACTGTCAGAGGGTCAGTACTGAGGGAGTGCTGCACTGTCAGAGGGTCAGTACTGAGGGAGTGCTGCACTGTCAGAGGGTCAGTATTGAGGGAGTGCTGCACTGTCAGAGGGTCAGTACTGAGGGAGTGCTGCACTGTCAGAGGGTCAGTACTGAGGGAGAGCCGCACTGTCAGAGGGTCAGTACTGAGGTTTTGCCGCACTGTTAGAGGGTCAGTACTGAGGGAGTGCCGCCCTGTCAGAGGGTCAGTACTGAGGGAGTGCTGCACTGTCAGAGGGTCAGTCCCGAGGGATAGCTGCAATGTCAGAGGGTCAGTACTGAGGGAGTGCTGCACTGTCAGAGGGTCAGTACTGAGGGAGTGCCGCATTGTCAGAGTGTCAGTACTGAGGGAGTGCCGCACTGTTAGAGGGTCAGTACTGAGGGAGTGCCGCCCTGTCTGAGGGTCAGTACTGTGGGGGTGCTGCACATTCAGAGGGTCAGTACTGAGAGAGTGCTGCACTGTCAGAGGGTCAGTAATGAGGGAGTGCCGCACTGTCAGAGGGTCAGTACTGAGAGAGTGCTGCACTGTCAGAGGGTCAGTACTGAGGGAGTGACGCACTGTCAGAGGGTCAGTACTGAGGGACTGCTGCACTGTCAGAGGGTCAGTACTGAGGGAGTGCTGCACTGTCAGAGGGTCAGTACTGAGGGAGTGCCGCACTGTCAGAGGGTCAGTACTGAGGGAGCACTGCACTGTCAGAGGGTCAGTACTGAGGGAGTGCTGCCCTGTCAGACGGTCAGTACTGAGGGAGTGCTGCACTGTCAGAGGGTAAAGACTGAGGGAGAGCCGCACTGTCAGAGGGTCAGTACTGTGGGAGTGCTACACTGTCAGAGGGTCAGTACTGAGGGAGTGCTGCACTGTCAGAAGGACAGTACTGAGGGAGTGCTGCACTGTCAGAGGGTCAGTACTGAGGGAGTGCTGCACTGTCAGAGGTTCAGAACTGAGGGAGTGCTGCACTGTCAGAATGACAGTACTGAGGGAGTGCCGCACTGTCAGCGGGTAAGTAATGAGGGAGTGCTGCACTGTCAGAGGGTCAGTACTGAGGGAGTGTCGCACTGTCAGAGGGTCAGTACTGAGGGAGAGCTGCACTGACAGAGGGTCAGTACTGAGGGAGTGTTGCACTGTCAGAGGGCCAGTACTGAGGGAGAGCTGCACTGTCAGAGGATCCGTACTGAGCGAGTGCTGCACTGTCAGAGGGTCAGTACTGCGGGAGTGCTGCACTGTCAGAGGGTCAGTACTGAGGGAGTGCTGCACTGTCAGAGGGTCAGTACTGAGGGAGTACTGCACTGACAGAGGGTCAGTACTGAGGGAGAGCTGCACTGACAGAGGGTCAGTACTGAGGGAGTGCAGAACTGTCAGAGGGTCAGTACTGAGGGTGAGCTGCACTATCAGAGGTTCAGTACTGAGGGAGCGCTGCACTGTCAGAGGGTCAGTACTGAGGGAGAGCTGCACTGTCAGAGGGTCAGTACTGAGGGAGAGCTGCACTGTCAGAGGGTCAGTACTGAGGGAGAGCTGCACTGTCAGAGGGTCAGTACTGAGGGAGTGCTGCACTGTCAGAGGGTCAGTACTGAGGGAGTGCTGCACTGTCAGAGGGTCAGTACTGAGGGAGTACTGCACTGTCAGAGGGTCAGTACTGAGGGAGTGCTGCACTGTCAGCGGGTAAGTACTGAGGGAGTGCTGCAATGTCGGAGGTTCAGTACGGAGGGAGTGCCGCACTGTCAGAGGGTCAGTACTGAGGGAGTGCTGCACTGTTCAAGGGTCAGTACTGAGGGAGTGCTGCACTGCCAGAGGGTCAGTACTGAGGGAGTGCCGCACAGTCACAGGGTCAGTATTGAGGGAGTGCCGCACAGTCAGAGGGTCAGTACTGAGGGAGTGCTGCACTGTCAGAGGGTCAGTACTGAGGGAGTGCTGCACTGTCAGATGGTCAGTACTGTGGGAGTGCTGCACTGTCAGAGGGTCAGTACTGAGGGAGTGCCGCACTGTTAGAGGGTCAGTACTGAGGGAGTGCCGCACTGTCAGACGGTCAGTACTGTGGGAGTGCCGCACTGTCAGAGGGTCAGTACTGAGGGAGTGCTGCACTGTCAGAGGGTCAGTACTGAGGGAGCGCTGCACTGTCAGAGGGTCAGTACTGAGGGAGTGCCGCACTGTCAGAGGCTCAGTACTGAGGGAGTGCCGCACTGTCAGAGGGTCAGTACTGAGGGAGTGCTGCACTGTCAGAGGGTCAGTACTGAGGGAGTGCTGCACTGTCAGAGGGTCAGTACTGAGGGCGTGCTGCACTGTCAGAGGGTCAGTACTGAGGGAGTGCCGCACTGTCAGAGGGTCAGTACTGAGAGAGTGCTGCACTGTCAGAGGGTCAGTACTGAGGGAGTGCTGCACTGTCAGACGGTCAGTACTGAGGAAATGCCGCACTGTCAGTGGGTCAGTACTGAGGGAGTGCCGCACTGTCAGAGGGTCAGTACTGAGGGAGTGCAGCACTGTCAGAGGCTCAGTACTGAGGGAGTGCTGCACTGTCAGAGGGTCAGTACTGAGGGAGTGCCGCACTGTCAGAGGGTCAGTACTGAGGGAGTGCCGCACTGTCAGAGGGTCAGTACTGAGGGAGTGCTGCACTGTCAGAGGGTCAGTACTGAGGGAGTACTGCACTGTCAGAGGGTCAGTACTGAGGGAGCACTGCACTGTCAGAGGGTCAGTACTGAGGGAGTGCCGCCCTGTCAGAGGGTCAGTATTGAGGGAGCCCCGCACTGTTAAGAGGGTCAGTACTGAAGGACTGCCGCACTGTCAGCGGGTAAGTACGGAGGGAGCCCCGCACTGTTAGAGGGTCAGTACTGAGGGAGTGCTGCACTGTCAGAGGGTCAGTACTGAGGGAGTGCTGCACTGTCAGAGGGTCAGTACGGAGGGAGTGCTGCACTGTCAGAGGGTCAGTACTGAGGGAGTGCCGCATTGTCATTGGGTCAGTACTGAGGGAGCGCTGCACTGTCAGAGCGTCAGTACTGGGGGAGTGCCGCACTGTCAGAGGGTCAGGACTGAGGGAGTGCCGCACTGTCAGAGGGTCAGTACTGAGGGAGTGCCACACTGTCAGAGGGTCAGGACTGATTGAGTGCCGCACTGTCAGAGAGTCAGTACTGAGGGAGTGCTGCACGGTCAGAGGCTCAGTACTGAGGGAGTGCTGCACTGTCAGAGGGTCAGTACTGAGGGAGTGCTGTACTACCAGAGGTTCAGTACTGAGGGAGTGCTGAACTGTCCGAGGGTCAGTACTGTAGGACTGCTGCACTGTCAGAGGGTCAGTACTGAGGGAGCGCTGCACTGTCAGAGGGTCAGTACTGAGGGAGTGCTGCACTGTCAGAGGGTCAGTCCTGAGGGAGTGCCGCACTGTCAGCGGGTCAGTACTGAGGGGGTGCCGCCCTGTCAGAGGATCAGTACTGTGGGGGTGCTGCACTGTCAGAGGGTCAGTACTGTGGGAGTGCTGCACTGTCAGAGGGTCAGTACTGAGGGAGAGCCGCACTGTCAGAGGGTCAGTACTGAGGTTTTGCCGCACTGTTAGAGGGTCAGTACTGAGGGAGTGCCGCCCTGTCAGAGGGTCAGTACTGAGAGAATGCTGCACTGTCAGAGGGTCAGTCCCGAGGGAGAGCTGCACTGTCAGAGGGTCAGTACTGAGGGAGTGCTGCACTGTCAGAGGTTCAGTACTGAGGGAGTGCCGCATTGTCAGAGTGTCAGTACTGAGGGAGTGCCGCACTGTCAGAGGGTCAGTACTGAGGATTTGCCGCACTGTTAGAGGGCCAGTACTGAGGGAGTGCCGCACTGTCAGAGGGTCAGTACTGAGGGAGTGCCGCACTGTCAGAGGGTCAGTACTGAGGGAGTGCTGCACTGTCAGAGGGTCAGTACTGAGTGAGTGCTGCACTGTCAGAGGGTCAATACTGAGGGAGTGCTGCACTGTCAGAGAGTCAGTACTGAGGGAGTGCTGCACTGTCAGAGGGTCAGTACTGAGGGAGAGCCGCACTGTCAGAGGGTCAGTACTGAGGTTTTGCCGCACTGTTAGAGGGTCAGTACTGAGGGAGTGCCGCCCTGTCAGAGGGTCAGTACTGAGAGAATGCTGCACTGTCAGAGGGTCAGTCCCGAGGGATAGCTGCAATGTCAGAGGGTCAGTACTGAGGGAGTGCTGCACTGTCAGAGGGTCAGTACTGAGGGAGTGCCGCATTGTCAGAGTGTCAGTACTGAGGGAGTGCCGCACTGTTAGAGGGTCAGTACTGAGGGAGTGCCGCCCTGTCTGAGGGTCAGTACTGTGGGGGTGCTGCACTGTCAGAGGGTCAGTACTGAGGGAGTGCCGCACTGTCAGAGAGTCAGTACTGAGAGAGTGCTGCACTGTCAGCGGGTAAGTACTGAGGGAGTTCTGCGCTGTCAGCGGGAAAATACTGAGGGAGTGCCGCACTGTCAGAGGGTCAGTACTGAGTGAGCCCCGCACTGCCAGAGGGTCAGTACTGAGGGAGTGCTGCACTGTCAGAGGGTCAGTACTGAGGGAGTGCCGCCCTGTCTGAGGGTCAGTACTGTGGGGGTGCTGCACTGTCAGAGGGTCAGTACTGAGGGAGTGCCGCACTGTCAGAGGGTCAGTACTGAGAGAGTGCTGCACTGTCAGCGGGTAAGTACTGAGGGAGTTCTGCGCTGTCAGTGGGAAAATACTGAGGGAGTGCCGCACTGTCAGAGGGTCAGTACTGAGTGAGCCCCGCACTGCCAGAGGGTCAGTACTGAGGGAGTGCTGCACTGTCAGAGGGTCAGCACTGAGTGAGTGCCGCACTGTCAGAGGGTCAGTACTGAGGATGCTGCACTGTCATAGTGTCAGTACTGAGGGAGTGCTGCACTGTCAGAGGGTCTGTACTGAGTGAGTGCCGCACTGTCAGCAGGTAAGTACTGAGGGAGTGCCGCACTGTCAGAAGGACAGTACTGAGGGAGTGCCGCACTGGCAGAGGGTCAGTACTGAGAGAGTGTTGCACTGTCAGAGGGTCAGTACTGAGGGAGTGCTGCACTGTCAGAGGGTCAGTACTGAGGGAGTGCCGCACTATCAGAGGGTCAATATTGAGGGAGTGCTGCACTGTGAGAGTGTCAGTACTGAGGGAGCGCTGCACTTTCAGAGGGTCAGTACTGAGGGAGTGCTGCACTTTCAGAGGGTCAGTACTGAGAGAGTGCTGCACTGTCAGAGGGTCAGTACTGAGGGACTGACGCACTGTCAGAGGGTCAGTACTGAGGGAGTGCTGCACTGTCAGAGGGTCAGTACTGAGGGAGTGCTGCACTGTCAGAGGGTCAGTACTGAGGGAGTGCTGCACTGTCAGAGGGTCAGTATTGAGGGAGTGCTGCACTGTCAGAGTGTCAGTACTGAGGGAGTGCCGCACTGTTAGAGGGTCAGTACTGAGGGAGTGCCGCCCTGTCTGAGGGTCAGTACTGAGGGAGTGCCGCACTGTCAGAGGGTCAGTACTGAGAGAGTGCTGCACTGTCAGCGGGTAAGTACTGAGGGAGTTCTGCGCTGTCAGCGGGAAAATACTGAGGGAGTGCCGCACTGTCAGAGGGTCAGTACTGAGTGAGCCCCGCACTGCCAGAGGGTCAGTACTGAGGGAGTGCTGCACTGTCAGAGGGTCAGTACTGAGGGAGTGCCGCACTGTCAGAGGGTCAGTACTGTGGGAGCGCTGCACTGTCAGAGGGTCAGCACTGAGTGAGTGCCGCACTGTCAGAGGGTCAGTACTGAGGATGCTGCACTGTCATAGTGTCAGTACTGAGGGAGTGCTGCACTGTCAGAGGGTCTGTACTGAGTGAGTGCCGCACTGTCAGCAGGTAAGTACTGAGGGAGTGCCGCACTGTCAGAAGGACAGTACTGAGGGAGTGCCGCACTGGCAGAGGGTCAGTACTGAGAGAGTGTTGCACTGTCAGAGGGTCAGTACTGAGGGAGAGCTGCACTGTCAGAGGATCCGTACTGAGCGAGTGCTGCACTGTCAGAGGGTCAGTATTGAGGGAGTGCTGCACTGTCAGAGGGTCAGTACTGAGGGAGTGTCGCACTGTCAGAGGGCCAGTACTGAGGGAGAGCTGCACTGTCAGAGGATCCGTACTGAGCGAGTGCTGCACTGTCAGAGGGTCAGTACTGAGGGAGTGCTGCACTGTCAGAGGGTCAGTACTGAGGGAGTGCAGAACTGTCAGAGGGTCAGTACTGAGGGAGTGCTGCACTGTCAGAGGGTCAGTACTGAGGGAGTGCTGCACTGTCAGAGGGTCAGTACTGAGGGAGCGTTGCACTGTCAGAGGGTCAGTACTGAGGGAGTGCTGCACTGTCAGAGGGTCAGTACTGAGGGAGAGCTGCACTGACAGAGGGTCAGTACTGAGGGAGTGCAGAACTGTCAGAGGGTCAGTACTGAGGGAGTGCTGCACTGTCAGAGGGTCAGTACTGAGGGAGTGCTGCACTGTCAGAGGGTCAGTACTGAGGGAGTACTGCACTGTCAGAGGGTCAGTACTGAGGGAGTGCTGCACTGTCAGACGGTCAGTGCTGAGGGAGTGCTGCACTGTCAGCGGGTAAGTACTGAGGGAGTGCTGCGCTGTGAGAAGGAGAGTACTGAGGGAGTGCTGCAATGTCGGAGGTTCAGTACAGAGGGAGTGCCGCACTGTCAGAGGGTCAGTACTGAGGGAGCTTTGCACTGTCACAGGGTCAGTACTGAGGGAGTGCCGCACTGTCAGAGGATCAGGACTGAGCTCGTGCTGCATTGTTTGATTGTCAGTACTGAGGGAGTGCTGCACCGTCAGAGGGTCAGTACTGAGGGAGTGCTGCACTGTTCAAGGGTCAGTACTGAGGGAGTGCTGCACTGTCAGAGGGGCAGTACTGAGGGAGTGCTGCACTGTCAGAGGGTCAGTACTGAGGGAGTGCTGCACTGTTCAAGGGTCAGTACTGAGGGAGTGCTGCACTGCCAGAGGGTCAGTACTGAGGGAGTGCCGCACAGTCAAAGGGTCAGTATTGAGGGAGTGCTGCACTGTCAGAGGGTCAGTACTGAGGGAGAGCTGCACTGTCAGAGGATCCGTACTGAGGGAGTGCTGCACTGTCAGAGGGACAATACTTAGGGAGTGCTGCACTGTCAGAGGGTCAGTACTGTGGGAGTGCTGCACTGTTCAAGGGTACGTACTCAGGGAGTGCCGCACTGTCAGACGGTCAGTACTGTGGGAGTGCCGCACTGTCAGAGGGTCAGTACTGAGGGAGTGCTGCACTGTCAGAGGGTCAGTACTGAGGGAGTGCTGCACTGTCAGAGGGTCAGTACTGAGGGAGTGCCGCACTGTCAGAGGCTCAGTACTGAGGGAGTGCTGCACTGTCAGAGGGTCAGTACTGAGGGAGTGCTGCACTGTCAGAGGGTCAGTACTGAGGGAGTGCTGCACTGTCAGAGGGTCAGTACTGAGGGAGTGCCGCACTGTCAGAGGGTCAGTACTGAGAGAGTGCTGCACTGTCAGAGGGTCAGTACTGAGGGAGTGCTGCACTGTCAGACGGTCAGTACTGAGGAAGTGCCTCACTGTCAGTGGGTCAGTACTGAGGGAGTGCCGCACTGTCAGAGGGTCAGTACTGAGGGAGTGCCGCACTGTCAGAGGGTCAGTACTGAGGGAGTGCTGCACTGTCAGAGGGTCAGTACTGAGGGAGTGCTGCACTGTCAGAGGGTCAGTACGGAGGGAGTGCTGCACTGTCAGAGGGTCAGTACTGAGGGAGTGCTGCATTGTCAGAGAGTCAGTACTGAGGGAGTGCTGCACTGTCAGAGGGTCAGTACTGAGGGAGTGCTGCACTGTCAGAGGGTCAGTACTGAGGGAGTGCCGCACTGTCAGAGGGTCAGTACTGAGGGAGTGCTGCACTGTCAGAGGGTCAGTACTGAGGGAGCGCCGCACTGTCAGAGGGTCAGTACTGAGGGAGTGCTGCACTGTCAGAGGGTCAGTACTGAGGG
Organism: Scyliorhinus torazame; assembly: GCF_047496885.1. Taxonomy (NCBI): domain Eukaryota; kingdom Metazoa; phylum Chordata; class Chondrichthyes; order Carcharhiniformes; family Scyliorhinidae; genus Scyliorhinus; species Scyliorhinus torazame. The sequence continues at coordinate 15,442,619 of NC_092710.1, read as the reverse complement.
AGTGCCGCACTGTCAGAGGGTCAGTACTGAGGGAGTGCCGCACTGTCAGAGGGTCAGTACTGAGGGAGTGCTGCACTATCAGAGGGTCAGTACTGATTGAGTGCCGCACTGTCAGAGAGTCAGTACTGAGGGAGTGCTGCACGGTCAGAGGCTCAGTACTGAGGGAGTGCTGCACTGTCAGAGGCTCAGTACTGAGGGAGTGCTGTACTACCAGAGGTTCAGTACTGAGGGAGTGCTGAACTGTCAGAGGGTCAGTCCTGCAGGACTGCTGCACTGTCAGAGGGTCAGTACTGAGGGAGTGCTGCACTGTCAGAGGGTCAGTACTGAGAGAATGCTGCACTGTCAGAGGGTCAGTCGCGAGGGAGAGCTGCACTGTCAGAGGGTCAGTACTGAGGGAGTGCCGCACTGTCAGAGGGTCAGTACTGAGGTTTTGCCGCACTGTTAGAGGGTCAGTACTGAAGGGGTGCCGCCCTGTCAGAGGGTCAGTACTGTGGGAGTGCTGCACTGTCAGAGGGTCAGTACTGTGGGAGTGCTGCACTGTCAGAGGGTCAGTACTGAGGGAGAGCCGCACTGTCAGAGGGTCAGTACTGAGGTTTTGCCGCACTGTTAGAGGGTCAGTACTGAGGGAGTGCCGCCCTGTCAGAGGGTCAGTACTGAGAGAATGCTGCACTGTCAGAGGGTCAGTCCCGAGGGAGAGCTGCACTGTCAGAGGGTCAGTACTGAGGGAGTGCTGCACTGTCAGAGGTTCAGTACTGAGGGAGTGCCGCATTGTCAGAGTGTCAGTACTGAGGGAGTGCCGCACTGTCAGAGGGTCAGTACTGAGGTTTTGCCGCACTGTTAGAGGGTCAGTACTGAGGGAGTGCCGCACTGTCAGAGGGTCAGTACTGAGGGAGTGCCGCACTGTCAGAGGGTCAGTACTGAGGGAGTGCTGCACTGTCAGAGGGTCAGTACTGAGTGAGTGCTGCACTGTCAGAGGGTCAGTACTGAGGGAGCGCTGCACTGTCAGAGGGTCAGTACTGAGGGAGTGCTGCACTGTCAGAGGGTCAGTATTGAGGGAGTGCTGCACTGTCAGAGGGTCAGTACTGAGGGAGTGCTGCACTGTCAGAGGGTCAGTACTGAGGGGAGCCGCACTGTCAGAGGGTCAGTACTGAGGTTTTGCCGCACTGTTAGAGGGTCAGTACTGAGGGAGTGCCGCCCTGTCAGAGGGTCAGTACTGAGAGAATGCTGCACTGTCAGAGGGTCAGTCCCGAGGGAGAGCTGCAATGTCAGAGGGTCAGTACTGAGGGAGTGCTGCACTGTCAGAGGGTCAGTACTGAGGGAGTGCCGCATTGTCAGAGTGTCAGTACTGAGGGAGTGCCGCACTGTTAGAGGGTCAGTACTGAGGGAGTGCCGCCCTGTCTGAGGGTCAGTACTGAGGGAGTGCTGCACTGTCAGAGGGTCAGTACTGAGGGAGTGCTACACTGTCACAGGGTCAGTACGGAGGGAGTGCTGTACTGTCAGAGGGTCAGTACTGAGGGAGTGCTGCACTGTCAGAGGGTCAGTACTGAGGGAGTGCCGCATTGTCAGAGGGTCAGTACTGAGGGAGCGCTGCACTGTCAGAGGGTCAGTACTGAGGGAGTGCTGTACTACCAGAGGTTCAGTACTGAGGGAGTGCTGAACTGTCAGAGGGTCAGTCCTGCAGGACTGCTGCACTGTCAGAGGGTCAGTACTGAGGGAGTGCTGCACTGTCAGAGGGTCAGTACTGAGAGAATGCTGCACTGTCAGAGGGTCAGTACTGAGGGAGTGCTGCACTGTCAGAGGGTCAGTACTGAGGGAGTGCCGCACTGTCAGAGGGTCAGTACTGAGGTTTTGCCGCACTGTTAGAGGGTCAGTACTGAGGGGGTGCCGCCCTGTCAGAGGGTCAGTACTGTGGGGGTGCTGCACTGTCAGAGGGTCAGTACTGAGGGAGTGCTGCACTGTCAGAGGGTCAGTACTGAGGGAGAGCCGCACTGTCAGAGGGTCAGTACTGAGGGAGCGCTGCACTGTCAGAGGGTCAGTACTGAGGGAGTGCCGCACTGTCAGAGGGTCAGTACTGAGGTTTTGCCGCACTGTTAGAGGGTCAGTACTGAGGGAGTGCCGCCCTGTCAGAGGGTCAGTCCTGAGAGAATGCTGCACTGTCAGAGGGTCAGTCCCGAGGGAGAGCTGCACTGTCAGAGGGTCAGTCCTGAGGGAGTGCTGCACTGTCAGAGGTTCAGTACTCAGGGAGTGCCGCATTGTCAGAGTGTCAGTACTGAGGGAGTGCCGCACTGTCAGAGGGTCAGTACTGAGGTTTTGCCGCACTGTCAGAGGGTCAGTACAGAGGGAGTGCCGCACTGTCAGAGGGTCAGTACTGAGGGAGTGCCGCACTGTCAGAGGGTCAGTACTGAGGGAGTGCTGCACTGTCAGAGGGTCAGTACTGAGGGAGTGCTGCACTGTCAGAGGGTCAGTACTGAGGGAGAGCCGCACTGTCAGAGGGTCAGTACTGAGGTTTTGCCGCACTGTTAGAGGGTCAGTACTGAGGGAGTGCCGCCCTGTCAGAGGGTCAGTACTGAGAGAATGCTGCACTGTCAGAGGGTCAGTCCCGAGGGAGAGCTGCACTGTCAGAGGGTCAATACTGAGGGAGTGCTGCACTGTCAGAGGGTCAGTACTGAGGGAGTGCCGCATTGTCAGAGTGTCAGTACTGAGGGAGTGCCGCACTGTTAGAGGGTCAGTACTGAGGGAGCGCCGCACTGTCAGAGGGTCAGTACTGAGGGAGTGCCGCACTGTCACAGGGTCAGTACTGAGGGAGTGCTGCACTGTCAGAGGGTCAGTACTGAGGGAGTGCCGCATTGTCAGAGTGTCAGTACTGAGGGAGTGCCGCACTGTTAGAGGGTCAGTACTGAGGGAGTGCCGCCCTGTCTGAGGGTCAGTACTGTGGGGGTGCTGCACTGTCAGAGGGTCAGTACTGAGGGAGTGCTGCACTGTCAGAGGGTCAGTACTGAGGGAGTGCTGCACTGTCAGAGGGTCAGTACTGAGGGAGAGCCGCACTGTCAGAGGGTCAGTACTGAGGGAGTGCTGCACTGTCAGAGGGTCAGTACTGAGGGAGTGCTGCACTGTCAGAGGGTCAGTACTGAGGGAGTGCTGCACTGTCAGAGGGTCAGTACTGAGAGAATGCTGCACTGTCAGACGGTCAGTCCCGAGGGAGAGCTGCACTGTCAGAGGGTCAGTACTGAGGGAGTGCTGCACTGTCAGAGGGTCAGTACTGAGGGAGTGCCGCATTGTCAGAGTGTCAGTACTGAGGGAGTGCCGCACTGTCAGAGGGTCAGTACTGAGGTTTTGCCGCACTGTTAGAGGGTCAGTACTGAGGGAGTGCCGCCCTGTCAGAGGGTCAGTACTGAGAGAATGCTGCACTGTCAGACGGTCAGTCCCGAGGGAGAGCTGCACTGTCAGAGGGTCAGTACTGAGGGAGTGCTGCACTGTCAGAGGGTCAGTACTGAGGGAGTGCCGCATTGTCAGAGTGTCAGTACTGAGGGAGTGCCGCACTGTCAGAGGGTCAGTACTGAGGTTTTGCCGCACTGTTAGAGGGTCAGTACTGAGGGAGTGCCGCCCTGTCTGAGGGTCAGTACTGTGGGGGTGCTGCACTGTCAGAGGGTCAGTACTGATTGAGTGCCGCCCTGTCTGAGGGTCAGTACTGAGGGAGTGCTGTACTGTCAGAGGGTCAGTTCTGAGGGAGTGCTGCACGGTCAGAGGCTCAGTACTGAGGGAGTGCTGCACTGTCAGAGGGTCAGTACTGAGAGAATGCTGCACTGTCAGAGGGTCAGTCCCGAGGGAGAGCTGCACTGTCAGAGGGTCAGTACTGAGGGGGTGCCGCCCTGTCAGAGTGTCAGTACTGTGGGAGGGCTGTACTGTCAGAGGGTCAGTACTGAGGGAGAGCCGCACTGTCAGAGGATCAGTACTGAGGTTTTGCCGCACTGTTAGAGGGTCAGTACTGAGGGAGTGCAGCCCTGTCAGAGGGTCAGTACTGAGAGAATGCTGCACTGTCAGAGGGTCAGTCCCGAGGGAGAGCTGCACTGTCAGAGGGTCAGTACTGAGGGAGTGCTGTACTGTCAGAGGGTCAGTACTGAGGGAGAGCCGCACTGTCAGAGGATCAGTACTGAGGTTTTGCCGCACTGTTAGAGGGTCAGTACTGAGGGAGTGCAGCCCTGTCAGAGGGTCAGTACTGAGAGAATGCTGCACTGTCAGAGGGTCAGTCCCGAGGGAGAGCTGCACTGTCAGAGGGTCAGTACTGAGGGAGTGCTGCTCTGTCAGAGGGTCAGTACTGAGGGAGTGCTGCACTGTCAGAGGTTCAGTACTGAGGGAGTGCCGCATTGTCAGAGTGTCAGTACTGAGGGAGTGCCGCACTGTCAGAGGGTCAGTACTGAGGTTTTGCCGCACTGTTAGAGGGTCAGTACTGAGGGAGTGCCGCACTGTCAGAGGGTCAGTACTGAGGGAGTGCCGCACTGTCAGAGGGTCAGTACTGAGGGAGTGCTGCACTGTCAGAGGGTCAGTACTGAGTGAGTGCTGCACTGTCAGAGGGTCAGTACTGAGGGAGTGCTGCACTGCCAGAGGGTCAGTACTGAGGGAGTGCTGCACTGTCAGAGGGTCAGTATTGAGGGAGTGCTGCACTGTCAGAGGGTCAGTACTGAGGGAGTGCTGCACTTTCAGAGGGTCAGTACTGAGGGAGAGCCGCACTGTCAGAGGGTCAGTACTGAGGTTTTGCCGCACTGTTAGAGGGTCAGTACTGAGGGAGTGCCGCCCTGTCAGAGGGTCAGTACTGAGAGAATGCTGCACTGTCAGAGGGTCAGTGCCGAGGGAGAGCTGCACTGTCAGAGGGTCAGTACTGAGGGAGTGCTGCACTGTCAGAGGGTCAGTACTGAGGGAGTGCCGCATTGTCAGAGTGTCAGTACTGAGGGAGTGCCGCACTGTTAGAGGGTCAGTACTGAGGGAGTGCCGCCCTGTCTGAGGGTCAGTACTGTGGGGGTGCTGCACTGTCAGAGGGTCAGTACTGAGTGAGTGCTGCACTGTCAGAGGGTCAGTACTGAGGTTTTGCCGCACTGTTAGAGGGTCAGTACTGAGGGAGTGCCGCCCTGTCAGAGGGTCAGTACTGAGAGAATGCTGCACTGTCAGAGGGTCAGTCCCGAGGGAGAGCTGCACTGTCAGAGGGTCAGTACTGAGGGAGTGCTGCACTGTCAGAGGGTCAGTACTGAGGGAGTGCCGCATTGTCAGAGTGTCAGTACTGAGGGAGTGCCGCACTGTTAGGGGGTCAGTACTGAGGGAGTGCCGCCCTGTCTGAGGGTCAGTACTGTGGGGGTGCTGCACTGTCAGAGGGTCAGTACTGAGTGAGTGCTGCACTGTCAGAGGGTCAGTACTGAGGGAGTGCTGCACTGTCAGAGGGTCAGTACTGAGGGAGTGCTGCACTGTCAGACGGTCAGTATTGAGGGAGTGCTGCACTGTCAGAGGGTCAGTACTGAGGGAGTGCTGCACTGTCAGAGGGTCAGTACTGAGGGAGTGCTGCACTTTCAGAGGGTCAGTATTGAGGGAGTGCTGCACTGTCAGAGGGTCAGTACTGAGGGAGTGCTGCACTGTCAGAGGGTGAGTACTGAGGGAGAGCCGCACTGTCAGAGGGTCAGTACTGAGGGAGTGCTGCACTGTCAGAGGGTCAGTACTGAGGGTGTGCTGCACTGTCAGAGGGTCAGTACTGAGGGAGAGCCGCACTGTCAGAGGGTCAGTACTGAGGGAGTGCTGCACTGTCAGAGGGTCAGTTCTGAGGGAGTGCCGCACTGTCAGATGGTCAGTACTGAGGGAGTGCTGCACTGTCAGAGGGTCAGTACTGAGGGAGTGCTGCACTGTCAGAGGGTCAGTACTGAGGGAGTGCTGCACTGTCAGAGGGTCAGTACTGAGGGAGTGCCGCACTGTTAGAGGGTCAGTACTGAGGGAGTGCCGCCCTGTCTGAAGGTCAGTACTGTGGGGGTGCTGCACTGTCAGAGGGTCAGTACTGAGTGAGTGCTGCACTGTCAGAGGGTCAGTACTGAGGGAGTGCTGCACTGTCAGAGGGTCAGTACTGAGGGAGTGCTGCACTGTCAGAGGGTCAGTACTGAGGGAGAGCCGCACTGTCAGAGGGTCAGTACTGAGGGAGTGCTGCACTGTCAGAGGGTCAGTACTGAGGGAGTGCTGCATTGTCAGAGGGTCAGTACTGAGGGAGTGCCGCACTGTCAGAGGGTCAGTACTGAGGGAGTGCTGCACTGTCAGAGGGTCAGTACTGAGGGAGTGCTGCACTGTCAGAGGGTCAGTACTGAGGGAGTGCTGCACTGTCAGAGGGTCAGTACTGAGGGAGTGCCGCATTGTCAGAGTGTCAGTACTGAGGGAGTGCCGCACTGTTAGAGGGTCAGTACTGAGGGAGTGCCGCCCTGTCTGAGGGTCAGTACTGTGGGGGTGCTGCACTGTCAGAGGGTCAGTACTGAGGGAGTGCCGCCCTGTCTGAGGGTCAGTACTGTGGGGGTGCTGCAGTGTCAGAGGGTCAGTACTGAGTGAGTGCTGCACTGTCAGAGGGTCAGTACTGAGGGAGTGCTGCACTGTCAGAGGGTCAGTACTGAGGGAGTGCCACACTGTCAGAGGGTCAGTACTGGGGGAGTGCTGCACTGTCAGAGGGTCAGTACTGAGGGAGAGCCGCACTGTCAGAGGGTCAGTACTGAGGGAGTGCTGCACTGTCAGAGGGTCAGTACTGAGGGAGTGCTGCACTGTCAGAGGGTCAGTACTGAGGGAGTGCTGCACTGTCAGAGGGTCAGTATTGAGGGAGTGCTGCACTGTCAGAGGGTCAGTACTGAGGGAGTGCTGCACTGTCAGAGGGTCAGTACTGAGGTTTTGCCGCACTGTTAGAGGGTCAGTACTGAGGGAGTGCCGCCCTGTAAGAGGGTCAGTACTGAGAGAATGCTGCACTGTCAGAGGGTCAGTCCCGAGGGAGAGCTGCACTGTCAGAGGGTCAGTACTGAGGGAGTGCTGCACTGTCAGAGGGTCAGTACTGAGGGAGTGCCGCATTGTCAGAGTGTCAGTACTGAGGGAGTGCCGCACTGTTAGAGGGTCAGTACTGAGGGAGTGCTGCACTGTCAGAGGGCCAGTATTGAGGGAGTGCTGCACTGTCAGAGGGTCAGTACTGAGGGAGTGCTGCACTGTCAGAGGGTCAGTACTGAGGGAGAGCCGCACTGTCAGAAGGTCAGTACTGAGGGAGTGCTGCACTGTCAGAGGGTCAGTACTGAGGGAGTGCCGCATTGTCAGAGTGTCAGTACTGAGTGAGTGCCGCACTGTCAGAGGGTCAGTACTGAGGGAGTGCCGCCCTGTCTGAGGGTCAGTACTGTGGGGGTGCTGCAGTGTCAGAGGGTCAGTACTGAGTGAGTGCTGCACTGTCAGAGGGTCAGTACTGAGGGAGTGCTGCACTGTCAGAGGGTCAGTACTGAGGGAGTGCTGCACTGTCAGAGGGTCAGTACTGAGGGAGATCCGCACTGTCAGAGGGTCAGTACTGAGGGAGTGCTGCACTGTCAGAGGGTCAGTACTGAGGGAGTGCTGCACTGTCAGAGGGTCAGTACTGAGGGAGTGCTGCACTGTCAGAGGGTCAGTATTGAGGGAGTGCTGCACTGTCAGAGGGTCAGTACTGAGGGAGTGCTGCACTGTCAGAGGGTCAGTACTGAGGGAGAGCCGCACTGTCAGAGGGTCAGTACTGAGATTTTGCCGCACTGTTAGAGGGTCTGTACTGAGGGAGTGCCGCCCTGTCAGAGGGTCAGTACTGAGAGAATGCTGCACTGTCAGACGGTCAGTCCCGAGGGAGAGCTGCACTGTCAGAGGGTCAGTACTGAGGGAGTGCTGCACTGTCAGAGTGTCAGTACTGAGGGAGTGCCGCACTGTCAGAGGGTCAGTACTGAGGTTTTGCCGCACTGTTAGAGGGTCAGTACTGAGGGAGTGCCGCCCTGTCTGAGGGTCAGTACTGTGGGGGTGCTGCACTGTCAGAGTGTCAGTACTGATTGAGTGCCGCACTGTCAGAGAGTCAGTACTGAGGGAGTGCTGCACGGTCAGAGGCTCAGTACTGAGGGAGTGCTGCACTGTCAGAGGGTCAGTACTGAGGGAGTGCTGTACTACCAGAGGTTCAGTACTGAGGGAGTGCTGAACTGTCAGAGGGTCAGTCCTGCAGGACTGCTGCACTGTCAGAGGGTCAGTACTGAGGGAGTGCTGCACTGTCAGAGGGTCAGTACTGAGAGAATGCTGCACTGTCAGAGGGTCAGTCCCGAGGGAGAGCTGCACTGTCAGAGGGTCAGTACTGAGGGAGTGCTGCACTGTCAGAGGGTCAGTACTGAGTGAGTGCCGCACTGTCAGAGGGTCAGTACTGAGGTTTTGCCGCACTGTTAGAGGGTCAGTACTGAGGGGGTGCCGCCCTCTCAGAGGGTCAGTACTGTGGGGGTGCTGCACTGTCAGAGGGTCAGTACTGAGGGAGTGCTGCACTGTCAGAGGGTCAGTACTGAGGGAGAGCCGCACTGTCAGAGGGTCAGTACTGAGGTTTTGCCGCACTGTTAGAGGGTCAGTACTGAGGGAGTGCCGCCCTGTCAGAGGGTCAGTACTGAGAGAATGCTGCACTGTCAGAGGGTCAGTCCCGAGGGAGAGCTGCACTGTCAGAGGGTCAGTACTGAGGGAGTGCTGCACTGTCAGAGGTTCAGTACTGAGGGAGTGCCGCATTGTCAGAGTGTCAGTACTGAGGGAGTGCCGCACTGTCAGAGGGTCAGTACTGAGGTTTTGCCGCACTGTTAGAGGGTCAGTACTGAGGGAGTGCCGCACTGTCAGAGGGTCAGTACTGAGGGAGTGCCGCACTGTCAGAGGGTCAGTACTGAGGGAGTGCTGCACTGTCAGAGGGTCAGTACTGAGGGAGTGCTGCACTGTCAGAGGGTCAGTATTGAGGGAGTGCTGCACTGTCAGAGGGTCAGTACTGAGGGAGTGCTGCACTGTCAGAGGGTCAGTATTGAGGGAGTGCTGCACTGTCAGAGGGTCAGTACTGAGGGAGTGCCGCCCTGTAAGAGGGTCAGTACTGAGAGAGTGCTGCACTGTCAGAGGGTCAGTCCCGAGGGAGAGCTGCACTGTCAGAGGGTCAGTACTGAGGGAGTGCTGCACTGTCAGAGGGTCAGTACTGAGGGAGTGCCGCACTGTCAGAGGGTCAGTACTGAGGTTTTGCCGCACTGTTAGAGGGTCAGTACTGAGGGGGTGCCGCCCTGTCAGAGGGTCAGTACTGTGGGGGTGCTGCACTGTCAGAGGGTCAGTACTGAGGGAGTGCTGCACTGTCAGAGGGTCAGTACTGAGGGAGAGCCGCACTGTCAGAGGGTCAGTACTGAGGTTTTGCCGCACTGTTAGAGGGTCAGTACTGAGGGAGTGCCGCCCTGTCAGAGGGTCAGTACTGAGAGAATGCTGCACTGTCAGAGGGTCAGTCCCGAGGGAGAGCTGCACTGTCAGAGGGTCAGTACTGAGGGAGTGCTGCACTGTCAGAGGTTCAGTACTGAGGGAGTGCCGCATTGTCAGAGTGTCAGTACTGAGGGAGTGCCACACTGTCAGAGGGTCAGTACTGAGGTTTTGCCGCACTGTCAGAGGGTCAGTACTGAGGGAGTGCTGCACTGTAAGAGGGTCAGTACTGAGGGAGAGCCGCACTGTCAGAGGGTCAGTACTGAGGGAGTGCTGCACTGTCAGAGGGTCAGTACTGAGGGAGTGCTGCACTGTCAGAGGGTCAGTACTGAGGGAGTGCTGCACTGTCAGAGGGTCAGTACTGAGGGAGTGCTGCACTGTCAGAGGTTCAGTACTGAGGGAGTGCCGCATTGTCAGAGTGTCAGTACTGAGGGAGTGCCGCACTGTCAGAGGGTCAGTACTGAGGTTTTGCCGCACTGTTAGAGGGTCAGTACTGAGGGAGTGCCGCCCTGTCTGAGGGTCAGTACTGTGGGGGTGCTGCACTGTCAGAGTGTCAGTACTGATTGAGTGCCGCACTGTCAGAGAGTCAGTACTGAGGGAGTGCTGCACTGTCAGAGGGTCAGTACTGAGGGAGAGCCGCACTGTCAGAGGGTCAGTACTGAGGTTTTGCCGCACTGTTAGAGGGTCAGTACTGAGGGAGTGCCGCCCTGTCAGAGGGTCAGTACTGAGAGAATGCTGCACTGTCAGAGGGTCAGTCCCGAGGGAGAGCTGCACTGTCAGAGGGTCAGTACTGAGGGAGTGCTGCACTGTCAGGGGGTCAGTACTGAGGGAGTGCTGCACTGTCAGAGGGTCAGTACTGAGGGAGTGCTGCACTGTCAGAGGTTCAGTACTGAGGGAGTGCCGCATTGTCAGAGTGTCAGTACTGAGGGAGTGCCACACTGTCAGAGGGTCAGTACTGAGGTTTTGCCGCACTGTTAGAGGGTCAGTACTGAGGGAGTGCCGCACTGTCAGAGGGTCAGTACTGAGGGAGTGCTGCACTGTCAGAGGTGTGGTCATATACCTCATGTAAGTACACAAAGGGTTAATGTACGTGCACTACACCTAGGTAGACACTAGAGGGAGCACCAGAGACTGTCAACCAATAGATCAGTCAGATAGCACATGACCGTTTTGCAGTCACGATACACACAGAGGTGACACTACCACAGGAGGACATTGCACCAACCCATGTAAAAGGACACAGCACACATGCTCAATGTCTTTCCAGTGGAGACACTCAGTGAGTACAGACACAGGATTGATTGAAACACATCACTCCCACCACGTGGTTTGTAGCAGACTGGTTCGTCAGTCTGAGTAGCTATAGCAGGATTAACAGTAGAGTCGAATCCAAGTAGGAGAATTGTTCATAGTTTAATAAACGTGTTAAAGCTATCTCCAAGTCTGAACCTTCCTTTGGCAGAGTGCACATCAAAGAAGCAGCTTATGCTACGTCAAGAGCATAACAAAACATGGTACCAGCGAGTAACTGTTTAAATCCATATAGTTTCAACTCAGCAAACAGTGACAACCAGCAACAACACCGAGGAAAGATAATGTTTGGGATTCCGGTTCCACAGCAGCTCAGATGCCAAGGCAATCTCAGTGAAAACTGGCGTTGGATGAGGCAGACATTCGAGATCCACCTGGTAGCGTCCGACCTAGATGGCGTGGCGGATGTAGAAAAAATAAAGCTTCTACTTACCATCGCGGGTCCAGAAGCAGCTGAAATCTTCCAGGCCTTCAAATACTCAAAGGGGCAAAACAAGAGCCATTTCCAGGCAGACCTGGACAAATTCCAAGAATTCTGCGAGGAACATACAAGAGGAAAAGGTAAAAGAGGCGGCAAAACTCACCACGAGGCCGGCTTGCAGCAACGAACGGCAGTTTTGAATTGCAGCCATCTTGGAAACGGTGCTGCACATGCGCAGTTGCGCGAAGAGCGCACAGAACGGGAAGGTCCAGTTGCGTATGCACGAGAAGCCACACATGCGCAATTGCAGAAAAGGCCCCAAGTACAGGAACAGCGATCTGCGCATGCGCAATCGCTTCTTACGGACCACCTTTTTCCAATTATTTTAAAGTCAGTTTCTCCATGGAATATGTGTCAGCGTCTTGATCAGCACGGTAGCATAGTGGTTAGCACAATTGCTTCACAGCTCCAGGCTCCCAGGTTCGATTCCCGGCTTGCGTCACTGTCTGTGCGGAGTCTGCACATTTTCCCCATGTGTGTGTCTATGGGTTTCCTCCGGTTTCCTCCCACAGTCCAAAGATGGGCAGGTTAGGATTGGCCGCACTAAATTTCCCTTAGTGTCCAAAATTGCCCTTAGTGTTGGGTGGGGTTACTGAGTTATGGGGATAGGGTGGAGGTGTTGACCTTGGGTAGGGTGCTCTTCTCAAGAGCCGGTGCAGACTCGATGGGCCGAATGGCCTCCTTCTGCTCTGTAAATTCTATGATTCTATGATCACTTAATGAGGTTGTTTCACTCTGTTGCCCCACTGGCCATTTCTGGCTATGCTGTGTGTCATACATGGGACCCGCTCTTCAGTGCATGATGGCAAGCCTGCCTATTGGTCACTTTACACGTAATTCATCTGCCCACGCATGCAGTGCCCCCAGTGTCATAGCACACATTCTTGACCCTTTTGTGATCTCATCAAAAGATCTCAAAGTTGTTGCTTCTCTCTCCACGTATGGTCTAGATGCCCAAGGTGGTGGCCAGAGTATGAGGCTTAGTTCTCTTCAATCAAAGCACAGACAAGGCCACAAGCATTACCGAGAGAATGTTTATCAATTTATTCGCCTACTCTAGACTTTCCCCTTCCTATTAATGTCAGATTGAAATAGTCCATTGAGTTGCACCCAATATTCCAACTCCTATTTCCTGATTTGATTTCCTGTCTCAATTGTCCACCCTCAATTAATTAATCCGATCCCAACCATGAGCCCTGGAGAAATCTTGCAGTCCAATAAAATATCTTCATGTTTACAACAGAAATCAAACATTTCCATTTGATTCCAGGCAGTAATACTTTGAATGCTTGTTCATTGTCTAAAATGACATTTTTTTTCAACGTAGCTTTCTAAATTACATTGCACAATTGTCCCAAATTAAAACAACGCCGTTGTTGACTTTCAGATGTTTTTTTATTGATGCCCAGTTCATCGCTTCTTCGTCTTAAGTTGTAGAATCTCTTCTTCTTCGAAAGGTTTTGTCCTTGCGCCCATCGGCTAACTCCAAATCTTGTCCCACTTGCGATTGTCTATCAAGTAAAACACCATGCCGCTTGGGGCAAAATAAGTGAATTAGTTGGAACATATCTGGCAATTCAAACTTAAAATTTGTAAAAATATAAATACATCTTCAGCTGTTAACAGGCAAGGGTTGATTCTCTGCTCGTTTGAAAGTTTTCAACTGGAAATCATTACGTCATCAACTCTCTTTGTTTTAACTCCAGGTTTGCTGTGTTGCTCTTATTAGCCTTAGTTTATTAGCTCTAATTCTGTCACCTTTGCTCACGAGTCGCCAGGTATCTTTCTGATACCGCCACGTGGTTCAGGTTTAAGTAATGATTAATAATACAGCACACCGCTTAGTAAATGTTTAATCAACGATCATTTATTATATACAGCAATAAATACTTATACAATAATACTACCTCTAGACTATTACCTACCACTACAGGCCAATACTTAACTTTGGTGATGGCCCACCAGGTCAGGGAAACGAATGGCTTATCGAATTGGGTCTGGCCTGCGGGATTCAAAAGGGCTGGCATGGGTCGATAGTCTGGAACACCTATCAGGTAGCGATCGCTGGAGTAAGACTTGTTCTTTCGTCGAAGGGTCTCGAAGGTTGCGAGTAGGAGAAGAAGGGTCGATCTGAACTTGGCCCCTATCTTTATAGTTCCCAGGGGCTTCCCGCCTCTCGAGGCGGACCTTGACCCTGGTTCCAAGTGATTGGACTTGGTCCCAATCACTTGGTTCGATATGCTCCAATATGGGGCGATTCCTTGATCGGGGGGTGGTCGTTCACCTTTCTTTGTCTTGGCCACTGCTGGCGCCGAGAGGCCTGGATCGGTTTTCAATTGCTAATTTGTAGCAATTGTTCCCGGGGATGGCCGATTAAACTGCAGATGTCTGGGTTGATGTGCTGCTAATGGTCGCAGGTATCGGTCTGGGCCGACGTCCCCAGAGCCGAATACACTGTTCTGTCTGCAGCTGTCCGTTTGTGCCCTGTTGGCTGCTTTTCCCATCAGCCTTTTCAGTTCGCCATTTTACATCGGGGTTTGGCCAAATTAATCGGGAATCAGCCATTTTAGGTGGCTACAGCTGTTTGTTCAAAGATTACGATTTCGACAGAAAACATCAACACTTGAAAAAGACACGCATGTATATCATTCACACACAAGCAGCGAAACATATAAACCTTAACGACAACATGACTACAGCACCCACGTGTTCATTTGCCTGTAAAGTTCAAGCAGTAAAATCATTCTTGCTTTTAACTGCTGTCATTGAGTTCTTATAAATCAACACTTAAACCTTACATCAAGTAATTTAGACACATATGTTTCTGGGTAATTTAAAAATGAATTAATTGCCTGCTGAAATAGTTAACTCGGTGCTCCAATTTATTTTCCTATTTTATTATATAACTCCGAAGAGCGCGGCTTTACGTTGGGGTGATAATCTCTTAAATTCCTCCCATGTAGCTGAGTGGGACGGTGGAAATTGGGGATAATATGTATTTTGTAAGGGCCACGAAGAATCCAGCACGAGTTTTAAGGATACAAAGTAATAACATTTATTTACTGTAACATATATACATAACAGTAGCAGTAACTTCCCTCGCTGCACACTCCTTCCTGCTGGTTCCTGAACTGGCCAGCTTTATTTATACTAGGAGTTTACTAGTGGTTTCTCCGCCCCCCTTATTGGGGAAGCTCATACTCCCACAGGATTGTGGGATAGTCATTAGTCCCCAGCCAATGGTAAGTAGGCAGGTTATAACAATGTAGGATGTGGAATTGGGGAAGGGAGCAGAATTTAAAGGCTCATACTGTCCTTGCCGTTCTTGTAATTTAGCTCGACATGTCCCGGCCCAGTGTCCTTCCTTCCCACAAAACGTTTCCTCTTGCAATTACTGGTTCTCGAGAAGCATTTGAATGGTAATTGGGATTATTTACCGATTGGGCTGCTGCTGTTTAGGTTGTGTTACCGTTGTGAAAAGTACGAATTTTAGAATCCAAATCTCTATCAGTTTGCGTACATCGAGTTACTAATGATGTGCACGTTGTTACCACTCGATCTCAGTCAGGAAGCGCTAGTTTTAATGCACTGGATACATCTATGTTCAAACCAGCGAGAAATGCTTACTTTAATGGTTGAAGAGTACTGTCATCCCATGACTCCCGTTCCCCTGGCAACTTCACTTCTCAGTGTCCTGGCCACACTTTCATAAATCTTTTTTTCACATTCTGACACATCCTCTGAGCTCTTTTGCAGACAAGCCGCAATCTTTGTCCAATTGTTTTTTGGCGGCCTGTATCGTAACAGCCACTGTTTGATTACGAGCCAGCTACCCTCTGCACGTTGATCATATCGGGCTTGGATGATCCTGTCCCCTTCCCCAGCAACTGTTTCTACTATCCCAGTTTTATACCGCTTTGACTGCAATAGAGCTAGCCGAATACCTTCTGTTTTTTTTTCGCTTTGGGATCTTTTGTGTCTCTGAAGCATTTCCTGAATTCTGCTTCAGAATCATCATTGGATTCCCGATGATTCTTACACTGGGGGTGGTCCCTGCTACCTCACTCGCTGGTAGAGACGGGGTTTCTGTCGTCGAGTCTGCTGTGCGAGGGAAGGGCTTTTGTTGCATGGGTGTTGGGGATCCATTGAGAAAGACGTTCCCCCCCCCCCCCAGGTCAAGAGTTCCACTGGGGTTCTATTTTTTTAATTCCCAACTTTACCTCCAAAGGTCTGCTGTGCTTTGCATTTCCAATGTCATACTAGTAGTTTTCCCCAAACTTTCTTCAATCAATATTGTCCCTTTGCAGCATCGTGCATTAAAAACCTTTCTTCAATTTCTGAACTTGATCAACTGAAGTTGCTCGTCTTCAAAATTGCTTGCCAAATGAAATATTTCTTCTGTGGAAATCTTTGGTGGACCTTGACCCCCCCTAGAGGTCCCTAGCAGATTCTCGGCTGCCATTTCAACTCTGAAACACTGCTTTTAGCTTCAGATCACTCCGGACACATTTGGTCCGTAAAGAGAGGTGGGGAGCCACCCGATCTCTACAGGCAGTCACAGATTTGCATGTCTCTTCCCTCGCTATGAAAGATCTTCTCATTGCTACTCAGGATAAGGTACTCAGTCCGGTTGAAGAGGTATATAAAGCACTCTTTATTTTTCAAGAATTCACTGAATACATTGGCACAAAATTAAATCGCAAACCTTTGTGAGCAAATTGAAAAGATACTGAAGTGAAAGAACAGGGGGCGTCATTCTCCGACCCCCCAGAGGGTCGGAAAATGGCCGTTGGCCGCCGTGAATCCCGCCCCCGCCGAAGTCTCCGAAGGGAGAAAAGTCGGCGGGGCGTTAATGGCGCCGCTGCCGCGGAGAATGTCACGGGTCTGCGCAAGGCAGCCGATTTTCGGCCTGCCGATTTTCTCCCTTCCGGATGGGCCGAAGTCCCGTCGACGTGATGACCGTTCACGTCGACGTGAATCAAACCTCCTTTTCATCGGCGTGACCCGGTGCTCCAGGCTCACGCCGACCAGCGTGGAGGTGAGTGACGGCCTGGGGGGTTGGCTCTGGGCAGGAAATGGCGTGGCCGCAGACTGATTGCGTGAGGAGAGGTGTGTCTCGGGTTGTGTGTGTGTGTGTGCGGCGGGGGGGGTGGGGGGGGGGTGGTTAGAGTAGGCTGGGCTCCGGGGGAGTGCCGGGAGGGGGTCCGTGCCGGGGTGGAGGTTGGGGGGGGGGGGGTCCGGGGTGGAGGTTGGGGGTTGGGGGGGTCCGTGCCGGGGTGGAGGTTGGGAGTTGGGGGGGGTCCGTGCCGGGGTGGAGGTTGGGGGTTGGGGGGGGGGTCCGTGCCGGGGTGGAGGTTGGGGAGGGGGTCCGTGCCGGGGTGGAGGTTGGGGGTTGGGGGGGGTCCGTGCCGGGGTGGAGGTTGGGGGCGGTCCGTGCTGGGGTGGAGGTTGGGGGGGGGTCCGTGCTGGGGTGGAGGTTGGGGGGGGGGGGTCCGTGCCGGGGTGGAGGTTGGGGGGGGGGGATCCGTGCTGGGGTGGAGGTTGGGGGGGGGGGATCCGTGCTGGGGTGGAGGTTGGGGGTTGGGGGGGGTCCGTGCTGGGGTGGAGGTTGGGGGGGGGGGTCCGTGCCGGGGTGGAGGTTGGGGGGGTCCGTGCCGAGGAGGGTGATGGGAGGGCAAGTGAGTTGGTCCACCTGGCCAGGTGCCAGCCTCCAACAGTTGGACCCATGCGGTCCATGCCACCTGGCTGGGGGGAGGAGGGGATATGGGCAATGATGACATGTCGTCGTTCCCCTCCCCCCCACCAGGCCGTCATGTTTTCAGACCATCCAGCGATGTTGGCCGCCGTGGTGGCAGCCGCTCATGTCTATGTTGCCCTGGATGAGAAGGAGGAGGAGGAGCGTGCCAGAGAGGCGGCGCAGGCTGCCGCAGAGGGGCAGGCGGCAGCCGCCCAGGCTGGAGGGACACCTGACCGACAGGACGAGGAGGGGGAGGAGGACGTCGCGGCCCCACGGCAACAGAGGCACCCGAGGGCGCCCCGTGTGTACCGGCCCCGGCAGTCATACCAGGACCTCACGGACAGGGAATGCAGGAGGAGACTCCGGATGAGCCGGGAAACCGTGGCACACATCTGCCGCCTGCTGGCACACCTGTCACCGCGTGGCACTGGCGGGGGACACCCTCTCCCCGTGTCTGTCAAGGTTACGGTGGCCCTGAACTTTTATGCAACGGGGTCATTCCAGGCACCGAGTGGGGACCTGTCCGGCATATCGCAGACATCGGTGCATCGGTACATCCGGGCAGTGACAGATGCCCTTTATGCCATGGCGCACCGCTACATCCGCTTCCCCGTGGACCGGGCCAGCCAAGATGCCCGGGCCGTGGGCTTCTCTGCCGTTGCCGGGTTCCCCATGGTCCAGGGCGCGATCGATGGGATGCACGTCGCCGTGCGGCCACCTGCAGAGAACAGGGCCGTGTTCACTAATAGGAAGGGGACCTATTCAATGAACGTACAGGTGGTCTGCGACCACCGCATGATGATCCGGCACGTCTGCGCCCGTCACCCAGGCAGTGTACACGATTCATTTGTGTTGTCGCGGTCATCCATCCCCGGCATGTACGAGGGACGCCATCCCCGGCTGAGGGGCTGGTTGCTGGGCGACAGGGGCTACCCATTGCGATCGTGGCTGATGACGCCTATACGGAGGCCACGCAATGAGGCGGAGAACCGCTACAATGATGCCCATGTAGCGACAAGGGGAGTGATCGAGAGGTGCTTTGGCGTGCTGAAGATGCGTTTCAGGTGCCTGGACCTCTCTGGGGGCGCCCTCCAGTATCGGTCAGATAGGGTCGGCCGCATCATTGTGGTGTGCTGCGTCCTGCACAACATAGCCCAGCAGAGGGGCGATGTGCCGTAGGCAGAGGAGGGCGGAGTGGAGGAGCAGCAGGAAGAGGCCCAGTCCTCCCCAGATGAGGGGGATGGGGGCAATGGTCAGGGCAGACGGGGTAGACACAGACGGGTGGCTGTCCACCGTTACCGGCTGGCCCAGCGGGCACGGGACAGACTGATAGACGCCCGCTTCACTGACTAGATGGGCGTGGGAATCGGGTAGTATGGCCACAGACCGCACACCATGGCAACAGCCGACCACCCACACCCCCCACCCATCCACCCACCCAGCATCCTCACCCCCCTCCCCAACCCCACCCACCCGACCCGCATGCACACCCCCCCCCCATTACCGATCCACCTGCGGCACAACGGCCGGGCTCACACAGTTGCGGGTGGACGCGTGTCTATCGCAGGCCATGGAGGATGATGACAACCCGCCCTGCGGTGAGCTCCTGGCTCTACATCGTTGGACTATGTCTGACCCATGGCCACAGTACCACCATCCACCCGGACCATCCCTGCATGCGGCTGTGACACTGCAGCGCACGGTCCCGTCCTCTGCCCGGGGGATGTTGATGGCGGCCCAGGGGGAAGGGGGCAGACTCACCTGGGGCTGAGGTAAGACCACCCCTCACGCACACACTTGCGCTCAACGTACATCACACCCCCGCACACTTTGGACAGAGCACAAAGGCAGCTTCGGTAGGTGTAACATTGACTTTAATAACCAAAGGAGTTCATGCACGTGCCCTAGCCCCTAAAACTCATCTGTGCCCTGCACCCGTGCCAACTTACTCAGTGTCTAATTGTTTGGCCTTACGGGCCCTTTGACTACGTCTACGTGGTTCCCCAGACGGTACAGCAGAACTGGAGGTGGACTCCTGTGATTCCTGCCCTCTGACACCGGATCCCTTTGGCGGCCGTTTCCTGGGGCGTCCTGGCCTAGATGGGCCAGGCTGCGGCCCGGGCGACTGGGATGGCGAGCTGCCAGCCTGTCCTGCCCGTTGCCCACCCGATGCACCTGGGACGGAAGGGGGGGAGTCCGAGGTGTCGCGGTGTACCGGGACCTCCCCTACAGAGGGAGCCGGGACGGACCACACCACCTCCTCCTCCCTCGGGGTGCCCAATGGCCCCCAGGCCTCTACATGGGTGGGGGATGCGAACGGACTGGCCATCCGACGCCCCCCCGACATCTGGCGCTGCCAGTCCTGGAGGCCCGTGCTGGTATCGACAGGGGTCTGCAGGTTTGCAGCCATGGAGCCCAGGGTGTTGGCAAACCCTGTCTGCGACAGTGCGACGCCGGCTCGCACATGGCCACTGGCGCCGATGCCCTCAGCGATGGCCTGCTGAGACTGGGCCATGGCCTGCTGAGACTGGGCCATGGCCTGCAGAGACTGGGCCATGGCCTGCTGAGACTGGGCCATGGCCTGCTGAGACTGGGCCATGGCCTGCAGAGACTGGGCTATGGCGTTGAGCGCCTCTGCCATCTGGCGCTGGCACTGGCTCATGGCCTCCTGTGAGAGGGCAGCCATTTCCTGTGCCACAGACGCCGCCTGCACGGAAGGCCCCAGGCCTCGCAAACCGTTCCCCATGTCTGATACCGTCGCAACCATTGCCTCCACCGCGGACGCCACCCGTGCGGTGTCAGCCTGGGTGGCACGCATGACCGGGACCACTCCCAGCTCCTGGACGCGGGTGGACTCCTCCACCTGCGACCGCAGCCGCCGCAAGCCGCCCGTCACCCTCTTCGCTCGTCTCCGGGTCGGTGGTTGCATCGGATCTATGTGTGGGTGTGGTAACTGCAGGAACCCGGGATCCATCTGGGCGGCAGATGTTCGCTTGGGCTGGGCTGCCCTCCGACCGCCCGGCCCCTCTGCTGCTCCTACCTCCACCTGCTGTACCGGGACGGCTGTGTTGTGCGCACCAGTGAGTGTACCAGACGCCTCATCACTAAAGTCCCCAACCGTGGTGAGTGTTTCTGCGATGGTGGAGGGTGTTGGTGACAGCAGTGGCGTTGTGTCGTGCTCTTCGTCCCACTCTGAGTCCATGGCACTTTGGGGTGGGGGTTCGTCTCCACCCATCCACTCTGAGTCACTGTCCGGTATTTCGTCTTCCTGGGTAGTGCTGTCCCGGGTAGGGGTGTCCTGGGTAGGGGTGTCCTGGGTAGTGGTGTCCTGGGTAGTGGTGTCCTGGGCATTGCTGTCCAGGGTAGTGGTGTCCCGGGTAGTGGTGTCCTGGGTAGTGGTGTCCCGGGTAGGGGTGTCCCGGGTAGGGGTGTCCTGGATAGTGGTGTCCTGGGTAGTGGTGTCCTGGGTAGTGGTGTCCTGGGTAGTGGTGTCCCGGGTAGTGGTGTCCTGGGTAGTGGTGTCCAGGGTAGTGGTGTCCCGGGTAGGGGTGTCCTGGATAGTGGTGTCCTGGATAGTGGTGTCCTGGGTAGTGGTGTCCTGGGTAGTGGTGTCCTGGGTAGTGGTGTCCCGGGTAGTGGTGTCCTGGGTAGTGGTGTCCTGGGTAGTGGTGTCCCGGGTAGGGGTGTCCTGGATAGTGGTGTCCTGGGTAGTGGTGTCCTGGGTAGTGGTGTCCTGGGTAGTGGTGTCCCGGGTAGTGGTGTCCTGGGTAGTGGTGTCCAGGGTAGTGGTGTCCCGGGTAGTGGTGTCCTGGGTAGTGGTGTCCTGGGTAGTGGTGTCCTGGGTAGTGGTGTCCTGGCTCGGATGTGACGGGGGCCTGTGGCTGCCCCCCTCATCGCTGGGTGGTCGCTCCCGCACGTGACGGGGGTGTCGTCTCCCTGTTGCTCCAGATCTCTCCGTCTCCCGTGGTCTCCGAGGGGCATCCTGCGGGCGTCGCATGCTGGAGGGTCCGGGTCTCTCCGTCTCCCGTGGTCTCCGGTGCGCGCTTCTCCTGGGGGGGGGGGGTGGTGGCAGGGGTAAAAGGCAACAGTGTTAGGCAGGTATATGAATGCACGCCATCGGTTGCGCGTGAATTGCAAAGGGTAAGGTTCGGGCTGGATTCACTTGGGGATATGGGGGAGGGGGGGATATGGGGGAGGGGGGGATATGGGGGGGATATGGGGGAGGGGGGGATACGGGGGAGGGGGGATATGGGGGAGGGGGGATATGGGGGATATGGGGGAGGGGGGGATATGGGGGAGGGGGGGATATGGGGGAGGGGGGATATGGGGGAGGGGGGATATGGGGGAGGGGGGATATGGGGGAGGGGGGATATGGGGGATGTGGGGGATATGGGGGAGGGGGGATGTGGGGGATGTGGGGGATATGGGGGAGGGGGGATATGGGGGATGTGGGGGATATGGGGGAGGGGGGATATGGGGGAGGGGGGATATGGGGGAGGGGGGATATGGGGGAGGGGGGATATGGGGGAGGAGGGATGTGGGGAATATGGGGGAGGGGGGATATGGGGGAGGGGGGATGTGGGGAATATGGGGGAGGGGGGAGGGGGGATATGGGGGAGGGGGGATATGGGGGAGGGGGGATATGGGGGAGGGGGGATATGGGGGAGGGGGGATATGGGGGAGGGGGGATATGGGGGAGGGGGGATATGGGGGAGGGGGGATATGGGGGAGGGGGGATATGGGGGATATAGGGGAGGGGGGATATGGGGGAGGGGGGATATGGGGGATATGGGGGAGGGGGGATATGGGGGATATGGGAGAGGGGGGATATGGGGGAGGGGGGATATGGGGGAGGGGGGATATGGGGAGGGGGGATATGGGGACGGGCTGTCGGTGGCTCACTTGCTGGTGGGCCCCCGACCTCTGCATGAGTGCACGCCATCGGTTGCGCGTGCATTGCAGAGCGTAAGGTTCGGGCTGGATTCACTTGGGGATATGGGGGATATGGGGGAGGGGGGGATATGGGGGAGGGGGGATGTGGGGGATATGGGGGAGGGGGGATATGGGGGAGGGGGGATATGGGGGAGGGGGGAGGGGGGGATATGGGGGAGGGGGGATGTGGGGGATATGGGGGAGGGGGGATATGGGGGAGGGGGATATGGGGAGGGGGATATGGGGGATATGGGGGAGGGGGGATTTGGGGGAGGGGGGATGTGGGGGATATGGGGGAGGGGGGATATGGGGAGGGGGGATATGGGGGAGGGGGGATATGGGGGAGGGGGGATGTGGGGGATATGGGGGAGGGGGATGTGGGGGATATGGGGGATATGGGGGAGGGGGGATATGGGGGAGGGGGGATATGGGGGAGGGGGGATATGGGGGAGGGGGGATATGGGGGAGGGGGGATATGGGGGAGGGGGGATATGGGGGAGGGGGGATATGGGGGAGGGGGGATATGGGGGCTATGGGGGAGGGGGGATATGGGGGAGGGGGGATGTGGGGAATATGGGGGAGGGGGGATATGGGGGAGGGGGGATGTGGGGAATATGGGGGAGGGGGGATGTGGGGAATATGGGGGAGGGGGGATATGGGGAGGGGGGATGTGGGGAATATGGGGAGGGGGGATATGGGGGAGGGGGGATATGGGGGAGGGGGGATATGGGGGAGGGGGGATATGGGGGAGGGGGGATGTGGGGAATATGGGGGAGGGGGGATGTGGGGAATATGGGGGAGGGGGGATATGGGGGAGGGGGGATGTGGGGAATATGGGGGAGGGGGGATATGGGGGAGGGGGGGATATGGGGGAGGGGGGATATGGGGAGGGGGGATATGGGGGAGGGGTTTTGTGGGGGATATGGGGAGGGGGGATATGGGGGAGGGGGGATATGGGGGATGTGGGGGATATGGGGAGGGGGGATATGGGGGAGGGGGGATATGGGGGAGGGGGGATATGGGGAGGGGGATATGGGGGAGGGGGGATATGGGGGGATATGGGGATATGGGGGAGGGGGGATATGGGGGAGGGCGGATATGGGGGAGGGGGGGATTTGGGGGAGGGGGGAATATGGGGGATATGGGGGAGGGGGGATATGGGGGAGGGGGTGATATGGGGGAGGGGGGATATGGGGAGGGGGGGATATGGGGGAGGGGGGATATGGGGGAGGGGGTGATATGGGGGAGGGGGGATATGGGGAGGGGGGGATATGGGGGAGGGGGGATATGGGGGAGGGGGGATATGGGGAGGCTCACCCTGCCTGCTCTGACGAGGTCGTTCACCTTCTTGTGGCACTGGGTGCCTGTCCGTGGTGTCAGGGCCACAGCGGTGACGGCCTCTGCCACCTCCCTCCACAGACGCCGGCTGTGGCGTGGGGCAACTCTGCGGCCGTGCCCGGGATACAGGGCGTCCCTCCTCTGCTCCACCGCGTCCAGGAGCGCCTCCACATCGCGTGACTCGAACCTTGGGGCTGAGCGACGGCCAGCCATCCAGTCGGGTGTTGCAGTCGGGTGTTCCGGTCGGGTGGGGGGGAGCAGCGCGGCCTTATGAGCCGTCACGCCATGCAGCGCGTATGACGCTGCACGGCGTGAACCACTGCGCAAGCGCGGATCCCGTTACGTCGCTGCTAGCCCATTTCGGGCCGGAGACTATCGACCCATTTTTATGACGTGACGCAAATGGGATTTGCGCCGTTTTTTGCGCCGATCGGCGGACTTTCCGCCGATAACGGAGAATTTCGCCCCAGGTTTCAAATTAATACTAATTCCAGAAAAGGCTTACAAAATAAAAGTCATTTCAACAAAGATTTTTAAATGTAATTTTCACGAATGCTTCAAGAATCTCGGAATGCTCAAATTCTTCTCCTAATCATTCATATGTATCCCTATCTATGGTTTAGCCCCTTATCCACTTCCATTGGCTCTAATTCTCAGCTGAGGCTTTTTGATTTATTCAAACAACTGTCGGTCACTGAGAACATGATTTATTATCCAGACATTGGTCATTACTTAAAATTCATTACTGTCTATCAAATTAATTAAATGTCTACATGCATCTGCCATGTATGCAATTGTTACAAAGGCAAGGGCCATGATTCTCCCCTACCCGACAGGGCGGGGGGTCCCGGCGGGATGGAGTGGCGGGAATCACTCCGGCGCGGGCCGCCCCAAAGGGGCGGATTTCTCCGGAGTGGTTGTCCGGAGTGGTTGGCGCGCCGCCGGCCAGCGGGAAAGGCCTTTGTCGCCACGCCAGCCGGGGCCGAAAGGACTTCGCCAGCCGGCGGAAGTCTGCGCATGCGCGGGAGCGGGGGGTGTGTGGCTCTTACGCGTTGGCCATGGTGAAGGCTGTGCCCGAGGCGGAGGGAAAAGAGTGCCCCCACGGCACAGGCCCGCCCGCGGATCGGTGAGCCCCGACGGCGGGCCAGGCCAACATGAGGGCACCCCCCCGGGGCCAGATCGACCCGCGCGCCACCCCCCCCCACCAGGACCCCGGAGCCCGCCCGCATCGCCTAGTCCCGCCGGTAAGAGAGGTGATTAGATTCTCGCCGGCGGGACAGGCATTCCTGCAGCGGGACTTTGGCCCATCGCGGCGCGGCGTGATACCCGCCCCCGCCGAATATCCGGTGCCGGAGAATTCGGCAACCGGCGGGGGCGGGATTCACGCCAGCCCACGGCGATTCTGCGACCTGACAAGGGGTCGGAGGATCCCGCCCAAGAGCTGGGATTCTCCGCCGTCGTGATTCTCCGTTTTGCAGCACCCGGGGGTTTCCCGACGGCGTGGGGCTGCCCCACACTGGGAAACCCCATTAACCGGCTGGCGTAACGGAGAACCCCGCCGGGCAGTCGGGGCAGGAATGGGGTGTGGCGGGGCAGAGAATCACGCCCAAGGTGCTGGCACTTAACCTTGGTTTTGATACATTTTTATTACTAAATGTATTGTGGAACAATAGTCTATTCATTAAGAACGCCTTATAAAAGTGTCTTTTGAAACAAAATTAGCTTTGTACAGCAATTCTCATATTTTATCTGAAACTATGACTTTTGTTTTGTAGACATCCAATTTTTGTTGAAGTACTAAATTAAAAAATTGTACCGCATCAATTTTTTACGGTCCTACATTAAACAGGCTATTTAAACAATGTCCGAGCCAATTTAAACAGTGTCCTACAGTAAACAGGCTATTTAAACAGTGCCCTACAGTAAACAGTCTATTTAAACAGAGCCCTACAGTAAACAGTCTATTTAAACAGTGTCCTACAGTAAACAGTCTACTGAAACAGTGCCCTACAGTAAATAGTCTATTTAAACAGTGCCATACAGTAAACAGTCTATTTAAACAGTGCTTTACCGTAAACAATCTATTTAAACAATGTCCGACAGTAAACAGTCTAATTAAACAGTGTCCTACAGGAAAGAGACAATTTAAACAGTGTCCTATAGTAAACAGTCTATTTAAACATTGTCCTAGAGTTAAAAAGTCTATTTAAAAAGTGCCCTACAGTAAACAGTCTATTTAAACAGCTTCCTACAGTAAACAGTTTATTTAAACAGTGCCCGACAATAAACAGTCGATTTAAACAGTGCCATACAGATAAAAGTCTATTTAAACAGTGCTTTACCGTAAACAATCTATTTAAACAATGTCCGACAGTAAACAGTCTATTGAAACAGTGTCCTACAGGAAAGAGACAATTTAAACAGTGCCCTACAGTAAACAGTCTAGTTAAACAGTGTCCTACAGTAAACAGTTTATTTAAACAGTGTCCTATAGTAAACAGTCTATTTAAACAGTGTCCTCCAGTAAAAAGTCTATTTAAAAAGTGCCCTACAGTAAACAGTCTATTTAAACAGTTTCCTACAGTAAACAGTTTATTTAAACAGTGCCCGACAATAAACAGTCGATTTAAACAGTGTACTACAGGAAAGAGTCAATTTAAACAGTGCCCTACAGTAAACAGTCTATTTAAACAGCGTCCTATAGTAAACAGTCTATTTAAACAGTGTCCTACAGTAAAAAGTCTATTTAAACAGTGCCCTACAGTAAACAGTCTATTTAAACAATGCCCTACAATAAACAGTCTATTTAAACAGTGTCCTACAGTAAACAGTCTATTGAAACAGTGCCCTACAGTAAATAGTCTATTTAAACAGTGCCATACAGTAAACAGTCTATTTAAACAGTGTCCTATAGTAAACAGTCTATTTAAACAGTGCCCTACGGTAAACAGTCTATTGAAACAGTGCCATACAGTAAACAGTCTATTTAAACAGTGGCCTACAGTAAACAGTCTTTTTAAACAGTGCCATACAGTAAACAGACTATTTAAACAGTGCCCTACAGTAAACAGTCTATTTAAACAGTGCCCTACAGTGAACAGTCTATTTAAACAGAGTCCTACAGTAAACAGGCTATTTAAACAGTGCCCTACAGTAAACAGTCTATTTAAACAATGCCCTACAATAAAGTCTATTTAAACAGTGTCCTACAGTAAACAGTCTATTGAAACAGTGCCCTACAGTAAACAGTCTATTTCAACAGTGTCCTATAGTAAACAGTCTATTTAAACAGTGCCCTACAGTAAACAGTCTATTTAAACAGTGCCATACAGTAAACAGTCTATTTAAACAGTGCCATACAGTAAACTGACTATTTAAACTGCCCTACAGTAAACAGTGTATTTAAACAGTGTCCTACAGTAAACAGTCTACTTAAACAGTGCTGTACAGTAAACAGTCTATTTAAACAGTGTCCTACAGTGAACAGTGTATTTAAACAGTGCCCTACAGTAAACAGTCTATTTAAACAGTTATCTACAGTAAACAGTCTATTTAAACAGTGTTCTACAGTAAACAGTGTATTTAAACAATGCCATACAGTAAACAGTCTATTTAAACAGCGCCTTACAGTAAACAGTCTATTTAAACAGTGTTCTACAGTAAACAGTCTATTTATACAGTGCCCTACAGTAAACAGTCTATTTAAAGTGTTTGACAGTAAACAGTGTATTTAAACAGTGTCCTCCAGTAAACAGTCTATTTAAACAGTGCTCTACAGTAAACAGTCTATTTAAACAGGGTCTTACAGTAAACAGTGTATTTAAACAGTGCCCTACAGTAAACAGTCTATTTAAACAGTGCTTTACAGTAAACAGTGTATTTAAACAGTGTCCTACAGTAAAGAGTCAATTTAAACAGTGTCCTTTAAACAGTGTATTTAAACAGTGTCCAACAGTAAACAGTCTATTTAAACAGTGCCCTTCAGTAAAAAGTCTATTTAAACAGTGTCCTCCAGAAAACAGCCTATTTAAACAGTGCACTTCAGTAAACAGTCTATATAAACAGTGCCCTACAGTAAACAGACTATTTAAACAGTGTCCTACAGTAAACGGTCTATTTAAACAGTGCCCTACAGTAAACAGTCGATGTAAACAGTGCCCTACAGTAAGCAGTCTATTTAAACAGTGTCCTCCAGTAAACAGACTATTTAAACAGTGCCCTTCAGTAAACAGTCTATATAAACAGTGCCCTACAGTAAAGTCTATTTAAACAGTGACCGACAGTAAACAATCTATTTAAACAGTGTCCTACAGTAAACGGTCTATTTAAACAGTGCCCTACAGTAAACAGTCAATTTAAACAATGTGCGACAGTAAAGAGTCCATTTAAACAGTATCCTACAGTAAACAGTCTATTTAAACAGTGTCCGACAGTAAACAGTCTATTTAAACAGTGTCCGACAGTAAACATTCTATTTAAAAAGTGTCCTCCAGTAAACAGACTATTTAAACTGTGCCCTTCAGTAAAAAGCCTATTTAAACAGTGCCCGAAAGTAAACAGTCTATTTAAACAGTGTCCTACCGTAAACGGTCTATTTAAACAGTGCCCTACAGTAAACGGTCTATTTAAACAGTGCCCTACAGTAAACAGTCTATTTAAACAGTGCCGTACAGTAAACAGTCGATTTAAACAGTGCCCTTCAGTAAACAGTCTATATAAACAGTGCCCTACAGTAAAGTCTATTTAAACAGTGCCCGACAGTAAACAATCTATTTAAACAGTGTCCTACAGTAAACGGTCAATTTAAACAATGTCCGACAGTAAAGAGTCCATTTAAACAGTATCCTACAGTAAACAGTCTATTTAAACAGCTTGCTACAGTAAACAGTTTATTTAAACAGTGCCCGACAATAAACAGTCTATTTAAACAGTGTCCTACAGGAAAGAGTCAATTTAAACAGTGCCCTACAGTAAACAGTCTAGTTAAACAGTGCCCTGCGTTAAATACTCTATTTAAACAGTGCCCGACAGTAAACAGTCTATTTAAACAGTGTCCTACAGTAAACTCTATTTAAACAGTGTCCTCCAGGAAACAGACTATTTAAACAGTGCCCTTCAGTAAACAGTTTATTTAAACAGTGCCCGACAATAAACCGTCTATTTAAACTGTGTCCTACAGGAAAGAGTCAATTTAAACAGTGCCCTACAGTAAACAGTCTAGTTAAACAGTGCCCTGCATTAATACTCTATTTAAACAGTGCTTTACTGTAAACAGTCAATGTAAACAATGTCCGACAGTTAAGAGTCCATTTAAACAGTATCCTACAGTAAACAGTCTATATCAACAGCTTCCTACAGTAAACAGTCTATTCAAACAGTGTCCTACAGTAAACAGTCTATTTAAACAGTGCCCGACAGTAAACAGAGTCTATTTAAACAGTGTCCTACAGTAAACAGTCGATTTAAACAGTGCCCTTCAGTAAACAGTCTATTTAAACAGTGCCCTACAGTAAACAGTCTATTTAAACAGTGTCCTACAGTGAACAGTGCCTAAAGTAAACAGTCTATTTAAACAGAGCTTTACAGTAAACAGTCAATTTAAACAATGTCCGACAGTAAACAGTCTATTTAAACAGTGTCCTCCAGTAAACAGACTATTTAAACAGTGCCCTTCAGTTAAAAGTCTATTTAAACAGTGCCCTACACTAAACAGTCTACTTAAACAGTGCTTTACAGTAAACAGTCAATTTAAACAATGTCCGACAGTAAAGAGTCCATTTAAACAGTATCCTACAGTAAACAGTCTATTTCAACAGCTTCCTACAGTAAACAGTTTATTTAAACAGTGCCCGACAATAAACAGTCTATTTAAACAGTGTCCTACAGGAAAGAGTCAATTTAAACAGTGCCCTACAGTAAACTGTCTATTCAAACAGTGCCATACAGTAAACAGTCTATTTAAACAGTGCCCTACAGTAAACAGTCTATTCAAACAGTGCCATACAGTAAACAGTCTATTTAAACAGTGCCCTACAGTAAACAGTCTATTTAAACAGTGCCCTACAGTAAACAGTCTACTTAAACAGTGATTTACAGTAAACAGTCAATTTAAACAATGTCCGACAGTAAAGAGTCCATTTAAACAGTATCTTACAGTAAACAGTCTCTTTCAACAGCTTCCTACAGTAAACAGTTTATTTAAACAGTGCCCGACAATAAACAGTCTATTTAAACAGTGTCCTACAGGAAAGAGTCAATTTAAACAGTGCCCTACAGTAAACAGTCTATTCAAACAGTGCCATACAGTAAACAGTCTATTTAAACAGTGTCCGACAGTAAACAGTCCATTCAAACAGTGCCCTACAGTAAACAGACTATTTAAACAGTGCCCTTCAGTAAAAAGTCTATTTAAACAGTGCCCGACCATATACAGTCTATTTAAACAGTGTCCTACAGGAAAGAGTCAATTTAAACAGTGCCCTACAGTAAACAGTCTATTCAAACAGTGCCATACAGTAAACAGTCTATTTAAACAGTGCCCTACAGTAAACAGTCTATTCAAACAGTGCCCTTCAGTAAAAAGTCTATTTAAACAGTGCCCGACAGTAAACAGTATATTTAAAATATGTCCTACAGTTAACGGTCTATTTAACCAGTGCCCTATAGTAAACAGTCAATTTAAACAGTGCCCTTCAGTAAAAAGTCTATTTAAACAGTACCCGACAGTAAACAGTATATTTAAAAAGTGTCCTACAGTAAACGGTCTTTAACCAGTGTCCTATAGTAAACAGTCTATTTAAACAGTGCCCTACAGTAAACAATCTATTTAAACAGTGCTTTACATTAAACAGTCAATTTAAACTATGTCCGACAGTAACAGTCTATTTAAACAGTATCCTACAGTAAACAGTCTATTTAAACAGCTTCCTACAGTAAACAGTTTATTTAAACAGTGCCCGACAATAAACAGTCTATTTAAACAGTGCCCGACAATAAACAGTCTATTTAAACCGTGTCCTACAGGAAAGAGTCAATTTAAACAGTGCCCTACAGTAAACAGTCTAGTTAAACAGTGCCCTGCATTAAATACTCTATTTAAACAGTGCCCGACAGTAAACAGTCTATTGAAACAATGTCCTACAGTAAACAGTCTATTTAAACAGTGTCCTCCAGGAAACAGACTATTTAAACAGTGCCCTTCAGTAAACAGTTTATTTAAACAGTGCCCGACAATAAACAGTCTATTTAAACAGTGTCCTACAGGAAAGAGTCAATTTAAACAGTGCCCTACAGTAAACAGTCTAGTTAAACAGTGCCCTGCATTAAATACTCTATTTAAACAGTGCTTTACTGTAAACAGTCAATTTAAACAATGTCCGACAGTTAAGAGTCAATTTAAACAGTATCCTACAGTAAACAGTCTATATCAACAGCTTCCTACAGTAAACAGTCTATTCAAACAGTGCCATACAGTAAACAGTCTATTTCAACAGTGCCCGACAGTAAACAGAGTCTATTTAAACAGTGTCCTACAGTAAACAGTCGATTTAAACAGTGCCCTTCAGTAAACAGTCTATTTAAACAGTGCCCTACAGTAAACAGTCTATTTAAACAGTGTCCTACAGTGAACAGTGCCTAAAGTAAACAGTCTATTTAAACAGAGCTTTACAGTAAACAGTCAATTTAAACAATGTCCGACAGTAAACAGTCTATTTAAACAGTGTCCTCCAGTAAACAGACTATTTAAACAGTGCCCTTCAGTTAAAAGTCTATGTAAACAGTGCCCGACAGTAAACAGTCTATTTAAACAGTATCCTACAGTAAACGGTCTATTGAAACAGTGCCCTACAGTAAACAGACAATTTAAACAGTGCCCTACAGTAAGCAGTCTACTTAAACAGTGCTTTACAGTAAACAGTCAATTTAAACAATGTCCGACAGTAAAGAGTCCATTTAAACAGTATCCTACAGTAAACAGTCTATTTCAACAGCTTCCTACAGTAAACCGTTTATTTAAACAGTGCCCGACAATAAACAGTCTATTTAAACAGTGTCCTACAGGAAAGAGTCAATTTAAACAGTGCCCTACAGTAAACTGTCTATTCAAACAGTGCCATACAGTAAACAGTCTATTTAAACAGTGCCCTACAGTAAACAGTCTATTCAAACAGTGCCATACAGTAAACAGTCTATTTAAACAGTGCCCTACAGTAAACAGTCTATTTAAACAGTGCCCTACAGTAAACAGTCTACTTAAACAGTGCTTTACAGTAAACAGTCAATTTAAACAATGTCCGACAGTAAAGAGTCCATTTAAACAGTATCTTACAGTAAACAGTCTATTTCAACAGCTTCCTACAGTAAACAGTTTATTTAAACAGTGCCCGACAATAAACAGTCTATTTAAACAGTGTCCTACAGGAAAGAGTCAATTTAAACAGTGCCCTACAGTAAACAGTCTATTCAAACAGTGCCATACAGTAAACAGTCTATTTAAACAGTGTCCGACAGTAAACAGTCCATTTAAACAGTGCCCTACAGTAAACAGACTATTTAAACAGTGCCCTTCAGTAAACAGTTTATTTAAACAGTGCCCGACAATAAACAGTCTATTTAAACAGTGTCCTACAGGAAAGAGTCAATTTAAACAGTGCCCTACAGTAAACAGTCTATTCAAACAGTGCCATACAGTAAACAATCTATTTAAACACTGTCCGACAGTAAACAGACTATTTAAACAGTGCCCTTCAGTAAAAAGTCTATTTAAACAGTGCCCGACAGTAAACAGTATATTTAAAATGTGTCCTACAGTAAACGGTCGATTTAACCAGTGCCCTATAGTCAACAGTCAATTTAAACAGTGCCCTTCAGTAAAAAGTCTATTTAAACAGTACCCGTCAGTAAACAGTATATTTAAAAAGTGTCCTACAGTAAACGGTCTATTTAACCAGTGCCCTATAGTAAACAGTCTATTTAATCAGTGCCCTACAGTAAACAATCTATTTAAACAGTGCTTTACAGTAAACAGTCAATTTAAACAATGTCCGACAGTAACAGTCTATTTAAACAGCTTCCTGCAGTAAACAGTTTATTTAAACAGTGCCCGACAATAAACAGTCTATTTAAACAGTGCCCGAAATAAACAGTCTATTTAAACAGTGTCCTACAGGAAAGTGTCAATTTAAACAGTGCCCTACAGTAAACAGTCTAGTTAAACAGTGCCCTGCATTAAATACTCTATTTAAACAGTGCCCGACAGTAAACAGTCTATTTAAACAATGTCCTCCAGTAAACAGTCTATTTAAACAGTGTCCTCCAGGAAACAGACTATTTAAAACAGTGCCCTTCAGTAAACAGTTTATTTAAACAGTGCCCGACAATAAACAGTCTATTTAAACAGTGTCCTACAGGAAAGAGTCAATTTAAACAGTGCCCTACAGTAAACAGTCTAGTTAAACAGTGCCCTGCATTAAATACTCTATTTAAACAGTGCTTTACTGTAAACAGTCAATTTAAACAATGTCCGACAGTTAAGAGTCCATTTAAACAGTATCCTACAGTAAACGGTCTATATCAACAGCTTCCTACAGTAAACAGTCTATTCAAACAGTGCCATACAGTAAACAGTCTATTTCAACAGTGCCCGACAGTAAACAGAGTCTATTTAAAAAGTGTCCTACAGTAAACAGTCGATTTAAACAGTGCCCTTCAGTAAACAGTCTATTTAAACAGTGCCCTACAGTAAACAGCCTATTTAAACAGTGTCCTACAGTGAACAGTGCCTAAAGTAAACAGTCTATTTAAACAGAGCTTTACAGTAAACAGTCAATTTAAACAATGTCCGACAGTAAACAGTCTATTTAAACAGTGTCCTCCAGTAAACAGACTATTTAAACAGTGCCCTTCAGTTAAAAGTCTATGTAAACAGTGCCCGACAGTAAACAGTCTATTTAAACAGTATCCTACAGTAAACGGTCTATTTAAACAGTGCCCTACAGTAAACAGTCTACTTAAACAGTGCTTGACAGTAAACAGTCAATTTAAACAATGTCCGACAGTGAAGAGTCCATTTAAACAGTATCCTACAGTAAACCGTTTATTTAAACAGTGCCCGACAATAAACAGTCTATTTAAACAGTGTCCTACAGGAAAGAGTCAATTTAAACAGTGCCCTACAGTAAACTGTCTATTCAAACTGTGCCATACAGTAAACAGTCTATTTAAACCGTGCCCTACAGTAAACAGTCTATTCAAACAGTGCCATACAGTAAACAGTCTATTTAAACAGTGCCCTACAGTAAACAGTCTATTTAAACAGTGCCCTACAGTAAACAGTCTATTTAAACAGTGTCCTACAGGAAAGTGTCAATTTGAACAGTGCCCTACAGTAAACAGTCTATTTAAACAGTGCCCGACAATAAACAGTCTATTTAAACAGTGTCCTACAGGAAAGAGTCAATTTAAACAGTGCCCTACAGTAAACTGTCTATTCAAACAGTGCCATACAGTAAACAGTCTATTTAAACAGTGCCCTACAGTAAACAGTCTATTCAAACAGTGCCATACAGTAAACTGTCTATTTAAATAGTGCCCTACAGTAAACAGTCTATTTAAACAGTGCCATACAGTAAACAGTCTATTTAAACAGTGCCCTACAGTAAACAGTCTATTCAAACTAGCCATACAGTAAACAGTCTATTTAAACAGTGCCATACAGTAAACAGTCTATTTAAACAGTGTCCGACAGTAAACAGTCCATTTAAACAGTGCCCTACAGTAAACAGACTATTTAAACAGTGCCCTTCAGAAAAAAGTCTATTTAAACAGTGCCCGATAATAAACAGTCTATTTAAACAGTGTCCTACAGGAAAGAGTCAATTATAATAGTGCCCTACAGTAAACAGTCGATTCAAACAGTGCCCTACAGTAAACAGTCTATTCAAACAGAGCCATACAGTAAACAGTCTATTTAAACACTGTCCGACAGTAAACAGACTATTTAAACAGTGCCCTTCAGTAAAAAGTCTATTTAAACAGTGCCCGACAGTAAACAGTATATTTAAAAAGTGTCCTACAGTAAACGGTCTATTTAACCAGTGCCCGATAGTAAACAGTCAATTTAAACAGTGCCCTTCAGTAAAAAGTCTATTTAAACAGTACCCGACAGTAAACAGTATATTTAAAAAGTGTCCTACAGTAAACGGTCTATTTAACCAGTGCCCTATAGTAAACAGTCTATTTAAACAGTGCCCTATAGTAAACAATCTATTTAAACAGTGCTTTACAGTAAACAGTCAATTTAAACAATGTCCGATAGTAACAGTCTATTTAAACAGTATCCTACAGTAAACAGTCTATTTAAACAGCTTCCTACAGTAAACAGTTTATTTAAACAGTGCCCGACAGGAAAGAGTCAATTTAAACAGTGCCCTACAGTAAACAGTCTAGTTAAACAGTGCCTTGCATTAAATACTCTATATAAACAGTGCCCGACAGTAAACAGTCTATTTAAACAGTGTCCTATAGTAAACAGTCTATTTAAACAGTGTCCTCCAGGAAACAGACTATTTAAACAGTGCCCTTCAGTAAACAGTTTATTTAAACAGTGCCCGACAATAATCAGTCTATTTAAACAGTGTCCTACAGGAAAGATTCAATTTAAACAGTGCCCTACAGTAAACAGTCTAGTTAAACAGTGCCCTGCATTAAATACTCTATTTAAACAGTGCCCGACAGTAAACAGTCTATTTAAACAGTGTCCTACAGTAAACAGTCTATTTAAACAGTGTCCTCCAGTAAACAGTCTATGTAAACAGTGCCCTACAGTAAACAGTCTGTTTAAACAGTGTCCTCCAGTAAACAGACTATTTAAACAGTGCCCTTCAGTAAACAGTCTATTTAAACATTGCCCTACAGTAAGGTCTATTTAAACAGTGCCCGACAGTAAACAGTCTATGTAAACAGTGCCCTACAGTAAACAGTCTGTTTAAACAGTGTCCTCCAGTAAACAGACTATTTAAACAGTGCCCTACAGTAAACAGTCAATTTAAACAATGTCCGACAGTAAAGAGTCCATTTAAACAGTATCCTACAGTAAACAGTCTATTTAAACAGCTTGCTACAGTAAACAGTTTATTTAAACAGTGCCCGACAATAAACAGTCTATTTAAACAGTGTCCTACAGGAAAGAGTCAATTTAAACAGTGCCCTACAGTAAACAGTCTCTTCAAACAGTGTCCTACAGTAAACAGTCTATTTAAACAGTGCCCGACAATAAACAGTCTATTTAAACAGTGTCCTACAGGAAAGACTCAATTTAAACAGTGCCCTACAGTAAACAGTCTATTCAAACAGTGCCCAACAGTAAACACTCTAGTTAAACAGTGCCCTACAGTAAACAGTTTATTTAAACAGTGCCCGACAACAAACAGTCTATTTAAACATTGTCCTACAGGAAAGAGTCAATTTAAACAGTGCCCTACAGTAAACAGTTTATTTAAACAGTGCCCTACAGTAAACAGTCTATTTAAACAGTGTCCTACAGTAAACAGTTTATTTAAACAGTGCCCTACAGTAAACAGTCTACTTAAACAGTGCCCTACAGTAAACAGTCTATTTAAACAGTGCCCGACAGTAAACAGACTATTTACAAAGTGCCCTTCAGTAAACAGACTATTTAAACAGTGCCCTTCAGTAAAAAGTCTATTTAAACAGTGGCCGACAATAAACAGTCTATTTAAACAGTGTCCTACAGGAAAGAGTCAATTTAAACAGTGCCCTACAGTAAACAGTCTATTCAAACAGTGCCATACAGTAAACAGTCTATTTAAACACTGTCCGACAGTAAACAGACTATTTAAACAGTGCCCTTCAGTAAAAAGTCTATTTAAACAGTGCCCAACAGTAAACAGTATATTTAAAAAGTGTCCTACAGTATACGGTCTATTTAACCAGTGCCCTATAGTAAATAGTCAATTTAAACAGTTCCCTTCAGTATAAAGTCTATTTAAACAGTACCCGACAGTAAACAGTGTATTTAAAAAGTGTCCTACAGTAAACGGTCTATTTAACCAGTGCCCTATAGTAAACAGTCTATTTAAACAGTGCCCTACAGTAAACACTTTATTTAAACAGTGCTCTACAGTAAACAGTCTATTTAAACAGTGCCCTACAGTAAAGAGTCAATTTAAACAGTGCCCTACAATAAACAGTCTATTTAAACAGTGCCCTACAGTAAACAATCTATTTTAACAGTGCCCTCCAGTAAAGAGTCAATTATACAATGTCCTACAGTAAACAGTCTATTTAAACAGTGCCCTACAAAAAACAGTCCATTTAAACAGTGCCCTACAGTAAACAGTCTATTTAAACAGTGCCATACAGTAAAGAGTCAATTTAAACAGTGCCCTACAATAAACAGTCTATTTAAACAGTGCCCTACAGTAAACAATCTATTTTAACAGTGCCCTCCAGTAAAGAGTCAATTTAAACAGTGCCCTACAGTAAACAGTCTGTTTAAACACTGTCCTACAGTAAACAGTCTATTTAAACAGTGCCCTACAGTAAACAGTCTATTTAAACAGTGCCCGACATTAAAGAGTCAATTTAATCAGTTCCCTACAGTAAACAGTCTATTTAAACACTGTCCTACAGTAAACAGTGTATTTAAACAGTGCCCTACAGTAAACAGTCTATTTAAACAGTGCCCTACAATAAAGAGTCAATTTAAACAGTGCCCTACAATAATAAGTCTATTTAAACAGTGCCCTACAGTAAATAGTCTATTTAAACAGTTCACTACAGTAAACAGTCTAGTTAAACAGTGCCCTGCATTAAATACTCTATATAAACAGTGCCCGACAGTAAACAGTCTATTTAAACAGTGTCCTACAGTAAACAGTCTATTTAAACAGTGCCCTTCAGTAAACAGTTTATTTAAACAGTGCCCGACAATAATCAGTCTATTTAAACAGTGTCCTACAGGAAAGATTCAATTTAAACAGTGCCCTACAGTAAACAGTCTAGTTAAACAGTGCCCTGCATTAAATACTCTATTTAAACAGTGCCCGACAGTAAACAGTCTATTTAAAAAGTGTCCTACAGTAAACGGTCTATTTAACCAGTGCCCTATAGTAAACAGTCTATTTAAACAGTGCCCTACAGTAAACAATCTATTTAAACAGTGCTTTACAGTAAACAGTCAATTTAAACAATGTCCGACAGTAACAGTCTATTTAAACAGCTTCCTACAGTAAACAGTTTATTTAAACAGTGCCCGACAATAAACAGTCTATTTAAACAGTGCCCGAAATAAACAGTCTATTTAAACAGTGTCCTACAGGAAAGTGTCAATTTAAACAGTGCCCTACAGTAAACAGTCTAGTTAAACAGTGCCCTGCATTAAATACTCTATTTAAACAGTGCCCGACAGTAAACAGTCTATTTAAACAATGTCCTACAGTAAACAGTCTATTTAAACAGTGTCCTCCAGGAAACAG
The DNA here is from genome assembly GCF_047496885.1 of Scyliorhinus torazame. NCBI lineage: Eukaryota > Metazoa > Chordata > Chondrichthyes > Carcharhiniformes > Scyliorhinidae > Scyliorhinus > Scyliorhinus torazame. The sequence continues at coordinate 15,404,857 of NC_092710.1, read as the reverse complement.
ACTATTTAAACAGTACCCGACAGTAAACAGTGTATTTAAAAAGTGTCCTACAGTAAACGGTCTATTTAACCAGTGCCCTATAGTAAACAGTCTATTTAAACAGTGCCCTACAGTAAACACTTTATTTAAACAGTGCTCTACAGTAAACAGTCTATTTAAACAGTGCCCTACAGTAAAGAGTCAAATTAAACAGTGCCCTACAATAAACAGTCTATTTAAACAGTGCCCTACAGTAAACAATCTATTTTAACAGTGCCCTCCAGTAAAGAGTCAATTATACAATGTCCTACAGTAAACAGTCTATTTAAACAGTGCCCTACAAAAAACAGTCCATTTAAACAGTGCCCTACAGTAAACAGTCTATTTAAACAGTGCCATACAGTAAAGAGTCAATTTAAACAGTGCCCTACAATAAACAGTCTATTTAAACAGTGCCCTACAGTAAACAATCTATTTTAACAGTGCCCTCCAGTAAAGAGTCAATTTAAACAGTGCCCTACAGTAAACAGTCTGTTTAAACACTGTCCTACAGTAAACAGTCTATTTAAACAGTGCCCTACAGTAAACAGTCTATTTAAACAGTGCCCGACATTAAAGAGTCAATTTAATCAGTTCCCTACAGTAAACAGTCTATTTAAACACTGTCCTACAGTAAACAGTGTATTTAAACAGTGCCCTTCAGTAAACAGTTTATTTAAACAGTGCCCGACAATAATCAGTCTATTTAAACAGTGTCCTACAGGAAAGATTCAATTTAAACAGTGCCCTACAGTAAACAGTCTAGTTAAACAGTGCCCTGCATTAAATACTCTATTTAAACAGTGCCCGACAGTAAACAGTCTATTTAAACAGTGTCCTACAGTAAACAGTCTATTTAAACAGTGTCCTCCAGTAAACAGTCTATGTAAACAGTGCCCTACAGTAAACAGTCTGTTTAAACAGTGTCCTCCAGTAAACAGACTATTTAAACAGTGCCCTTCAGTAAACAGTCTATTTAAACATTGCCCTACAGTAAGGTCTATTTAAACAGTGCCCGACAGTAAACAGTCTATGTAAACAGTGCCCTACAGTAAACAGTCTGTTTAAACAGTGTCCTCCAGTAAACAGACTATTTAAACAGTGCCCTACAGTAAACAGTCAATTTAAACAATGTCCGACAGTAAAGAGTCCATTTAAACAGTATCCTACAGTAAACAGTCTATTTAAACAGCTTGCTACAGTAAACAGTTTATTTAAACAGTGCCCGACAATAAACAGTCTATTTAAACAGTGTCCTACAGGAAAGAGTCAATTTAAACAGTGCTCTACAGTAAACAGTCTCTTCAAACAGTGTCCTACAGGAAAGACTCAATTTAAACAGTGCCCTACAGTAAACAGTCTATTCAAACAGTGCCCAACAGTAAACACTCTAGTTAAACAGTGCCCTACAGTAAACAGTTTATTTAAACAGTGCCCGACAACAAACAGTCTATTTAAACATTGTCCTACAGGAAAGAGTCAATTTAAAAAGTGTCCTACAGTAAACGGTCTATTTAACCAGTGCCCTATAGTAAACAGTCTATTTAAACAGTGCCCAACAGTAAACAATCTATTTAAACAGTGCTTTACAGTAAACAGTCAATTTAAACAATGTCCGACAGTAACAGTCTATTTAAACAGTATCCTACAGTAAACAGTCTATTTAAACAGCTTCCTACAGTAAACAGTTTATTTAAACAGTGCCCGACAGTAAACAGACTATTTACAAAGTGCCCTTCAGTAAACAGTCTATTTAAACAGTGCCCGACAGTAAACAGACTATTTACAAAGTGCCCTTCAGTAAAAAGTCTATTTAAACAGTGGCCGACAATAAACAGTCTATTTAAACAGTGTCCTACAGGAAAGAGTCAATTTAAACAGTGCCCTACAGTAAACAGTCTATTCAAACAGTGCCATACAGTAAACAGTCTATTTAAACACTGTCCGACAGTAAATAGACTATTTAAACAGTGCCCTTCAGTAAAAAGTCTATTTAAACAGTGCCCAACAGTAAACAGTATATTTAAAAAGTGTCCTACAGTAAACGGTCTATTTAACCAGTGCCCTATAGTAAATAGTCAATTTAAACAGTTCCCTTCAGTATAAAGTCTATTTAAACAGTACCCGACAGTAAACAGTGTATTTAAAAAGTGTCCTACAGTAAACGGTCTATTTAACCAGTGCCCTATAGTAAACAGTCTATTTAAACAGTGCCCTACAGTAAACACTTTATTTAAACAGTGCTCTACAGTAAACAGTCTATTTAAACAGTGCCCTACAGTAAAGAGTCAATTTAAACAGTGCCCTACAATAAACAGTCTATTTAAACAGTGGCCTACAGTAAACAATCTATTTTAACAGTGCCCTCCAGTAAAGAGTCAATTTAAACAGTGTCCTACAGTAAACAGTTTATTTAAACAGTGCCCTACAGTAAACAGTCTATTTAAACAGTGTCCTGCAGTAAACAGTTTATTTAAACAGTGCCCTACAGTAAACAGTCTACTTAAACAGTGCCCTACAGTAAACAGTCTATTTAAACAGTGCCCGACAGTAAACAGACTATTTACAAAGTGCCCTTCAGTAAAAAGTCTATTTAAACAGTGCCCTTCAGTAAAAAGTCTATTTAAACAGTACCCGACAGTAAACAGTATATTTAAAAAGTGTCCTACAGTAAACGGTCTATTTAACCAGTGCCCTATAGTAAACAGTCTATTTAAACAGTGCCCGACAATAAACAGTCTATTTAAACAGTGTCCTACAGGAAAGAGTCAATTTAAACAGTGCCCTACAGTAAACAGTCTATTTAAACAGTGCCCTACAGTAAATAGTCTATTTAAACAGTGCCCTACAGTAAACAGTCTAGTTAAACAGTGCCCTGCATTAAATACTCTATATAAACAGTGCCCGACAGTAAACAGTCTATTTAAACAGTGTCCTACAGTAAACAGTCTATTTAAACAGTGTCCTCCAGGAAACAGACTATTTAAACAGTGCCCTTCAGTAAACAGTTTATTTAAACAGTGCCCGACAATAATCAGTCTATTTAAACAGTGTCCTACAGGAAAGATTCAATTTAAACAGTGCCCTACAGTAAACAGTCTAGTAAAACAGTGCCCTGCATTAAATACTCTATTTAAACAGTGCCCGACAGTAAACAGTCTATTTAAACAGTGTCCTACAGTAAACAGTCTATTTAAACAGTGTCCTCCAGTAAACAGTCTATGTAAACAGTGCCCTACAGTAAACAGTCTGTTTAAACAGTGTCCTCCAGTAAACAGACTATTTAAACAGTGCCCTTCAGTAAACAGTCTATTTATACATTGCCCTACAGTAAGGTCTATTTAAACAGTGTCCTACAGGAAAGACTCAATTTAAACAGTGCCCTACAGTAAACAGTCTATTCAAACAGTGCCCAACAGTAAACACTCTAGTTAAACAGTGCCCTACAGTAAACAGTTTATTTAAACAGTGCCCGACAACAAACAGTCTATTTAAACATTGTCCTACAGGAAAGAGTCAATTTAAACAGTGCCCTACAGTAAACAGTCTCTTCAAACAGTGCCCTCCAGTAAACAGTCTATTTAAACAGTGTCCTACAGTAAACAGTTTATTTAAACAGTGCCCTACAGTAAACAGTCTATTTAAACAGTGTCCTACAGTAAACAGTTTATTTAAACAGTGCCCGACAATAATCAGTCTATTTAAACAGTGTCCTACAGGAAAGATTCAATTTAAACAGTGCCCTACAGTAAACAGTCTAGTTAAACAGTGCCCTCCATTAAATACTCTATTTAAACAGTGCCCGACAGTAAACAGTCTATTTAAACAGTGTCCTACAGTAAACAGTCTATTTAAACAGTGTCCTCCAGTAAACAGTCTATGTAAACAGTGCCCTACAGTAAACAGTCTGTTTAAACAGTGTCCTCCAGTAAACAGACTATTTAAACAGTGCCCTTCAGTAAACAGTCTATTTAAACATTGCCCTACAGTAAGGTCTATTTAAACAGTGCCCGACAGTAAACAGTCTATGTAAACAGTGCCCTACAGTAAACAGTCTGTTTAAACAGTGTCCTCCAGTAAACAGACTTTTTAAACAGTGCCCTACAGTAAACAGTCAATTTAAACAATGTCCGACAGTAAAGAGTCCATTTAAACAGTATCCTACAGTAAACAGTCTATTTAAACAGCTTGCTACAGTAAACAGTTTATTTAACCAGTGCCCGACAATAATCAGTCTATTTAAACAGTGTCCTACAGGAAAGATTCAATTTAAGCAGTGCCCTACAGTAAACAGTCTAGTTAAACAGTGCCCTGCATTAAATACTCTATTTAAACAGTGCCCGACAGTAAACAGTCTATTTAAACAGTGTCCTACAGTAAACAGTCTATTTAAACAGTGTCCTCCAGTAAACAGTCTATGTAAACAGTGCCCTACAGTAAACAGTCTGTTTAAACAGTGTCCTCCAGTAAACAGACTATTTAAACAGTGCCCTTCAGTAAACAGTCTATTTAAACATTGCCCTACAGTAAGGTCTATTTAAACAGTGTCCTACAGGAAAGACTCAATTTAAACAGTGCCCTACAGTAAACAGTCTATTCAAACAGTGCCCAACAGTAAACACTCTAGTTAAACAGTGCCCTACAGTAAACAGTTTATTTAAACAGTGCCCGACAACAAACAGTCTATTTAAACATTGTCCTACAGGAAAGAGTCAATTTAAACAGTGCCCTACAGTAAACAGTCTCTTCAAACAGTGCCCTCCAGTAAACAGTCTATTTAAACAGTGTCCTAGAGTAAACAGTTTATTTAAACAGTGCCCTACAGTAAACAGTCTATTTAAACATTGCCCTACAGTAAGGTCTATTTAAACAGTGTCCTACAGGAAAGACTCAATTTAAACAGTGCCCTACAGTAAACAGTCTATTCAAACAGTGCCCAACAGTAAACACTCTAGTTAAACAGTGCCCTACAGTAAACAGTTTATTTAAACAGTGCCCGACAACAAACAGTCTATTTAAACATTGTCCTACAGGAAAGAGTCAATTTAAACAGTGCCCTACAGTAAACAGTCTCTTCAAACAGTGCCCTCCAGTAAACAGTCTATTTAAACAGTGTCCTACAGTAAACAGTTTATTTAAACAGTGCCCTACAGTAAACAGTCTATTTAAACAGTGTCCTACAGTAAACAGTTTATTTAAACAGTGCCCGACAATAATCAGTCTATTTAAACAGTGTCCTACAGGAAAGATTCAATTTAAACAGTGCCCTACAGTAAACAGTCTAGTTAAACAGTGCCCTGCATTAAATACTCTATTTAAACAGTGCCCGACAGTAAACAGTCTATTTAAACAGTGTCCTACAATAAACAGTCTATTTAAACAGTGTCCTCCAGTAAACAGTCTATGTAAACAGTGCCCTACAGTAAACTGTCTGCTTAAACAGTGTCCTCCAGTAAACAGACTATTTAAACAGTGCCCTTCAGTAAACAGTCTATTTAAACATTGCCCTACAGTAAGGTCTATTTAAACAGTGCCCGACAGTAAACAGTCTATGTAAACAGTGCCCTACAGTAAACAGTCTGTTTAAACAGTGTCCTCCAGTAAACAGACTATTTAAACAGTGCCCTACAGTAAACAGTCAATTTAAACAATGTCCGACAGTAAAGAGTCCATTTAAACAGTATCCTACAGTAAACAGTCTATTTAAACAGCTTGCTACAGTAAACAGTTTATTTAAACAGTGCCCGACAATAAACAGTCTATTTAAACAGTGTCCTACAGGAAAGAGTCAATTTAAACAGTGCTCTACAGTAAACAGTCTCTTCAAACAGTGTCCTACAGTAAACAGTCTATTTAAACAGTGCCCGACAATAAACAGTCTATTTAAACAGTGTCCTACAGGAAAGACTCAATTTAAACAGTGCCCTACAGTAAACAGTCTATTCAAACAGTGCCCAACAGTAAACACTCTAGTTAAACAGTGCCCTACAGTAAACAGTTTATTTAAACAGTGCCCGACAACAAACAGTCTATTTAAACATTGTCCTACAGGAAAGAGTCAATTTAAAAAGTGTCCTGCAGTAAACGGTCTATTTAACCAGTGCCCTATAGTAAACAGTCTATTTAAACAGTGCCCAACAGTAAACAATCTATTTAAACAGTGCTTTACAGTAAACAGTCAATTTAAACAATGTCCGACAGTAACAGTCTATTTAAACAGTATCCTACAGTAAACAGTCTATTTAAACAGCTTCCTACAGTAAACAGTTTATTTAAACAGTGCCCGACAGTAAACAGACTATTTACAAAGTGCCCTTCAGTAAACAGACTATTTAAACAGTGCCCTTCAGTAAAAAGTCTATTTAAACAGTGGCCGACAATAAACAGTCTATTTAAACAGTGTCCTACAGGAAAGAGTCAATTTAAACAGTGCCCTACAGTAAACAGTCTATTCAAACAGTGCCATACAGTAAACAGTCTATTTAAACACTGTCCGACAGTAAATAGACTATTGAAACAGTGCCCTTCAGTAAAAAGTCTATTTAAACAGTGCCCAACAGTAAACAGTATATTTAAAAAGTGTCCGACAGTAAACGGTCTATTTAACCAGTGCCCTATAGTAAATAGTCAATTTAAACAGTTCCCTTCAGTATAAAGTCTATTTAAACAGTACCCGACAGTAAACAGTGTATTTAAAAAGTGTCCTACAGTAAACGGTCTATTTAACCAGTGCCCTATAGTAAACAGTCTATTTAAACAGTGCCCTACAGTAAACACTTTATTTAAACAGTGCTCTACAGTAAACAGTCTATTTAAACAGTGCCCTACAGTAAACAATCTATTTTAACAGTGCCCTCCAGTAAAGAGTCAATTTAAACAGTGTCCTACAGTAAACAGTTTATTTAAACAGTGCCCTACAGTAAAAAGTCTATTTAAACAGTGTCCTACATTAAACAGTTTATTTAACCAGTGCCCTACAGTAAACAGTCTACTTAAACAGTGCCCTACAGTAAACAGTTTATTTAAACAGTGCCCGACCGTAAACAGACTATTTACAAAGTGCCCTTCAGTAAAAAGTCTATTTAAACAGTGCCCTTCAGTAAAAAGTCTATTTAAACAGTACCCGACAGTAAACAGTATATTTTAAAAGTGTCCTACAGTAAACGGTCTATTTAACCAGTGCCCTATAGTAAACAGTCTATTTAAACAGTGCCCTACAGTAAACAATCTATTTAAACAGTGCTTTACAGTAAACAGTCAATTTAAACAATGTCCGACAGTAACAGTCTATTTAAACAGTATCCTACAGTAAACAGTCTATTTAAACAGCTTCCTACAGTAAACAGTTTATTTAAACAGTGCCCGACAATAAACAGTCTATTTAAACAGTGTCCTACAGGAAAGAGTCAATTTAAACAGTGCCCTACAGTAAACAGTCTAGTTAAACAGTGCCCTGCATTAAATACTCTATATAAACAGTGCCCGACAGTAAACAGTCTATTTAAACAGTGTCCTACAGTAAACAGTCTATTTAAACAGTGTCCTCCAGGAAACAGACTATTTAAACAGTGCCCTTCAGTAAACAGTTTATTTAAACAGTGCCCGACAATAATCAGTCTATTTAAACAGTGTCCTACAGGAAAGATTCAATTTAAACAGTGCCCTACAGTAAACAGTCTAGTTAAACAGTGCCCTGCATTAAATACTCTATTTAAACAGTGCCCGACAGTAAACAGTCTATTTAAACAGTGTCCTACAGTAAACAGTCTATTTAAACAGTGTCCTCCAGTAAACAGTCTATGTAAACAGTGCCCTACAGTAAACAGTCTGTTTAAACAGTGTCCTCCAGTAAACAGACTATTTAAACAGTGCCCTTCAGTAAACAGTCTATTTATACATTGCCCTACAGTAAGGTCTATTTAAACAGTGTCCTACAGGAAAGACTCAATTTAAACAGTGCCCTACAGTAAACAGTCTATTCAAACAGTGCCCAACAGTAAACACTCTAGTTAAACAGTGCCCTACAGTAAACAGTTTATTTAAACAGTGCCCGACAACAAACAGTCTATTTAAACATTGTCCTACAGGAAAGAGTCAATTTAAACAGTGCCCTACAGTAAACAGTCTCTTCAAACAGTGCCCTCCAGTAAACAGTCTATTTAAACAGTGTCCTACAGTAAACAGTTTATTTAAACAGTGCCCTACAGTAAACAGTCTATTTAAACAGTGTCCTACAGTAAACAGTTTATTTAAACAGTGCCCGACAATAATCAGTCTATTTAAACAGTGTCCTACAGGAAAGATTCAATTTAAACAGTGCCCTACAGTAAACAGTCTAGTTAAACAGTGCCCTGCATTAAATACTCTATTTAAACAGTGCCCGACAGTAAACAGTCTATGTAAACAGTGCCCTACAGTAAACAGTCTGTTGAAACAGTGTCCTCCAGTAAACAGACTATTTAAACAGTGCCCGTCAGTAAACAGTCTATTTAAACATTGCCCTACAGTAAGGTCTATTTAAACAGTGCCCGACAGTAAACAGTCTATGTAAACAGTGCCCTACAGTAAACAGTCTGTTTAAACAGTGTCCTCCAGTAAACAGACTTTTTAAACTGCCCTACAGTAAACAGTCAATTTAAACAATGTCCGACAGTAAAGAGTCCATTTAAACAGTATCCTACAGTAAACAGTCTATTTAAACAGCTTGCTACAGTAAACAGTTTATTTAAACAGTGCCCGACAATAAACAGTCTATTTAAACAGTGTCCTACAGGAAAGAGTCAATTTAAACAGTGCCCTACAGTAAACAGTCTCTTCAAACAGTGTCCTACAGTAAACAGTCTATTTAAACAGTGCCCGACAATAAACAGTCTATTTAAACAGTGTCCTACAGGAAAGACTCAATTTAAACAGTGCCCTACAGTAAACAGTCTATTCAAACAGTGCCCAACAGTAAACACTCTAATTAAACAGTGCCCTACAGTAAACAGTTTATTTAAACAGTGCCCGACAACAAACAGTCTATTTAAACATTGTCCTACAGGAAAGAGTCAATTTAAACAGTGCCCTACAGTAAACAGTCTCTTCAAACAGTGCCCTCCAGTAAACAGTCTATTTAAACAGTGTCCTACAGTAAACAGTTTATTTAAACAGTGCCCTACAGTAAACAGTCTATTTAAACAGTGTCCTACAGTAAACAGTTTATTTAAACAGTGCCCTACAGTAAACAGTCTACTTAAACAGTGCCCTACAGTAAACAGTCTATTTAAACAGTGCCCGACAGTAAACAGACTATTTACAAAGTGCCCTTCAGTAAAAAGTCTATTTAAACAGTGCCCTTCAGTAAAAAGTCTATTTAAACAGTACCCGACAGTAAACAGTATATTTAAAAAGTGTCCTACAGTAAACGGTCTATTTAACCAGTGCCCTACAGTAAACAATCTATTTAAACAGTGCTTTACAGTAAACAGTCAATTTAAACAATGTCCGACAGTAACAGTCTATTTAAACAGTATCCTACAGTAAACAGTCTATTTAAACAGCTTCCTACAGTAAACAGTTTATGTAAACAGTGCCCGACAATAAACAGTCTATTTAAACAGTGTCCTACAGGAAAGAGTCAATTTAAACAGTGCCCTACAGTAAACAGTCTAGTTAAACAGTGTCCTGCATTAAATACTCTATTTAAACAGTGCCCGACAGTAAACAGTCTATTTAAACAGTGTCCTACAGTAAAGAGTCCATTTAAACAGTATCCTACAGTAAACAGTCTATTTCAACAGCTTCCTACAGTAAACAGTCTATTTAAACAGTGCCCGACAATAAACAGTCTATTTAAACAGTGTCCTACAGGAAAGAGTGAATTTAAACAGTGCCCTACAGTAAACAGTCTATTTAAACACTGTCCTACAGTAAACAGTCTATTTAAACACTGTCCTACAGTAAACAGTGTATTTAAACAGTGCCCTACAGTAAACAGACTATTTAAACAGTGCCCTTCAGTAAAAAGTCTATTTAAACAGTGGCCGACAATAAACAGTCTATTTAAACAGTGTCCTACAGGAAAGAGTCGATTTAAACAGTGCCCTACAGTAAACAGTCTATTCAAACAGTGCCATACAGTAAACAGTCTATTTAAACACTGTCCGACAGTAAACAGACTATTGAAACAGTGCCCTTCAGTAAAAAGTCTATTTAAACAGTGCCCAACAGTAAACAGTATATTTAAAAAGTGTCCTACAGTAAACGGTCTATTTAACCAGTGCCCTATAGTAAACAGTCAATTTAAACAGTGACCTTCAGTATAAAGTCTATTTAAACAGTACCCGACAGTAAACAGTGTATTTAAAAAGTGTCCTACAGTAAACGGACTATTTAACCAGTGCCCTATAGTAAACAGTCTATTTAAACAGTGCCCTACAGTAAACACTTTATTTAAACAGTGCTCTACAGTAAACAGTCTATTTCAACAGTGCCCTACAGTAAAGAGTCAATTTAAACAGTGCCCTACAATAAACAGTCTATTTAAACACTGCCCTACAGTAAACAATCTATTTTAACAGTGCCCTCCAGTAAAGAGTCAATTTAAACAATGTCCTACAGTAAACAGTCTATTTAAACAGTGCCCTACAAAAAACAGTCCATTTAAACAGTGCCCTACAGTAAACAGTCTATTTAAACAGTGCCATACAGTAAAGAGTCAATTTGAACAGTGCCCTACAATAAACAGTCTATTTAAACAGTGCCCTACAGTAAACAATCTATTTTAACAGTGCCCTCCACTAAAGAGTCAATTTAAACAGTGCCCTACAGTACACAGTCTGTTTAAACACTGTCCTACAGTAAACAGTCTATTTAAACAGTGCCCTACAGTAAACAGTCTATTTAAACAGTGCCCGACATTAAAGAGTCAATTTAAACAGTTCCCTACAGTAAACAGGCTATTTAAACACTGTCCTACAGTAAACAGTGTATTTAAACAGTGCCCTACAGTAAACAGTCTATTTAAACAGTGCCCTACAATAAAGAGTCAATTTAAACAGTGCCCTACAATAATAAGTCTATTTAAACAGTGCCCTACAGTAAATAGTCTATTTAAACAGTGCCCTACAATAAACAGGCTATTTAAACAGTGCCCTATAGTAAAGAGTCAATTTAAACAGTGCCCTAAAATAAACAGTCTATTTAAACAGTGCCCTACAGTAAAGAGTCAATTTAAACAGTGCCCTACAGTAAACAGGCTATTTAAACAGTGTCCTACAGTAAATAGTCTATTTAAACAGTGCCCAACAATAAAGAGACTATTTAAACAGTGTCCTACAGTAAACAGTTTATTTAAACAGTGTCCAACAGTAAACAGTCTATTTAAATAGTGCCCTTCAGTAAACAGTGCCTACAGTAAACAGTCAATTTAAACAGTGCTTTACAGTAAACAGTCTATTTAAACAGTGCCCTTCAGTAAACAGTCTATTTAAACAGTGGCCTACAGTAAACAGTCTATTTAAACAGTGTCCTACAGTAAACAGTGCCTACAGTAAACAGTCTATTTAAACAGTGCCTACAGTAAGCAGTCTATTTAAACAGAGCTTTACAGTAAACAGTCAATTTAAACACTGCCCTACAGTAAACAGTCGATTTAAAGAGTGCCCTACAGTAAACAGTCTATTTAAACAGTGCCCTACAGTAAACAGTGTCAATTTAAACAGTGCCCGACAGTAAACAGTCGATTTAAACAGTGCCCTTCAGTAAACAGTCTAATTAAACAGTGCCCTACAGTAAACAGTCTATTTAAACAGTGTCCTACAGTAAACAATGCCTACAGTAAACAGTCTATTTAAACAGACCTTTACAGTAAACAGTCAATTTAAACAATGTCCGACAGTAAAGAGTCCATTTAAACAGTGTCCTACAGTAAACAGTCTATTTAAACAGCGTCCTACAGTAAACAGTCAATTTAAACAGTGCCCTACAGTAAACAGTTAATTTAAACAGTGCCCTCCAGTAAACGGTCTATTTAAACAGCGCCCTGCAGTAAAAAGTCTGTTTAAACAGTGCCCTACAGTAAACAGTCTATTTAAACAGTGCCCTGCAGTAAACAGTCTATTTTAACAGTGTCCTATAGCAAACAGTCTATTTAAACAGTGCCCTACAGTAAACAGTTAATTTAAACAGTGCCCTACAGTAAACAGAGTATTTAAACAGTGCCCTACAGTAAACAGTCAATTTAAACAATGTCCTACAGTAAACAGTCTATTTAAACAGTGCCCTACAATAAACAGTCTATTTAAACAGTGCCCCACTGTAAACAGTCTATTTAAACAGTGCCATACAGTAAAGAGTCAATTTAAACAGTGCTCTACAGTAAACAGTCTATTTAAACAGTGCCCTCCAGTAAAGAGTGAATTTAAACAGTGCCCTACAGTAAACAGTCTATTTAAACACTGTCCTACAGTAAACTGTCTCTTTAAACACTGTCCTATAGTAAACAGTGTATTTAAACAGTGACCTACAGAAAACAGTCTATTTAAACAGTGCCCTACAATAAAGAGTCAATTTAAACAGTGCCCTACAATAATAAGTCTATTTAAACAGTGCCCTACAGTAAATAGTCTATTTAAACAGTGCCCTACAATAAACAGTCTATTTAAACAGTGCCCTACTGTAAAGAGTCAATTTAAACAGTGCCCTCCAGTAAACAGGCTATTTAAACAGTGCCCTACAGTAAACAGTCAATTTAAACAGTGCCCTACAATAAACAGTCTATTTAAACAGTGCCCTGCAGTAAAGAGTAAATTTAAACAGTGGCCTACAGTAAACATGCTATTTAAACAGTGCCCTACAGTCAAGAGTCAATTTAAACAGTGCCCTACAGTAAACAGGCTATTTAAACAGTGCCCTACAGTAAAGAGTCAATTTAAACAGTGCCCTACAATAAACAGTACATTTGGAGTACTGTGTACAGTTCTGGTCGCCTCATTTTAGGAAGGATGTGGAAGCTCTGGAAAAGGTGCAAAGAAGATTTACCAGGATGTTGCCTGGAATGGAGAGTAGGTCTTACGAGGAAAAGTTGAGGGTGCTAGGCCTTTTCTCATTAGAGCGGAGAAGGATGAGGGGCGACTTGATAGAGGTTTATAAGATGATCAGGGGAATAGATAGAGTAGACTGTCAGAGACTTTTTCCCCAGGTGGAACACACCATTACAAGGGGACATAAATTTAAGGTGAAAGGTGGAAGATATAGGAGGGATATCAGAGGTAGGTTCTTTACCCAGAGAGTAGTGGGGACATGGAATGCACTGCCTGTGGAAGTAGTTGAGTCGGAAACATTAGGGACCTTCAAGCAGCTGTTGGATAGGTACATGGATTACGGGAAAATGATATAGTGTAGATTTATTTGTTCTTAAGGGCAGCACGGTAGCATTGTGGATAGCACAATTGCTTCACAGATCCATGGTCCCAGGTTCGATTCCGGCTTGGGTCATTGTCTGTGCGGAGTCTGCACGTCCTCCCCGTGTCTGCGTGGGTTTCCTCCGGGTGCTCCGGTTTCCTCCCACAGTCCAAAGATGTGCGGGTTCGGTGAATTGGCCAATGATAAATTGCCCTTAATGTCCAAATTGCCCTTGGTGTTGGGTGGAGTTGTTGAGTTTGGGTAGGGTGCTCTTTCCAAGAGCTGGTGCAGACTCAAAGGGCCGAATGGCCTCCTTCTGCACTGTAAATTCAATGATAATCTATGATTAATCTAGGACAAAGGGTCGGCACAACATCGTGGGCCGAAGGGCCTGTTCTGTGCTGTATTTTCTATGTTCTATGTAAACAGTCTATTTAAACAGTGACCTACAGTAAAGAGTCAATTTAATCAGTGCCCTACAATAAACAGTCTATTTAAACAGTGCCCTACAGTAAACAGTATATTTAAACACTGTCCTACAGTAAACAGTGTATTTAAACAGTGCGCTACAGTAAACAGTCTATTTAAACAGTGCCCTACAGTAAACGGTCTATTTAAACAGCGCCCTGCAGTAAAAAGTCTATTTAAACATCGCCCTACAGTAAACAGTCTATTTAAACAGTGCCCTACAGTAAACAGTCTATTTTAACAGTGTCCTACAGTAAACAGTCTATTTAAACAGTGCCCTACAGTAAACAGACTATTTAAACAGTGCCCTACAGTAAATAGTCAATTTAAACAGTGTCCTCCAGTAAACAGACTATTTAAACTGTGCCCCTCAGCAAAAAGTCTATTTAAACAGTGCCCGACAATAAACAGTCTATTTAAACAGTGTCCTACAGCAAAGAGTCAATTTAAACAGTGCCCTACAGTAAACAGTCTAGGTAAACAGTGCCCTGCATTAAATAGTCTATTTAAACAGTGCCCTACAGTAAACAGACTATTTAAACAGTGCCCTACAATAAACAGTCTATTTAAACAGTGCTTTACAGTAAACAGTCTATTTAAACAATGTCCGACAGTAAAGAGTCCATTTAAACAGTATCCTGCAGCAAACAGTCTATTTAAACAGCTTTCTACAGTAAACACTTTATTTAAACAGTGCTCTACAGTAAACAGTCTATTTAAACAGTGCCCTACAGTAAAGAGTCAATTTAAACAGTGCCCTACAATAAACAGTCTATTTAAACAGTGCCCTACAGGAAACAATCTATTTTAACAGTGCCCTCCAGTAAAGAGTCAATTTAAACAATGTCCTACAGTAAACAGTCTATTTAAACAGTGCCCTACAAAAAACAGTCTATTTAAACAGTGCCCTACAGTAAACGGACTATTTAAACAGTGCCATACAGTAAAGAGTCAATTTAAACAGTGCTCTACAGTAAACAGTCTATTTAAACAGTGCCCTACAGTAAAGAGTCAATTTAAACAGTGCCCTACAATAAACAGTCTATTTAAACAGTGCCCTACAGTAAACAATCTATTTTAACAGTGCCCTCCAGTAAAGAGTCAATTTAAACAGTGCCCTACAGTAAACAGTCTGTTTAAACACTGTCCTACAGTAAACAGTCTATTTAAACAGTGCCCTACAGTAAACAGTCTATTTAAACAGTGCCCTACATTAAAGAGTCAATTTAAACAGTGCCCTACAGTAAACAGTCTATTTAAACAGCTTTCTACAGTAAACACTTTATTTAAACAGTGCTCTACAGTAAACAGTCTATTTAAACAGTGCCCTACAGTAAAGAGTCAATTTAAACAGTGCCCTACAATAAACAGTCTATTTAAACAGTGCCCTACAGTAAACAATCTATTTTAACAGTGCCCTCCAGTAAAGAGTCAATTTAAACAGTGCCCTACAGTAAACAGTCTGTTTAAACACTGTCCTACAGTAAACAGTCTATTTAAACAGTGCCCTACAGTAAACAGTCTATTTAAACAGTGCCCTACATTAAAGAGTCAATTTAAACAATGTCCTACAGTAAACAGTCTATTTAAACAGTGCCCTACAAAAAACAGTCTATTTAAACAGTGCCCTACAGTAAACGGACTATTTAAACAGTGCCATACAGTAAAGAGTCAATTTAAACAGTGCTCTACAGTAAACAGTCTATTTAAACAGTGCCCTACAGTAAAGAGTCAATTTAAACAGTGCCCTACAATAAACAGTCTATTTAAACAGTGCCCTACAGTAAACAATCTATTTTAACAGTGCCCTCCAGTAAAGAGTCAATTTAAACACTGTCCTACAGTAAACAGTGTATTTAAACAGTGCCCGACAGTATGCAGTCTATTTAAACAGTGCCCTACAATAAAGAGTCAATTTAAACAGTGCCCTACAATAAACAGTCTATTTAAACAGTGCCCTACAGTAAAGAGTCAATTTAAACAGTGCCCTATAGTAAACAGGCTACTTAAACAGTGCCCTATAGTAAAGAGTCAATTTAAACAGTGCCCTACAATAAACAGTCTATTTAAACAGTGCCCTACAGTAAAGAGTCAATTTAAACAGTGCCCTACAGTAAACAGGCTATTTAAACAGTGTTCTACAGTAAATAGTCTTTTTCAACAGTGCCCTACAATAAAGAGACTATTAAAACAGTGTCCTACAGTAAACAGTTTATTTAAACAGTGTCCAACAGTAAACAGTCTATTTAAACAGTGCCCTTCAGTAAACAGTGCCTACAGTAAACAGTCAATTTAAACAGTGCTTTACAGTAAACAGTCTATTTAAACAGTGCCCTTCAGTAAACAGTCTATTTAAACAGTGGCCTACAGTAAACAGTCTATTTAAACAGTGTCCTACAGTAAACAGTGCCTACAGTAAACAGTCTATTTAAACAGTGCTTTACAGTAAACAGTCTATTTAAACAGTGCCTACAGTAAGCAGTCTATTTAAACAGAGCTTTACAGTAAACAGTCAATTTAAACAATGTCCGACAGTAAAGAGTCCATTTAAACAGTGTCCTACAGTAAACAGTCAATGTAAACAGTGCCCTACAGTAAACAGTTAATTTAAACAGTGCCCTCCAGTAAACGGTCTATTTAAACAGTGCCCTTCAGTAAACAGTCTAATTAAACAGTGCCCTACAGTAAACAGTCTATTTAAACAGTGTCCTGCAGTAAACAATGCCTACAGTAAACAGTCTATTTAAACAGACCTTTACAGTAAACAGTCAATTTAAACAATGTCCGACAGTAAAGAGTCCATTTAAACAGTGTCCTACAGTAAACAGTCTATTAAAACAGTGCTTTACAGTAAACAGTCTATTTAAACAGACCTTTACAGTAAACAGTCAATTTAAACAATGTCCGACAGTAAAGAGTCCATTTAAACAGTGTCCTACAGTAATCAGTCTATTTAAACAGTGCTTTACAGTAAACAGTCTATTTAAACAGTGCCTACAGTAAGCAGTCTATTTAAACAGAGCTTTACAGTAAACAGTCAATTTAAACAATGTCCGACAGTAAAGAGTCCATTTAAACAGTGTCCAACAGTAAACAGTCAATTTAAACAGTGCCCTACAGTAAACAGTTAATTTAAACAGTGCCCTCCAGTAAACGGTCTATTTAAACAGTGCCCTTCAGTAAACAGTCTAATTAAACAGTGCCCTACAGTAAACAGTCTATTTAAACAGTGTCCTACAGTAAACAATGCCTACAGTAAACAGTCTATTTAAACAGACCTTTACAGTAAACAGTCAATTTAAACAATGTCCGACAGTAAAGAGTCCATTTAAACAGTGTCCTACAGTAAACAGTCTATTTAAACAGCGTCCTACAGTAAACAGTCAATTTAAACAGTGCCCTACAGTAAACAGTTAATTTAAACAGTGCCCTCCAGTAAACGGTCTATTTAAACAGCGCCCTACAGTAAAAAGTCTGTTTAAACAGTGCCCTACAGTAAACAGTCTATTTAAACAGTGCCCTACAGTAAACAGGCTATTTAAACAGTGTTCTACAGTAAATAGTCTATTTCAACAGTGCCCTACAATAAAGAGACTATTTAAACAGTGTCCTACAGTAAACAGTTTATTTAAACAGTGTCCAACAGTAAACAGTCTATTTAAACAGTGCCCTTCAGTAAACAGTGCCTACAGTAAACAGTCAATTTAAACAGTGCTTTACAGTAAACAGTCTATTTAAACAGTGCCCTTCAGTAAACAGTCTATTTAAACAGTGGCCTACAGTAAACAGTCTATTTAAACAGTGTCCTACAGTAAACAGTGCCTACAGTAAACAGTCTATTTAAACAGTGCCCTCCAGTAAAAAGTCTATTTAAAAAGTGCCCTACAGTAAACAGTCTATTTAAACAGTTTCCTACAGTAAACAGTTTATTTAAACAGTGCCCGACAATAAACAGGCGATTTAAACAGTGTACTACAGGAAAGAGTCAATTTAAACAGTGCCCTACAGTAAACAGTCTATTTAAACAGCGTCCTATAGTAAACAGTCTATTTAAACAGTGTCCTACAGTAAAAAGTCTATTTAAACAGTGCCCTACAGTAAACAGTCTATTTAAACAATGCCCTACAATAAACAGTCTATTTAAACAGTGTCCTACAGTAAACAGTCTATTGAAACAGTGCCCTACAGTAAATAGTCTATTTAAACAGTGCCATACAGTAAACAGTCTATTTAAACAGTGTCCTATAGTAAACAGTCTATTTAAACAGTGCCCTACGGTAAACAGTCTATTGAAACAGTGCCATACAGTAAACAGTCTATTTAAACAGTGGCCTACAGTAAACAGTCTTTTTAAACAGTGCCATACAGTAAACAGACTATTTAAACAGTGCCCTACAGTAAACAGTCTATTTAAACAGTGCCCTACAGTGAACAGTCTATTTAAACAGAGTCCTACAGTAAACAGGCTATTTAAACAGTGCCCTACAGTAAACAGTCTATTTAAACAATGCCCTACAATAAAGTCTATTTAAACAGTGTCCTACAGTAAACAGTCTATTGAAACAGTGCCCTACAGTAAACAGTCTATTTCAACAGTGTCCTATAGTAAACAGTCTATTTAAACAGTGCCCGACAGTAAACAGTCTATTTAAACAGTGCCATACAGTAAACAGTCTATTTAAACAGTGCCATACAGTAAACTGACTATTTAAACTGCCCTACAGTAAACAGTGTATTTAAACAGTGTCCTACAGTAAACAGTCTACTTAAACAGTGCTGTACAGTAAACAGTCTATTTAAACAGTGTCCTACAGTGAACAGTGTATTTAAACAGTGCCCTACAGTAAACAGTCTATTTAAACAGTTATCTACAGAAAACAGTCTATTTAAACAGTGTTCTACAGTAAACAGTGTATTTAAACAATGCCATACAGTAAACAGTCTATTTAAACAGCGCCTTACAGTAAACAGTCTATTTAAACAGTGTTCTACAGTAAACAGTCTATTTATACAGTGCCCTACAGTAAACAGTCTATTTAAAGTGTTTGACAGTAAACAGTGTATTTAAACAGTGTCCTCCAGTAAACAGTCTATTTAAACAGTGCCCAACAGAAAACAGTCTATTTAAACAGTGCTTTACAGTAAACAGTGTATTTAAACAGTGTCCTACAGTAAAGAGTCAATTTAAACAGTGTCCTTTAAACAGTGTATTTAAACAGTGTCCAACAGTAAACAGTCTATTTAAACAGTGCCCTTCAGTAAAAAGTCTATTTAAACAGTGTCCTCCAGAAAACAGCCTATTTAAACAGTGCACTTCAGTAAACAGTCTATATAAACAGTGCCCTACAGTAAACAGACTATTTAAACAGTGTCCTACAGTAAACGGTCTATTTAAACAGTGCCCTACAGTAAACAGTCGATGTAAACAGTGCCCTACAGTAAGCAGTCTATTTAAACAGTGTCCTCCAGTAAACAGACTATTTAAACAGTGCCCTTCAGTAAACAGTCTATATAAACAGTGCCCTACAGTAAAGTCTATTTAAACAGTGACCGACAGTAAACAATCTATTTAAACAGTGTCCTACAGTAAACGGTCTATTTAAACAGTGCCCTACAGTAAACAGTCAATTTAAACAATGTGCGACAGTAAAGAGTCCATTTAAACAGTATCCTACAGTAAACAGTCTATTTAAACAGTGTCCGACAGTAAACATTCTATTTAAAAAGTGTCCTCCAGTAAACAGACTATTTAAACTGTGCCCTTCAGTAAAAAGCCTATTTAAACAGTGCCCGAAAGTAAACAGTCTATTTAAACAGTGTCCTACCGTAAACGGTCTATTTAAACAGTGCCCTACAGTAAACAGTCTATTTAAACAGTGCCCTACAGTAAACGGTCTATTTAAACAGTGCCCTACAGTAAACAGTCTATTTAAACAGTGCCGTACAGTAAACAGTCGATTTAAACAGTGCCCTTCAGTAAACAGTCTATATAAACAGTGCCCTACAGTAAAGTCTATTTAAACAGTGCCCGACAGTAAACAATCTATTTAAACAGTGTCCTACAGTAAACGGTCAATTTAAACAATGTCCGACAGTAAAGAGTCCATTTAAACAGTATCCTACAGTAAACAGTCTATTTAAACAGCTTGCTACAGTAAACAGTTTATTTAAACAGTGCCCGACAATAAACAGTCTATTTAAACAGTGTCCTACAGGAAAGAGTCAATTTAAACAGTGCCCTACAGTAAACAGTCTAGTTAAACAGTGCCCTGCGTTAAATACTCTATTTAAACAGTGCCCGACAGTAAACAGTCTATTTAAACAGTGTCCTACAGTAAACTCTATTTAAACAGTGTCCTCCAGGAAACAGACTATTTAAACAGTGCCCTTCAGTAAACAGTTTATTTAAACAGTGCCCGACAATAAACCGTCTATTTAAACTGTGTCCTACAGGAAAGAGTCAATTTAAACAGTGCCCTACAGTAAACAGTCTAGTTAAACAGTGCCCTGCATTAATACTCTATTTAAACAGTGCTTTACTGTAAACAGTCAATGTAAACAATGTCCGACAGTTAAGAGTCCATTTAAACAGTATCCTTCAGTAAACAGTCTATATCAACAGCTTCCTACAGTAAACAGTCTATTCAAACAGTGTCCTACAGTAAACAGTCTATTTAAACAGTGCCCGACAGTAAACAGAGTCTATTTAAACAGTGTCCTACAGTAAACAGTCGATTTAAACAGTGCCCTTCAGTAAACAGTCTATTTAAACAGTGCCCTACAGTAAACAGTCTATTTAAACAGTGTCCTACAGTGAACAGTGCCTAAAGTAAACAGTCTATTTAAACAGAGCTTTACAGTAAACAGTCAATTTAAACAATGTCCGACAGTAAACAGTCTATTTAAACAGTGTCCTCCAGTAAACAGACTATTTAAACAGTGCCCTTCAGTTAAAAGTCTATTTAAACAGTGCCCTACACTAAACAGTCTACTTAAACAGTGCTTTACAGTAAACAGTCAATTTAAACAATGTCCGACAGTAAAGAGTCCATTTAAACAGTATCCTACAGTAAACAGTCTATTTCAACAGCTTCCTACAGTAAACAGTTTATTTAAACAGTGCCCGACAATAAACAGTCTATTTAAACAGTGTCCTACAGGAAAGAGTCAATTTAAACAGTGCCCTACAGTAAACTGTCTATTCAAACAGTGCCATACAGTAAACAGTCTATTTAAACAGTGCCCTACAGTAAACAGTCTATTCAAACAGTGCCATACAGTAAACAGTCTATTTAAACAGTGCCCTACAGTAAACAGTCTATTTAAACAGTGCCCTACAGTAAACAGTCTACTTAAACAGTGATTTACAGTAAACAGTCAATTTAAACAATGTCCGACAGTAAAGAGTCCATTTAAACAGTATCTTACAGTAAACAGTCTATTTCAACAGCTTCCTACAGTAAACAGTTTATTTAAACAGTGCCCGACAATAAACAGTCTATTTAAACAGTGTCCTACAGGAAAGAGTCAATTTAAACAGTGCCCTACAGTAAACAGTCTATTCAAACAGTGCCATACAGTAAACAGTCTATTTAAACAGTGTCCGACAGTAAACAGTCCATTCAAACAGTGCCCTACAGTAAACAGACTATTTAAACAGTGCCCTTCAGTAAAAAGTCTATTTAAACAGTGCCCGACCATATACAGTCTATTTAAACAGTGTCCTACAGGAAAGAGTCAATTTAAACAGTGCCCTACAGTAAACAGTCTATTCAAACAGTGCCATACAGTAAACAGTCTATTTAAACAGTGCCCTACAGTAAACAGTCTATTCAAACAGTGCCCTTCAGTAAAAAGTCTATTTAAACAGTGCCCGACAGTAAACAGTATATTTAAAATATGTCCTACAGTTAACGGTCTATTGAACCAGTGCCCTATAGTAAACAGTCAATTTAAACAGTGCCCTTCAGTAAAAAGTCTATTTAAACAGTACCCGACAGTAAACAGTATATTTAAACAGTATCCTACAGTAAACGGTCTATTGAAACAGTGCCCTACAGTAAACAGACAATTTAAACAGTGCCCTACAGTAAGCAGTCTACTTAAACAGTGCTTTACAGTAAACAGTCAATTTAAACAATGTCCGACAGTAAAGAGTCCATTTAAACAGTATCCTACAGTAAACAGTCTATTTCAACAGCTTCCTACAGTAAACCGTTTATTTAAACAGTGCCCGACAATAAACAGTCTATTTAAACAGTGTCCTACAGGAAAGAGTCAATTTAAACAGTGCCCTACAGTAAACTGTCTATTCAAACAGTGCCATACAGTAAACAGTCTATTTAAACAGTGCCCTACAGTAAACAGTCTATTCAAACAGTGCCATACAGTAAACAGTCTATTTAAACAGTGCCCTACAGTAAACAGTCTATTTAAACAGTGCCCTACAGTAAACAGTCTACTTAAACAGTGCTTTACAGTAAACAGTCAATTTAAACAATGTCCGACAGTAAAGAGTCCATTTAAACAGTATCTTACAGTAAACAGTCTATTTCAACAGCTTCCTACAGTAAACAGTTTATTTAAACAGTGCCCGACAATAAACAGTCTATTTAAACAGTGTCCTACAGGAAAGAGTCAATTTAAACAGTGCCCTACAGTAAACAGTCTATTCAAACAGTGCCATACAGTAAACAGTCTATTTAAACAGTGTCCGACAGTAAACAGTCCATTTAAACAGTGCCCTACAGTAAACAGACTATTTAAACAGTGCCCTTCAGTAAACAGTTTATTTAAACAGTGCCCGACAATAAACAGTCTATTTAAACAGTGTCCTACAGGAAAGAGTCAATTTAAACAGTGCCCTACAGTAAACAGTCTATTCAAACAGTGCCATACAGTAAACAATCTATTTAAACACTGTCCGACAGTAAACAGACTATTTAAACAGTGCCCTTCAGTAAAAAGTCTATTTAAACAGTGCCCGACAGTAAACAGTATATTTAAAATGTGTCCTACAGTAAACGGTCGATTTAACCAGTGCCCTATAGTAAACAGTCAATTTAAACAGTGCCCTTCAGTAAAAAGTCTATTTAAACAGTACCCGTCAGTAAACAGTATATTTAAAAAGTGTCCTACAGTAAACGGTCTATTTAACCAGTGCCCTATAGTAAACAGTCTATTTAATCAGTGCCCTACAGTAAACAATCTATTTAAACAGTGCTTTACAGTAAACAGTCAATTTAAACAATGTCCGACAGTAACAGTCTATTTAAACAGCTTCCTGCAGTAAACAGTTTATTTAAACAGTGCCCGACAATAAACAGTCTATTTAAACAGTGCCCGAAATAAACAGTCTATTTAAACAGTGTCCTACAGGAAAGTGTCAATTTAAACAGTGCCCTACAGTAAACAGTCTAGTTAAACAGTGCCCTGCATTAAATACTCTATTTAAACAGTGCCCGACAGTAAACAGTCTATTTAAACAATGTCCTACAGTAAACAGTCTATTTAAACAGTGTCCTCCAGGAAACAGACTATTTAAAACAGTGCCCTTCAGTAAACAGTTTATTTAAACAGTGCCCGACAATAAACAGTCTATTTAAACAGTGTCCTACAGGAAAGAGTCAATTTAAACAGTGCCCTACAGTAAACAGTCTAGTTAAACAGTGCCCTGCATTAAATACTCTATTTAAACAGTGCTTTACTGTAAACAGTCAATTTAAACAATGTCCGACAGTTAAGAGTCCATTTAAACAGTATCCTACAGTAAACGGTCTATATCAACAGCTTCCTACAGTAAACAGTCTATTCAAACAGTGCCATACAGTAAACAGTCTATTTCAACAGTGCCCGACAGTAAACAGAGTCTATTTAAAAAGTGTCCTACAGTAAACAGTCGATTTAAACAGTGCCCTTCAGTAAACAGTCTATTTAAACAGTGCCCTACAGTAAACAGCCTATTTAAACAGTGTCCTACAGTGAACAGTGCCTAAAGTAAACAGTCTATTTAAACAGAGCTTTACAGTAAACAGTCAATTTAAACAATGTCCGACAGTAAACAGTCTATTTAAACAGTGTCCTCCAGTAAACAGACTATTTAAACAGTGCCCTTCAGTTAAAAGTCTATGTAAACAGTGCCCGACAGTAAACAGTCTATTTAAACAGTATCCTACAGTAAACGGTCTATTTAAACAGTGCCCTACAGTAAACAGTCTACTTAAACAGTGCTTGACAGTAAACAGTCAATTTAAACAATGTCCGACAGTGAAGAGTCCATTTAAACAGTATCCTACAGTAAACCGTTTACTTAAACAGTGCCCGACAATAAACAGTCTATTTAAACAGTGTCCTACAGGAAAGAGTCAATTTAAACAGTGCCCTACAGTAAACTGTCTATTCAAACTGTGCCATACAGTAAACAGTCTATTTAAACCGTGCCCTACAGTAAACAGTCTATTCAAACAGTGCCATACAGTAAACAGTCTATTTAAACAGTGCCCTACAGTAAACAGTCTATTTAAACAGTGCCCTACAGTAAACAGTCTATTTAAACAGTGTCCTACAGGAAAGTGTCAATTTGAACAGTGCCCTACAGTAAACAGTCTATTTAAACAGTGCCCGACAATAAACAGTCTATTTAAACAGTGTCCTACAGGAAAGAGTCAATTTAAACAGTGCCCTACAGTAAACTGTCTATTCAAACAGTGCCATACAGTAAACAGTCTATTTAAACAGTGCCCTACAGTAAACAGTCTATTCAAACAGTGCCATACAGTAAACTGTCTATTTAAATAGTGCCCTACAGTAAACAGTCTATTTAAACAGTGCCATACAGTAAACAGTCTATTTAAACAGTGCCCTACAGTAAACAGTCTATTCAAACTAGCCATACAGTAAACAGTCTATTTAAACAGTGCCATACAGTAAACAGTCTATTTAAACAGTGTCCGACAGTAAACAGTCCATTTAAACAGTGCCCTACAGTAAACAGACTATTTAAACAGTGCCCTTCAGAAAAAAGTCTATTTAAACAGTGCCCGATAATAAACAGTCTATTTAAACAGTGTCCTACAGGAAAGAGTCAATTATAATAGTGCCCTACAGTAAACAGTCGATTCAAACAGTGCCCTACAGTAAACAGTCTATTCAAACAGTGCCATACAGTAAACAGTCTATTTAAACACTGTCCGACAGTAAACAGACTATTTAAACAGTGCCCTTCAGTAAAAAGTCTATTTAAACAGTGCCCGACAGTAAACAGTATATTTAAAAAGTGTCCTACAGTAAACGGTCTATTTAACCAGTGCCCGATAGTAAACAGTCAATTTAAACAGTGCCCTTCAGTAAAAAGTCTATTTAAACAGTACCCGACAGTAAACAGTATATTTAAAAAGTGTCCTACAGTAAACGGTCTATTTAACCAGTGCCCTATAGTAAACAGTCTATTTAAACAGTGCCCTATAGTAAACAATCTATTTAAACAGTGCTTTACAGTAAACAGTCAATTTAAACAATGTCCGATAGTAACAGTCTATTTAAACAGTATCCTACAGTAAACAGTCTATTTAAACAGCTTCCTACAGTAAACAGTTTATTTAAACAGTGCCCGACAATAAACAGTCTATTTAAACAGTGCCCTACAGGAAAGAGTCAATTTAAACAGTGCCCTACAGTAAACAGTCTAGTTAAACAGTGCCCTGCATTAAATACTCTATTTAAACAGTGCCCGACAGTAAACAGTCTATTTAAACAGTGTCCTATAGTAAACAGTCTATTTAAACAGTGTCCTCCAGGAAACAGACTATTTAAACAGTGCCCTTCAGTAAACAGTTTATTTAAACAGTGCCCGACAATAATCAGTCTATTTAAACAGTGTCCTACAGGAAAGATTCAATTTAAACAGTGCCCTACAGTAAACAGTCTAGTTAAACAGTGCCCTGCATTAAATACTCTATTTAAACAGTGCCCGACAGTAAACAGTCTATTTAAACAGTGTCCTACAGTAAACAGTCTATTTAAACAGTGTCCTCCAGTAAACAGTCTATGTAAACAGTGCCCTACAGTAAACAGTCTGTTTAAACAGTGTCCTCCAGTAAACAGACTATTTAAACAGTGCCCTTCAGTAAACAGTCTATTTAAACATTGCCCTACAGTAAGGTCTATTTAAACAGTGCCCGACAGTAAACAGTCTATGTAAACAGTGCCCTACAGTAAACAGTCTGTTTAAACAGTGTCCTCCAGTAAACAGACTATTTAAACAGTGCCCTACAGTAAACAGTCAATTTAAACAATGTCCGACAGTAAAGAGTCCATTTAAACAGTATCCTACAGTAAACAGTCTATTTAAACAGCTTGCTACAGTAAACAGTTTATTTAAACAGTGCCCGACAATAAACAGTCTATTTAAACAGTGTCCTACAGGAAAGAGTCAATTTAAACAGTGCCCTACAGTAAACAGTCTCTTCAAACAGTGTCCTACAGTAAACAGTCTATTTAAACAGTGCCCGACAATAAACAGTCTATTTAAACAGTGTCCTACAGGAAAGACTCAATTTAAACAGTGCCCTACAGTAAACAGTCTATTCAAACAGTGCCCAACAGTAAACACTCTAGTTAAACAGTGCCCTACAGTAAACAGTTTATTTAAACAGTGCCCGACAACAAACAGTCTATTTAAACATTGTCCTACAGGAAAGAGTCAATTTAAACAGTGCCCTACAGTAAACAGTCTCTTCAAACAGTGCCCTCCAGTAAACAGTCTATTTAAACAGTGTCCTACAGTAAACAGTTTATTTAAACAGTGCCCTACAGTAAACAGTCTATTTAAACAGTGTCCTACAGTAAACAGTTTATTTAAACAGTGCCCTACAGTAAACAGTCTACTTAAACAGTGCCCTACAGTAAACAGTCTATTTAAACAGTGCCCGACAGTAAACAGACTATTTACAAAGTGCCCTTCAGTAAACAGACTATTTAAACAGTGCCCTTCAGTAAAAAGTCTATTTAAACAGTGGCCGACAATAAACAGTCTATTTAAACAGTGTCCTACAGGAAAGAGTCAATTTAAACAGTGCCCTACAGTAAACAGTCTATTCAAACAGTGCCATACAGTAAACAGTCTATTTAAACACTGTCCGACAGTAAACAGACTATTTAAACAGTGCCCTTCAGTAAAAAGTCTATTTAAACAGTGCCCAACAGTAAACAGTATATTTAAAAAGTGTCCTACAGTATACGGTCTATTTAACCAGTGCCCTATAGTAAATAGTCAATTTAAACAGTTCCCTTCAGTATAAAGTCTATTTAAACAGTACCCGACAGTAAACAGTGTATTTAAAAAGTGTCCTACAGTAAACGGTCTATTTAACCAGTGCCCTATAGTAAACAGTCTATTTAAACAGTGCCCTACAGTAAACACTTTATTTAAACAGTGCTCTACAGTAAACAGTCTATTTAAACAGTGCCCTACAGTAAAGAGTCAATTTAAACAGTGCCCTACAATAAACAGTCTATTTAAACAGTGCCCTACAGTAAACAATCTATTTTAACAGTGCCCTCCAGTAAAGAGTCAATTATACAATGTCCTACAGTAAACAGTCTATTTAAACAGTGCCCTACAAAAAACAGTCCATTTAAACAGTGCCCTACAGTAAACAGTCTATTTAAACAGTGCCATACAGTAAAGAGTCAATTTAAACAGTGCCCTACAATAAACAGTCTATTTAAACAGTGCCCTACAGTAAACAATCTATTTTAACAGTGCCCTCCAGTAAAGAGTCAATTTAAACAGTGCCCTACAGTAAACAGTCTGTTTAAACACTGTCCTACAGTAAACAGTCTATTTAAACAGTGCCCTACAGTAAACAGTCTATTTAAACAGTGCCCGACATTAAAGAGTCAATTTAATCAGTTCCCTACAGTAAACAGTCTATTTAAACACTGTCCTACAGTAAACAGTGTATTTAAACAGTGCCCTACAGTAAACAGTCTATTTAAACAGTGCCCTACAATAAAGAGTCAATTTAAACAGTGCCCTACAATAATAAGTCTATTTAAACAGTGCCCTACAGTAAATAGTCTATTTAAACAGTTCCCTACAGTAAACAGTCTAGTTAAACAGTGCCCTGCATTAAATACTCTATATAAACAGTGCCCGACAGTAAACAGTCTATTTAAACAGTGTCCTACAGTAAACAGTCTATTTAAACAGTGCCCTTCAGTAAACAGTTTATTTAAACAGTGCCCGACAATAATCAGTCTATTTAAACAGTGTCCTACAGGAAAGATTCAATTTAAACAGTGCCCTACAGTAAACAGTCTAGTTAAACAGTGCCCTGCATTAAATACTCTATTTAAACAGTGCCCGACAGTAAACAGTCTATTTAAAAAGTGTCCTACAGTAAACGGTCTATTTAACCAGTGCCCTATAGTAAACAGTCTATTTAAACAGTGCCCTACAGTAAACAATCTATTTAAACAGTGCTTTACAGTAAACAGTCAATTTAAACAATGTCCGACAGTAACAGTCTATTTAAACAGCTTCCTACAGTAAACAGTTTATTTAAACAGTGCCCGACAATAAACAGTCTATTTAAACAGTGCCCGAAATAAACAGTCTATTTAAACAGTGTCCTACAGGAAAGTGTCAATTTAAACAGTGCCCTACAGTAAACAGTCTAGTTAAACAGTGCCCTGCATTAAATACTCTATTTAAACAGTGCCCGACAGTAAACAGTCTATTTAAACAATGTCCTACAGTAAACAGTCTATTTAAACAGTGTCCTCCAGGAAACAGACTATTTAAACAGTACCCGACAGTAAACAGTGTATTTAAAAAGTGTCCTACAGTAAACGGTCTATTTAACCAGTGCCCTATAGTAAACAGTCTACTTAAACAGTGCCCTACAGTAAACACTTTATTTAAACAGTGCTCTACAGTAAACAGTCTATTTAAACAGTGCCCTACAGTAAAGAGTCAAATTAAACAGTGCCCTACAATAAACAGTCTATTTAAACAGTGCCCTACAGTAAACAATCTATTTTAACAGTGCCCTCCAGTAAAGAGTCAATTATACAATGTCCTACAGTAAACAGTCTATTTAAACAGTGCCCTACAAAAAACAGTCCATTTAAACAGTGCCCTACAGTAAACAGTCTATTTAAACAGTGCCATACAGTAAAGAGTCAATTTAAACAGTGCCCTACAATAAACAGTCTATTTAAACAGTGCCCTACAGTAAACAATCTATTTTAACAGTGCCCTCCAGTAAAGAGTCAATTTAAACAGTGCCCTACAGTAAACAGTCTGTTTAAACACTGTCCTACAGTAAACAGTCTATTTAAACAGTGCCCTACAGTAAACAGTCTATTTAAACACTGTCCTACAGTAAACAGTGTATTTAAACAGTGCCCTACAGTAAACAGTCTATTTAAACAGTGCCCTACAATAAAGAGTCAATTTAAACAGTGCCCTACAATAATAAGTCTATTTAAACAGTGCCCTACAGTAAATAGTCTATTTAAACAGTTCCCTACAGTAAACAGTCTAGTTAAACAGTGCCCTGCATTAAATACTCTATATAAACAGTGCCCGACAGTAAACAGTCTATTTAAACAGTGTCCTACAGTAAACAGTCTATTTAAACAGTGCCCTTCAGTAAACAGTTTATTTAAACAGTGCCCGACAATAATCAGTCTATTTAAACAGTGTCCTACAGGAAAGATTCAATTTAAACAGTGCCCTACAGTAAACAGTCTAGTTAAACAGTGCCCTGCATTAAATACTCTATTTAAACAGTGCCCGACAGTAAACAGTCTATTTAAAAAGTGTCCTACAGTAAACGGTCTATTTAACCAGTGCCCTATAGTAAACAGTCTATTTAAACAGTGCCCTACAGTAAACAATCTATTTAAACAGTGCTTTACAGTAAACAGTCAATTTAAACAATGTCCGACATTAACAGTCTATTTAAACAGCTTCCTACAGTAAACAGTTTATTTAAACAGTGCCCGACAATAAACAGTCTATTTAAACAGTGCCCGAAATAAACAGTCTATTTAAACAGTGTCCTACAGGAAAGTGTCAATTTAAACAGTGCCCTACAGTAAACAGTCTAGTTAAACAGTGCCCTGCATTAAATACTCTATTTAAACAGTGCCCGACAGTAAACAGTCTATTTAAACAATGTCCTACAGTAAACAGTCTATTTAAACAGTGTCCTCCAGGAAACAGACTATTTAAACAGTGCCCTTCAGTAAACAGTCTATTCAAACAGTGCCATACAGTAAACAGTCTATTTCAACAGTGCCCGACAGTAAACAGAGTCTATTTAAAAAGTGTCCTACAGTAAACAGTCGATTTAAACAGTGCCCTTCAGTAAACAGTCTATTTAAACAGTGCCCTACAGTAAACAGCCTATTTAAACAGTGTCCTACAGTGAACAGTGCCTAAAGTAAACAGTCTATTTAAACAGAGCTTTACAGTAAACAGTCAATTTAAACAATGTCCGACAGTAAACAGTCTATTTAAACAGTGTCCTCCAGTAAACAGACTATTTAAACAGTGCCCTTCAGTTAAAAGTCTATGTAAACAGTGCCCGACAGTAAACAGTCTATTTAAACAGTATCCTACAGTAAACGGTCTATTTAAACAGTGCCCTACAGTAAACAGTCTACTTAAACAGTGCTTGACAGTAAACAGTCAATTTAAACAATGTCCGACAGTGAAGAGTCCATTTAAACAGTATCCTACAGTAAACCGTTTATTTAAACAGTGCCCGACAATAAACAGTCTATTTAAACAGTGTCCTACAGGAAAGAGTCAATTTAAACAGTGCCCTACAGTAAACTGTCTATTCAAACTGTGCCATACAGTAAACAGTCTATTTAAACCGTGCCCTACAGTAAACAGTCTATTCAAACAGTGCCATACAGTAAACAGTCTATTTAAACAGTGCCCTACAGTAAACAGTCTATTTAAACAGTGCCCTACAGTAAACAGTCTATTTAAACAGTGTCCTACAGGAAAGTGTCAATTTGAACAGTGCCCTACAGTAAACAGTCTATTTAAACAGTGCCCGACAATAAACAGTCTATTTCAACAGTGTCCTACAGGAAAGAGTCAATTTAAACAGTGCCCTACAGTAAACTGTCTATTCAAACAGTGCCATACAGTAAACAGTCTATTTAAACAGTGCCCTACAGTAAACAGTCTATTCAAACAGTGCCATACAGTAAACTGTCTATTTAAACAGTGCCCTACAGGAAACAGTCTATTTAAACAGTGCCATACAGTAAACAGTCTATTTAAACAGTGCCCTACAGTAAACAGTCTATTCAAACAGTGCCATACAGTAAACAGTCTATTTAAACAGTGCCATACAGTAAACAGTCTATTTAAACAGTGTCCGACAGTAAACAGTCCATTTAAACAGTGCCCTACAGTAAACAGACTATTTAAACAGTGCCCTTCAGAAAAAAGTCTATTTAAACAGTGCCCGATAATAAACAGTCTATTTAAACAGTGTCCTACAGGAAAGAGTCAATTATAATAGTGCCCTACAGTAAACAGTCGATTCAAACAGTGCCCTACAGTAAACAGTCTATTCAAACAGTGCCATACAGTAAACAGTCTATTTAAACACTGTCCGACAGTAAACAGACTATTTAAACAGTGCCCTTCAGTAAAAAGTCTATTTAAACAGTGCCCGACAGTAAACAGTATATTTAAAAAGTGTCCTACAGTAAACGGTCTATTTAACCAGTGCCCGATAGTAAACAGTCAATTTAAACAGTGCCCTTCAGTAAAAAGTCTATTTAAACAGTACCCGACAGTAAACAGTATATTTAAAAAGTGTCCTACAGTAAACGGTCTATTTAACCAGTGCCCTATAGTAAACAGTCTATTTAAACAGTGCCCTATAGTAAACAATCTATTTAAACAGTGCTTTACAGTAAACAGTCAATTTAAACAATGTCCGATAGTAACAGTCTATTTAAACAGTATCCTACAGTAAACAGTCTATTTAAACAGCTTCCTACAGTAAACAGTTTATTTAAACAGTGCCCGACAATAAACAGTCTATTTAAACAGTGCCCTACAGGAAAGAGTCAATTTAAACAGTGCCCTACAGTAAACAGTCTAGTTAAACAGTGCCCTGCATTAAATACTCTATATAAACAGTGCCCGACAGTAAACAGTCTATTTAAACAGTGTCCTATAGTAAACAGTCTATTTAAACAGTGTCCTCCAGGAAACAGACTATTTAAACAGTGCCCTTCAGTAAACAGTTTATTTAAACAGTGCCCGACAATAATCAGTCTATTTAAACAGTGTCCTACAGGAAAGATTCAATTTAAACAGTGCCCTACAGTAAACAGTCTAGTTAAACAGTGCCCTGCATTAAATACTCGATTTAAACAGTGCCCGACAGTAAACAGTCTATTTAAACAGTGTCCTGCAGTAAACAGTCTATTTAAACAGTGTCCTCCAGTAAACAGTCTATGTAAACAGTGCCCTACAGTAAACAGTCTGTTTAAACAGTGTCCTCCAGTAAACAGACTATTTAAACAGTGCCCTTCAGTAAACAGTCTATTTAAACATTGCCCTACAGTAAGGTCTATTTAAACAGTGCCCGACAGTAAACAGTCTATTTAAACAGCTTGCTACAGTAAACAGTTTATTTAAACAGTGCCCGACAATAAACAGTCTATTTAAACAGTGTCCTACAGGAAAGAGTCAATTTAAACAGTGCCCTACAGTAAACAGTCTCTTCAAACAGTGTCCTACAGTAAACAGTCTATTTAAACAGTGCCCGACAATAAACAGTCTATTTAAACAGTGTCCTACAGGAAAGATTCAATTTAAACAGTGCCCTACAGTAAACAGTCTATTCAAACAGTGCCCAACAGTAAACACTCTAGTTAAACAGTGCCCTACAGTAAACAGTTTATTTAAACAGTGCCCGACAACAAACAGTCTATTTAAACATTGTCCTACAGGAAAGAGTCAATTTAAACAGTGCCCTACAGTAAACAGTCTCTTCAAACAGTGCCCTCCAGTAAACAGTCTATTTAAACAGTGTCCTACAGTAAACAGTTTATTTAAACAGTGCCCTACAGTAAACAGTCTATTTAAACAGTGTCCTACAGTAAACAGTTTATTTAAACAGTGCCCTACAGTAAACAGTCTACTTAAACAGTGCCCTACAGTAAACAGTCTATTTAAACAGTGCCCGACAGTAAACAGACTATTTACAAAGTGCCCTTCAGTAAACAGACTATTTAAACAGTGCCCTTCAGTAAAAAGTCTATTTAAACAGTGGCCGACAATAAACAGTCTATTTAAACAGTGTCCTACAGGAAAGAGTCAATTTAAACATTGCCCTACAGTAAACAGTCTATTCAAACAGTGCCATACAGTAAACAGTCTATTTAAACACTGTCCGACAGTAAACAGACTATTTAAACAGTGCCCTTCAGTAAAAAGTCTATTTAAACAGTGCCCAACAGTAAACAGTATATTTAAAAAGTGTCCTACAGTAAACGGTCTATTTAACCAGTGCCCTATAGTAAATAGTCAATTTAAACAGTTCCCTTCAGTATAAAGTCTATTTAAACAGTACCCGACAGTAAACAGTGTATTTAAAAAGTGTCCTACAGTAAACGGTCTATTTAACCAGTGCCCTATAGTAAACAGTCTATTTAAACAGTGCCCTACAGTAAACACTTTATTTAAACAGTGCTCTACAGTAAACAGTCTATTTAAACAGTGCCCTACAGTAAAGAGTCAATTTAAACAGTGCCCTACAATAAACAGTCTATTTAAACAGTGCCCTACAGTAAACAATCTATTTTAACAGTGCCCTCCAGTAAAGAGTCAATTTAAACAATGTCCTACAGTAAACAGTCTATTTAAACAGTGCCCTACAAAAAACAGTCCATTTAAACAGTGCCCTACAGTAAACAGTCTATTTAAACAGTGCCATACAGTAAAGAGTCAATTTAAACAGTGCCCTACAATAAACAGTCTATTTAAACAGTGCCCTACAGTAAACAATCTATTTTAACAGTGCCCTCCAGTAAAGAGTCAATTTAAACAGTGCCCTACAGTAAACAGTCTGTTTAAACACTGTCCTACAGTAAACAGTCTATTTAAACAGTGCCCTACAGTAAACAGTCTATTTAAACAGTGCCCGACATTAAAGAGTCAATTTAATCAGTTCCCTACAGTAAACAGTCTATTTAAACACTGTCCTACAGTAAACAGTGTATTTAAACAGTGCCCTACAGTAAACAGTCTATTTAAACAGTGCCCTACAATAAAGAGTCAATTTAAACAGTGCCCTACAATAATAAGTCTATTTAAACAGTGCCCTACAGTAAATAGTCTATTTAAACAGTTCCCTACAGTAAACAGTCTAGTTAAACAGTGCCCTGCATTAAATACTCTATATAAACAGTGCCCGACAGTAAACAGTCTATTTAAACAGTGTCCTACAGTAAACAGTCTATTTAAACAGTGTCCTCCAGGAAACAGACTATTTAAACAGTGCCCTTCAGTAAACAGTTTATTTAAACAGTGCCCGACAATAATCAGTCTATTTAAACAGTGTCCTACAGGAAAGATTCAATTTAAACAGTGCCCTACAGTAAACAGTCTAGTTAAACAGTGCCCTGCATTAAATACTCTATTTAAACAGTGCCCGACAGTAAACAGTCTATTTAAACAGTGTCCTACAGTAAACAGTCTATTTAAACAGTGTCCTCCAGTAAACAGTCTATGTAAACAGTGCCCTACAGTAAACAGTCTGTTTAAACAGTGTCCTCCAGTAAACAGACTATTTAAACAGTGCCCTACAGTAAACAGTCAATTTAAACAATGTCCGACAGTAAAGAGTCCATTTAAACAGTATCCTACAGTAAACAGTCTATTTAAACAGCTTGCTACAGTAAACAGTTTATTTAAACAGTGCCCGACAATAAACAGTCTCTTCAAACAGTGTCCTACAGGAAAGACTCAATTTAAACAGTGCCCTACAGTAAACAGTCTATTCAAACAGTGCCCAACAGTAAACACTCTAGTTAAACAGTGCCCTACAGTAAACAGTTTATTTAAACAGTGCCCGACAACAAACAGTCTATTTAAACATTGTCCTACAGGAAAGAGTCAATTTAAAAAGTGTCCTACAGTAAACGGTCTATTTAACCAGTGCCCTATAGTAAACAGTCTATTTAAACAGTGCCCAACAGTAAACAATCTATTTAAACAGTGCTTTACAGTAAACAGTCAATTTAAACAATGTCCGACAGTAACAGTCTATTTAAACAGTATCCTACAGTAAACAGTCTATTTAAACAGCTTCCTACAGTAAACAGTTTATTTAAACAGTGCCCGACAGTAAACAGACTATTTACAAAGTGCCCTTCAGTAAACAGTCTATTTAAACAGTGCCCGACAGTAAACAGACTATTTACAAAGTGCCCTTCAGTAAAAAGTCTATTTAAACAGTGGCCGACAATAAACAGTCTATTTAAACAGTGTCCTACAGGAAAGAGTCAATTTAAACAGTGCCCTACAGTAAACAGTCTATTCAAACAGTGCCATACAGTAAACAGTCTATTTAAACACTGTCCGACAGTAAATAGACTATTTAAACAGTGCCCTTCAGTAAAAAGTCTATTTAAACAGTGCCCAACAGTAAACAGTATATTTAAAAAGTGTCCTACA
This sequence comes from Scyliorhinus torazame, assembly GCF_047496885.1. Lineage (NCBI taxonomy): Eukaryota > Metazoa > Chordata > Chondrichthyes > Carcharhiniformes > Scyliorhinidae > Scyliorhinus > Scyliorhinus torazame. The sequence goes on along the minus strand of NC_092710.1, from coordinate 15,369,255 downwards.
GTAAACGGTCTATTTAACCAGTGCCCTATAGTAAATAGTCAATTTAAACAGTTCCCTTCAGTATAAAGTCTATTTAAACAGTACCCGACAGTAAACAGTGTATTTAAAAAGTGTCCTACAGTAAACGGTCTATTTAATCAGTGCCCTATAGTAAACAGTCTATTTAAACAGTGCCCTACAGTAAACACTTTATTTAAACAGTGCTCTACAGTAAACAGTCTATTTAAACAGTGCCCTACAGTAAAGAGTCAATTTAAACAGTGCCCTACAATAAACAGTCTATTTAAACAGTGGCCTACAGTAAACAATCTATTTTAACAGTGCCCTCCAGTAAAGAGTCAATTTAAACAGTGTCCTACAGTAAACAGTTTATTTAAACAGTGCCCTACAGTAAACAGTCTATTTAAACAGTGTCCTACAGTAAACAGTTTATTTAAACAGTGCCCTACAGTAAACAGTCTACTTAAACAGTGCCCTACAGTAAACAGTCTATTTAAACAGTGCCCGACAGTAAACAGACTATTTACAAAGTGCCCTTCAGTAAAAAGTCTATTTAAACAGTGCCCTTCAGTAAAAAGTCTATTTAAACAGTACCCGACAGTAAACAGTATATTTAAAAAGTGTCCTACAGTAAACGGTCTATGTAACCAGTGCCCTATAGTAAACAGTCTATTTAAACAGTGCCCTACAGTAAACAATCTATTTAAACAGTGCTTTACAGTAAACAGTCAATTTAAACAATGTCCGACAGTAACAGTCTATTTAAACAGTATCCTACAGTAAACAGTCTATTTAAACAGCTTCCTACAGTAAACAGTTTATTTAAACAGTGCCCGACAATAAACAGTCTATTTAAACAGTGTCCTACAGGAAAGAGTCAATTTAAACAGTGCCCTACAGTAAACAGTCTATTTAAACAGTGCCCTACAGTAAATAGTCTATTTAAACAGTGCCCTACAGTAAACAGTCTAGTTAAACAGTGCCCTGCATTAAATACTCTATATAAACAGTGCCCGACAGTAAACAGTCTATTTAAACAGTGTCCTACAGTAAACAGTCTATTTAAACAGTGTCCTCCAGGAAACAGACTATTTAAACAGTGCCCTTCAGTAAACCGTTTATTTAAACAGTGCCCGACAATAATCAGTCTATTTAAACAGTGTCCTACAGGAAAGATTCAATTTAAACAGTGCCCTACAGTAAACAGTCTAGTAAAACAGTGCCCTGCATTAAATACTCTATTTAAACAGTGCCCGACAGTAAACAGTCTATTTAAACAGTGTCCTACAGTAAACAGTCTATTTAAACAGTGTCCTCCAGTAAACAGTCTATGTAAACAGTGCCCTACAGTAAACAGTCTGTTTAAACAGTGTCCTCCAGTAAACAGACTATTTAAACAGTGCCCTTCAGTAAACAGTCTATTTATACATTGCCCTACAGTAAGGTCTATTTAAACAGTGTCCTACAGGAAAGACTCAATTTAAACAGTGCCCTACAGTAAACAGTCTATTCAAACAGTGCCCAACAGTAAACACTCTAGTTAAACAGTGCCCTACAGTAAACAGTTTATTTAAACAGTGCCCGACAACAAACAGTCTATTTAAACATTGTCCTACAGGAAAGAGTCAATTTAAACAGTGCCCTACAGTAAACAGTCTCTTCAAACAGTGCCCTCCAGTAAACAGTCTATTTAAACAGTGTCCTACAGTAAACAGTTTATTTAAACAGTGCCCTACAGTAAACAGTCTATTTAAACAGTGTCCTACAGTAAACAGTTTATTTAAACAGTGCCCGACAATAATCAGTCTATTTAAACAGTGTCCTACAGGAAAGATTCAATTTAAACAGTGCCCTACAGTAAACAGTCTAGTTAAACAGTGCCCTGCATTAAATACTCTATTTAAACAGTGCCCGACAGTAAACAGTCTATTTAAACAGTGTCCTACAGTAAACAGTCTATTTAAACAGTGTCCTCCAGTAAACAGTCTATGTAAACAGTGCCCTACAGTAAACAGTCTGTTTAAACAGTGTCCTCCAGTAAACAGACTATTTAAACAGTGCCCTTCAGTAAACAGTCTATTTAAACATTGCCCTACAGTAAGGTCTATTTAAACAGTGTCCTACAGGAAAGACTCAATTTAAACAGTGCCCTACAGTAAACAGTCTATTCAAACAGTGCCCAACAGTAAACACTCTAGTTAAACAGTGCCCTACAGTAAACAGTTTATTTAAACAGTGCCCGACAACAAACAGTCTATTTAAACATTGTCCTACAGGAAAGAGTCAATTTAAACAGTGCCCTACAGTAAACAGTCTCTTCAAACAGTGCCCTCCAGTAAACAGTCTATTTAAACAGTGTCCTACAGTAAACAGTTTATTTAAACAGTGCCCTACAGTAAACAGTCTATTTAAACAGTGTCCTACAGTAAACAGTTTATTTAAACAGTGCCCGACAATAATCAGTCTATTTAAACAGTGTCCTACAATAAACAGTCTATTTAAACAGTGTCCTCCAGTAAACAGTCTATGTAAACAGTGCCCTACAGTAAACAGTCTGTTTAAACAATGTCCTCCAGTAAACAGACTATTTAAACAGTGCCCTTCAGTAAACAGTCTATTTAAACATTGCCCTACAGTAAGGTCTATTTAAACAGTGCCCGACAGTAAACAGTCTATGTAAACAGTGCCCTACAGTAAACAGTCTGTTTAAACAGTGTCCTCCAGTAAACAGACTATTTAAACAGTGCCCTACAGTAAACAGTCAATTTAAACAATGTCCGACAGTAAAGAGTCCATTTAAACAGTATCCTACAGTAAACAGTCTATTTAAACAGCTTGCTACAGTAAACAGTTTATTTAAACAGTGCCCGACAATAAACAGTCTATTTAAACAGTGTCCTACAGGAAAGAGTCAATTTAAACAGTGCTCTACAGTAAACAGTCTCTTCAAATAGTGTCCTACAGTAAACAGTCTATTTAAACAGTGCCCGACAATAAACAGTCTATTTAAACAGTGTCCTACAGGAAAGACTCAATTTAAACAGTGCCCTACAGTAAACAGTCTATTCAAACAGTGCCCAACAGTAAACACTCTAGTTAAACAGTGCCCTACAGTAAACAGTTTATTTAAACAGTGCCCGACAACAAACAGTCTATTTAAACATTGTCCTACAGGAAAGAGTCAATTTAAAAAGTGTCCTACAGTAAACGGTCTATTTAACCAGTGCCCTATAGTAAACAGTCTATTTAAACAGTGCCCAACAGTAAACAATCTATTTAAACAGTGCTTTACAGTAAACAGTCAATTTAAACAATGTCCGACAGTAACAGTCTATTTAAACAGTATCCTACAGTAAACAGTCTATTTAAACAGCTTCCTACAGTAAACAGTTTATTTATACAGTGCCCGACAGTAAACACACTATTTACAAAGTGCCCTTCAGTAAACAGACTATTTAAACAGTGCCCTTCAGTAAAAAGTCTATTTAAACAGTGGCCGACAATAAACAGTCTATTTAAACAGTGTCCTACAGGAAAGAGTCAATTTAAACAGTGCCCTACAGTAAACAGTCTATTCAAACAGTGCCATACAGTAAACAGTCTATTTAAACACTGTCCGACAGTAAATAGACTATTTAAACAGTGCCCTTCAGTAAAAAGTCTATTTAAACAGTGCCCAACAGTAAACAGTATATTTAAAAAGTGTCCTACAGTAAACGGTCTATTTAACCAGTGCCCTATAGTAAATAGTCAATTTAAACAGTTCCCTTCAGTATAAAGTCTATTTAAACAGTACCCGACAGTAAACAGTGTATTTAAAAAGTGTCCTACAGTAAACGGTCTATTTAACCAGTGCCCTATAGTAAACAGTCTATTTAAACAGTGCCCTACAGTAAACACTTTATTTAAACAGTGCTCTACAGTAAACAGTCTATTTAAACAGTGCCCTACAGTAAAGAGTCAATTTAAACAGTGCCCTACAATAAACAGTCTATTTAAACAGTGCCCTACAGTAAACAATCTATTTTAACAGTGCCCTCCAGTAAAGAGTCAATTTAAACAGTGTCCTACAGTAAACAGTTTATTTAAACAGTGCCCTCCAGTAAAAAGTCTATTTAAACAGTGTCCTACATTAAACAGTTTATTTAACCAGTGCCCTACAGTAAACAGTCTACTTAAACAGTGCCCTACAGTAAACAGTTTATTTAAACAGTGCCCGACCGTAAACAGACTATTTACAAAGTGCCCTTCAGTAAAAAGTCTATTTAAACAGTGCCCTTCAGTAAAAAGTCTATTTAAACAGTACCCGACAGTAAACAGTATATTTTAAAAGTGTCCTACAGTAAACGGTCTATTTAACCAGTGCCCTATAGTAAACAGTCTATTTAAACAGTGCCCTACAGTAAACAATCTATTTAAACAGTGCTTTACAGTAAACAGTCAATTTAAACAATGTCCGACAGTAACAGTCTATTTAAACAGTATCCTACAGTAAACAGTCTATTTAAACAGCTTCCTACAGTAAACAGTTTATTTAAACAGTGCCCGACAATAAACAGTCTATTTAAACAGTGTCCTACAGGAAAGAGTCAATTTAAACAGTGCCCTACAGTAAACAGTCTAGTTAAACAGTGCCCTGCATTAAATACTCTATATAAACAGTGCCCGACAGTAAACAGTCTATTTAAACAGTGTCCTACAGTAAACAGTCTATTTAAACAGTGTCCTCCAGGAAACAGACTATTTAAACAGTGCCCTTCAGTAAACAGTTTATTTAAACAGTGCCCGACAATAATCAGTCTATTTAAACAGTGTCCTACAGGAAAGATTCAATTTAAACAGTGCCCTACAGTAAACAGTCTAGTTAAACAGTGCCCTGCATTAAATACTCTATTTAAACAGTGCCCGACAGTAAACAGTCTATTTAAACAGTGTCCTACAGTAAACAGTCTATTTAAACAGTGTCCTCCAGTAAACAGTCTATGTAAACAGTGCCCTACAGTAAACAGTCTGTTTAAACAGTGTCCTCCAGTAAACAGACTATTTAAACAGTGCCCTTCAGTAAACAGTCTATTTATACATTGCCCTACAGTAAGGTCTATTTAAACAGTGTCCTACAGGAAAGACTCAATTTAAACAGTGCCCTACAGTAAACAGTCTATTCAAACAGTGCCCAACAGTAAACACTCTAGTTAAACAGTGCCCTACAGTAAACAGTTTATTTAAACAGTGCCCGACAACAAACAGTCTATTTAAACATTGTCCTACAGGAAAGAGTCAATTTAAACAGTGCCCTACAGTAAACAGTCTCTTCAAACAGTGCCCTCCAGTAAACAGTCTATTTAAACAGTGTCCTACAGTAAACAGTTTATTTAAACAGTGCCCTACAGTAAACAGTCTATTTAAACAGTGTCCTACAGTAAACAGTTTATTTAAACAGTGCCCGACAATAATCAGTCTATTTAAACAGTGTCCTACAGGAAAGATTCAATTTAAACAGTGCCCTACAGTAAACAGTCTAGTTAAACAGTGCCCTGCATTAAATACTCTATTTAAACAGTGCCCGACAGTAAACAGTCTATGTAAACAGTGCCCTACAGTAAACAGTCTGTTGAAACAGTGTCCTCCAGTAAACAGACTATTTAAACAGTGCCCGTCAGTAAACAGTCTATTTAAACATTGCCCTACAGTAAGGTCTATTTAAACAGTGCCCGACAGTAAACAGTCTATGTAAACAGTGCCCTACAGTAAACAGTCTGTTTAAACAGTGTCCTCCAGTAAACAGACTTTTTAAACTGCCCTACAGTAAACAGTCAATTTAAACAATGTCCGACAGTAAAGAGTCCATTTAAACAGTATCCTACAGTAAACAGTCTATTTAAACAGCTTGCTACAGTAAACAGTTTATTTAAACAGTGCCCGACAATAAACAGTCTATTTAAACAGTGTCCTACAGGAAAGAGTCAATTTAAACAGTGCCCTACAGTAAACAGTCTCTTCAAACAGTGTCCTACAGTAAACAGTCTATTTAAACAGTGCCCGACAATAAACAGTCTATTTAAACAGTGTCCTACAGGAAAGACTCAATTTAAACAGTGCCCTACAGTAAACAGTCTATTCAAACAGTGCCCAACAGTAAACACTCTAATTAAACAGTGCCCTACAGTAAACAGTTTATTTAAACAGTGCCCGACAACAAACAGTCTATTTAAACATTGTCCTACAGGAAAGAGTCAATTTAAACAGTGCCCTACAGTAAACAGTCTCTTCAAACAGTGCCCTCCAGTAAACAGTCTATTTAAACAGTGTCCTACAGTAAACAGTTTATTTAAACAGTGCCCTACAGTAAACAGTCTATTTAAACAGTGTCCTACAGTAAACAGTTTATTTAAACAGTGCCCTACAGTAAACAGTCTACTTAAACAGTGCCCTACAGTAAACAGTCTATTTAAACAGTGCCCGACAGTAAACAGACTATTTACAAAGTGCCCTTCAGTAAAAAGTCTATTTAAACAGTGCCCTTCAGTAAAAAGTCTATTTAAACAGTACCCGACAGTAAACAGTATATTTAAAAAGTGTCCTACAGTAAACGGTCTATTTAACCAGTGCCCTACAGTAAACAATCTATTTAAACAGTGCTTTACAGTAAACAGTCAATTTAAACAATGTCCGACAGTAACAGTCTATTTAAACAGTATCCTACAGTAAACAGTCTATTTAAACAGCTTCCTACAGTAAACAGTTTATGTAAACAGTGCCCGACAATAAACAGTCTATTTAAACAGTGTCCTACAGGAAAGAGTCAATTTAAACAGTGCCCTACAGTAAACAGTCTAGTTAAACAGTGTCCTGCATTAAATACTCTATTTAAACAGTGCCCGACAGTAAACAGTCTATTTAAACAGTGTCCTACAGTAAAGAGTCCATTTAAACAGTATCCTACAGTAAACAGTCTATTTCAACAGCTTCCTACAGTAAACAGTCTATTTAAACAGTGCCCGACAATAAACAGTCTATTTAAACAGTGTCCTACAGGAAAGAGTGAATTTAAACAGTGCCCTACAGTAAACAGTCTATTTAAACACTGTCCTACAGTAAACAGTCTATTTAAACACTGTCCTACAGTAAACAGTGTATTTAAACAGTGCCCTACAGTAAACAGACTATTTAAACAGTGCCCTTCAGTAAAAAGTCTATTTAAACAGTGGCCGACAATAAACAGTCTATTTAAACAGTGTCCTACAGGAAAGAGTCGATTTAAACAGTGCCCTACAGTAAACAGTCTATTCAAACAGTGCCATACAGTAAACAGTCTATTTAAACACTGTCCGACAGTAAACAGACTATTGAAACAGTGCCCTTCAGTAAAAAGTCTATTTAAACAGTGCCCAACAGTAAACAGTATATTTAAAAAGTGTCCTACAGTAAACGGTCTATTTAACCAGTGCCCTATAGTAAACAGTCAATTTAAACAGTGACCTTCAGTATAAAGTCTATTTAAACAGTACCCGACAGTAAACAGTGTATTTAAAAAGTGTCCTACAGTAAACGGACTATTTAACCAGTGCCCTATAGTAAACAGTCTATTTAAACAGTGCCCTACAGTAAACACTTTATTTAAACAGTGCTCTACAGTAAACAGTCTATTTCAACAGTGCCCTACAGTAAAGAGTCAATTTAAACAGTGCCCTACAATAAACAGTCTATTTAAACACTGCCCTACAGTAAACAATCTATTTTAACAGTGCCCTCCAGTAAAGAGTCAATTTAAACAATGTCCTACAGTAAACAGTCTATTTAAACAGTGCCCTACAAAAAACAGTCCATTTAAACAGTGCCCTACAGTAAACAGTCTATTTAAACAGTGCCATACAGTAAAGAGTCAATTTGAACAGTGCCCTACAATAAACAGTCTATTTAAACAGTGCCCTACAGTAAACAATCTATTTTAACAGTGCCCTCCACTAAAGAGTCAATTTAAACAGTGCCCTACAGTACACAGTCTGTTTAAACACTGTCCTACAGTAAACAGTCTATTTAAACAGTGCCCTACAGTAAACAGTCTATTTAAACAGTGCCCGACATTAAAGAGTCAATTTAAACAGTTCCCTACAGTAAACAGGCTATTTAAACACTGTCCTACAGTAAACAGTGTATTTAAACAGTGCCCTACAGTAAACAGTCTATTTAAACAGTGCCCTACAATAAAGAGTCAATTTAAACAGTGCCCTACAATAATAAGTCTATTTAAACAGTGCCCTACAGTAAATAGTCTATTTAAACAGTGCCCTACAATAAACAGGCTATTTAAACAGTGCCCTATAGTAAAGAGTCAATTTAAACAGTGCCCTAAAATAAACAGTCTATTTAAACAGTGCCCTACAGTAAAGAGTCAATTTAAACAGTGCCCTACAGTAAACAGGCTATTTAAACAGTGTCCTACAGTAAATAGTCTATTTAAACAGTGCCCAACAATAAAGAGACTATTTAAACAGTGTCCTACAGTAAACAGTTTATTTAAACAGTGTCCAACAGTAAACAGTCTATTTAAATAGTGCCCTTCAGTAAACAGTGCCTACAGTAAACAGTCAATTTAAACAGTGCTTTACAGTAAACAGTCTATTTAAACAGTGCCCTTCAGTAAACAGTCTATTTAAACAGTGGCCTACAGTAAACAGTCTATTTAAACAGTGTCCTACAGTAAACAGTGCCTACAGTAAACAGTCTATTTAAACAGTGCCTACAGTAAGCAGTCTATTTAAACAGAGCTTTACAGTAAACAGTCAATTTAAACACTGCCCTACAGTAAACAGTCGATTTAAAGAGTGCCCTACAGTAAACAGTCTATTTAAACAGTGCCCTACAGTAAACAGTGTCAATTTAAACAGTGCCCGACAGTAAACAGTCGATTTAAACAGTGCCCTTCAGTAAACAGTCTAATTAAACAGTGCCCTACAGTAAACAGTCTATTTAAACAGTGTCCTACAGTAAACAATGCCTACAGTAAACAGTCTATTTAAACAGACCTTTACAGTAAACAGTCAATTTAAACAATGTCCGACAGTAAAGAGTCCATTTAAACAGTGTCCTACAGTAAACAGTCTATTTAAACAGCGTCCTACAGTAAACAGTCAATTTAAACAGTGCCCTACAGTAAACAGTTAATTTAAACAGTGCCCTCCAGTAAACGGTCTATTTAAACAGCGCCCTGCAGTAAAAAGTCTGTTTAAACAGTGCCCTACAGTAAACAGTCTATTTAAACAGTGCCCTGCAGTAAACAGTCTATTTTAACAGTGTCCTATAGCAAACAGTCTATTTAAACAGTGCCCTACAGTAAACAGTTAATTTAAACAGTGCCCTACAGTAAACAGAGTATTTAAACAGTGCCCTACAGTAAACAGTCAATTTAAACAATGTCCTACAGTAAACAGTCTATTTAAACAGTGCCCTACAATAAACAGTCTATTTAAACAGTGCCCCACTGTAAACAGTCTATTTAAACAGTGCCATACAGTAAAGAGTCAATTTAAACAGTGCTCTACAGTAAACAGTCTATTTAAACAGTGCCCTCCAGTAAAGAGTGAATTTAAACAGTGCCCTACAGTAAACAGTCTATTTAAACACTGTCCTACAGTAAACTGTCTATTTAAACACTGTCCTATAGTAAACAGTGTATTTAAACAGTGACCTACAGAAAACAGTCTATTTAAACAGTGCCCTACAATAAAGAGTCAATTTAAACAGTGCCCTACAATAATAAGTCTATTTAAACAGTGCCCTACAGTAAATAGTCTATTTAAACAGTGCCCTACAATAAACAGTCTATTTAAACAGTGCCCTACTGTAAAGAGTCAATTTAAACAGTGCCCTCCAGTAAACAGGCTATTTAAACAGTGCCCTACAGTAAACAGTCAATTTAAACAGTGCCCTACAATAAACAGTCTATTTAAACAGTGCCCTGCAGTAAAGAGTAAATTTAAACAGTGGCCTACAGTAAACATGCTATTTAAACAGTGCCCTACAGTCAAGAGTCAATTTAAACAGTGCCCTACAGTAAACAGGCTATTTAAACAGTGCCCTACAGTAAAGAGTCAATTTAAACAGTGCCCTACAATAAACAGTACATTTGGAGTACTGTGTACAGTTCTGGTCGCCTCATTTTAGGAAGGATGTGGAAGCTCTGGAAAAGGTGCAAAGAAGATTTACCAGGATGTTGCCTGGAATGGAGAGTAGGTCTTACGAGGAAAAGTTGAGGGTGCTAGGCCTTTTCTCATTAGAGCGGAGAAGGATGAGGGGCGACTTGATAGAGGTTTATAAGATGATCAGGGGAATAGATAGAGTAGACTGTCAGAGACTTTTTCCCCAGGTGGAACACACCATTACAAGGGGACATAAATTTAAGGTGAAAGGTGGAAGATATAGGAGGGATATCAGAGGTAGGTTCTTTACCCAGAGAGTAGTGGGGACATGGAATGCACTGCCTGTGGAAGTAGTTGAGTCGGAAACATTAGGGACCTTCAAGCAGCTGTTGGATAGGTACATGGATTACGGGAAAATGATATAGTGTAGATTTATTTGTTCTTAAGGGCAGCACGGTAGCATTGTGGATAGCACAATTGCTTCACAGATCCATGGTCCCAGGTTCGATTCCGGCTTGGGTCATTGTCTGTGCGGAGTCTGCACGTCCTCCCCGTGTCTGCGTGGGTTTCCTCCGGGTGCTCCGGTTTCCTCCCACAGTCCAAAGATGTGCGGGTTCGGTGAATTGGCCAATGATAAATTGCCCTTAATGTCCAAATTGCCCTTGGTGTTGGGTGGAGTTGTTGAGTTTGGGTAGGGTGCTCTTTCCAAGAGCTGGTGCAGACTCAAAGGGCCGAATGGCCTCCTTCTGCACTGTAAATTCAATGATAATCTATGATTAATCTAGGACAAAGGGTCGGCACAACATCGTGGGCCGAAGGGCCTGTTCTGTGCTGTATTTTCTATGTTCTATGTAAACAGTCTATTTAAACAGTGACCTACAGTAAAGAGTCAATTTAATCAGTGCCCTACAATAAACAGTCTATTTAAACAGTGCCCTACAGTAAACAGTATATTTAAACACTGTCCTACAGTAAACAGTGTATTTAAACAGTGCGCTACAGTAAACAGTCTATTTAAACAGTGCCCTACAGTAAACGGTCTATTTAAACAGCGCCCTGCAGTAAAAAGTCTATTTAAACATCGCCCTACAGTAAACAGTCTATTTAAACAGTGCCCTACAGTAAACAGTCTATTTTAACAGTGTCCTACAGTAAACAGTCTATTTAAACAGTGCCCTACAGTAAACAGACTATTTAAACAGTGCCCTACAGTAAATAGTCAATTTAAACAGTGTCCTCCAGTAAACAGACTATTTAAACTGTGCCCCTCAGCAAAAAGTCTATTTAAACAGTGCCCGACAATAAACAGTCTATTTAAACAGTGTCCTACAGCAAAGAGTCAATTTAAACAGTGCCCTACAGTAAACAGTCTAGGTAAACAGTGCCCTGCATTAAATAGTCTATTTAAACAGTGCCCTACAGTAAACAGACTATTTAAACAGAGCTCTACAATAAACAGTCTATTTAAACAGTGCTTTACAGTAAACAGTCTATTTAAACAATGTCCGACAGTAAAGAGTCCATTTAAACAGTATCCTGCAGCAAACAGTCTATTTAAACAGCTTTCTACAGTAAACACTTTATTTAAACAGTGCTCTACAGTAAACAGTCTATTTAAACAGTGCCCTACAGTAAAGAGTCAATTTAAACAGTGCCCTACAATAAACAGTCTATTTAAACAGTGCCCTACAGGAAACAATCTATTTTAACAGTGCCCTCCAGTAAAGAGTCAATTTAAACAATGTCCTACAGTAAACAGTCTATTTAAACAGTGCCCTACAAAAAACAGTCTATTTAAACAGTGCCCTACAGTAAACGGACTATTTAAACAGTGCCATACAGTAAAGAGTCAATTTAAACAGTGCTCTACAGTAAACAGTCTATTTAAACAGTGCCCTACAGTAAAGAGTCAATTTAAACAGTGCCCTACAATAAACAGTCTATTTAAACAGTGCCCTACAGTAAACAATCTATTTTAACAGTGCCCTCCAGTAAAGAGTCAATTTAAACAGTGCCCTACAGTAAACAGTCTGTTTAAACACTGTCCTACAGTAAACAGTCTATTTAAACAGTGCCCTACAGTAAACAGTCTATTTAAACAGTGCCCTACATTAAAGAGTCAATTTAAACAGTGCCCTACAGTAAACAGTCTATTTAAACAGCTTTCTACAGTAAACACTTTATTTAAACAGTGCTCTACAGTAAACAGTCTATTTAAACAGTGCCCTACAGTAAAGAGTCAATTTAAACAGTGCCCTACAATAAACAGTCTATTTAAACAGTGCCCTACAGTAAACAATCTATTTTAACAGTGCCCTCCAGTAAAGAGTCAATTTAAACAGTGCCCTACAGTAAACAGTCTGTTTAAACACTGTCCTACAGTAAACAGTCTATTTAAACAGTGCCCTACAGTAAACAGTCTATTTAAACAGTGCCCTACATTAAAGAGTCAATTTAAACAATGTCCTACAGTAAACAGTCTATTTAAACAGTGCCCTACAAAAAACAGTCTATTTAAACAGTGCCCTACAGTAAACGGACTATTTAAACAGTGCCATACAGTAAAGAGTCAATTTAAACAGTGCTCTACAGTAAACAGTCTATTTAAACAGTGCCCTACAGTAAAGAGTCAATTTAAACAGTGCCCTACAATAAACAGTCTATTTAAACAGTGCCCTACAGTAAACAATCTATTTTAACAGTGCCCTCCAGTAAAGAGTCAATTTAAACACTGTCCTACAGTAAACAGTGTATTTAAACAGTGCCCGACAGTATGCAGTCTATTTAAACAGTGCCCTACAATAAAGAGTCAATTTAAACAGTGCCCTACAATAAACAGTCTATTTAAACAGTGCCCTACAGTAAAGAGTCAATTTAAACAGTGCCCTATAGTAAACAGGCTACTTAAACAGTGCCCTATAGTAAAGAGTCAATTTAAACAGTGCCCTACAATAAACAGTCTATTTAAACAGTGCCCTACAGTAAAGAGTCAATTTAAACAGTGCCCTACAGTAAACAGGCTATTTAAACAGTGTTCTACAGTAAATAGTCTTTTTCAACAGTGCCCTACAATAAAGAGACTATTAAAACAGTGTCCTACAGTAAACAGTTTATTTAAACAGTGTCCAACAGTAAACAGTCTATTTAAACAGTGCCCTTCAGTAAACAGTGCCTACAGTAAACAGTCAATTTAAACAGTGCTTTACAGTAAACAGTCTATTTAAACAGTGCCCTTCAGTAAACAGTCTATTTAAACAGTGGCCTACAGTAAACAGTCTATTTAAACAGTGTCCTACAGTAAACAGTGCCTACAGTAAACAGTCTATTTAAACAGTGCTTTACAGTAAACAGTCTATTTAAACAGTGCCTACAGTAAGCAGTCTATTTAAACAGAGCTTTACAGTAAACAGTCAATTTAAACAATGTCCGACAGTAAAGAGTCCATTTAAACAGTGTCCTACAGTAAACAGTCAATGTAAACAGTGCCCTACAGTAAACAGTTAATTTAAACAGTGCCCTCCAGTAAACGGTCTATTTAAACAGTGCCCTTCAGTAAACAGTCTAATTAAACAGTGCCCTACAGTAAACAGTCTATTTAAACAGTGTCCTGCAGTAAACAATGCCTACAGTAAACAGTCTATTTAAACAGACCTTTACAGTAAACAGTCAATTTAAACAATGTCCGACAGTAAAGAGTCCATTTAAACAGTGTCCTACAGTAAACAGTCTATTAAAACAGTGCTTTACAGTAAACAGTCTATTTAAACAGACCTTTACAGTAAACAGTCAATTTAAACAATGTCCGACAGTAAAGAGTCCATTTAAACAGTGTCCTACAGTAATCAGTCTATTTAAACAGTGCTTTACAGTAAACAGTCTATTTAAACAGTGCCTACAGTAAGCAGTCTATTTAAACAGAGCTTTACAGTAAACAGTCAATTTAAACAATGTCCGACAGTAAAGAGTCCATTTAAACAGTGTCCAACAGTAAACAGTCAATTTAAACAGTGCCCTACAGTAAACAGTTAATTTAAACAGTGCCCTCCAGTAAACGGTCTATTTAAACAGTGCCCTTCAGTAAACAGTCTAATTAAACAGTGCCCTACAGTAAACAGTCTATTTAAACAGTGTCCTACAGTAAACAATGCCTACAGTAAACAGTCTATTTAAACAGACCTTTACAGTAAACAGTCAATTTAAACAATGTCCGACAGTAAAGAGTCCATTTAAACAGTGTCCTACAGTAAACAGTCTATTTAAACAGCGTCCTACAGTAAACAGTCAATTTAAACAGTGCCCTACAGTAAACAGTTAATTTAAACAGTGCCCTCCAGTAAACGGTCTATTTAAACAGCGCCCTACAGTAAAAAGTCTGTTTAAACAGTGCCCTACAGTAAACAGTCTATTTAAACAGTGCCCTACAGTAAACAGGCTATTTAAACAGTGTTCTACAGTAAATAGTCTATTTCAACAGTGCCCTACAATAAAGAGACTATTTAAACAGTGTCCTACAGTAAACAGTTTATTTAAACAGTGTCCAACAGTAAACAGTCTATTTAAACAGTGCCCTTCAGTAAACAGTGCCTACAGTAAACAGTCAATTTAAACAGTGCTTTACAGTAAACAGTCTATTTAAACAGTGCCCTTCAGTAAACAGTCTATTTAAACAGTGGCCTACAGTAAACAGTCTATTTAAACAGTGTCCTACAGTAAACAGTGCCTACAGTAAACAGTCTATTTAAACAGTGCCCTCCAGTAAAAAGTCTATTTAAAAAGTGCCCTACAGTAAACAGTCTATTTAAACAGTTTCCTACAGTAAACAGTTTATTTAAACAGTGCCCGACAATAAACAGTCGATTTAAACAGTGTACTACAGGAAAGAGTCAATTTAAACAGTGCCCTACAGTAAACAGTCTATTTAAACAGCGTCCTATAGTAAACAGTCTATTTAAACAGTGTCCTACAGTAAAAAGTCTATTTAAACAGTGCCCTACAGTAAACAGTCTATTTAAACAATGCCCTACAATAAACAGTCTATTTAAACAGTGTCCTACAGTAAACAGTCTATTGAAACAGTGCCCTACAGTAAATAGTCTATTTAAACAGTGCCATACAGTAAACAGTCTATTTAAACAGTGTCCTATAGTAAACAGTCTATTTAAACAGTGCCCTACGGTAAACAGTCTATTGAAACAGTGCCATACAGTAAACAGTCTATTTAAACAGTGGCCTACAGTAAACAGTCTTTTTAAACAGTGCCATACAGTAAACAGACTATTTAAACAGTGCCCTACAGTAAACAGTCTATTTAAACAGTGCCCTACAGTGAACAGTCTATTTAAACAGAGTCCTACAGTAAACAGGCTATTTAAACAGTGCCCTACAGTAAACAGTCTATTTAAACAATGCCCTACAATAAAGTCTATTTAAACAGTGTCCTACAGTAAACAGTCTATTGAAACAGTGCCCTACAGTAAACAGTCTATTTCAACAGTGTCCTATAGTAAACAGTCTATTTAAACAGTGCCCGACAGTAAACAGTCTATTTAAACAGTGCCATACAGTAAACAGTCTATTTAAACAGTGCCATACAGTAAACTGACTATTTAAACTGCCCTACAGTAAACAGTGTATTTAAACAGTGTCCTACAGTAAACAGTCTACTTAAACAGTGCTGTACAGTAAACAGTCTATTTAAACAGTGTCCTACAGTGAACAGTGTATTTAAACAGTGCCCTACAGTAAACAGTCTATTTAAACAGTTATCTACAGAAAACAGTCTATTTAAACAGTGTTCTACAGTAAACAGTGTATTTAAACAATGCCATACAGTAAACAGTCTATTTAAACAGCGCCTTACAGTAAACAGTCTATTTAAACAGTGTTCTACAGTAAACAGTCTATTTATACAGTGCCCTACAGTAAACAGTCTATTTAAAGTGTTTGACAGTAAACAGTGTATTTAAACAGTGTCCTCCAGTAAACAGTCTATTTAAACAGTGCCCAACAGAAAACAGTCTATTTAAACAGTGCTTTACAGTAAACAGTGTATTTAAACAGTGTCCTACAGTAAAGAGTCAATTTAAACAGTGTCCTTTAAACAGTGTATTTAAACAGTGTCCAACAGTAAACAGTCTATTTAAACAGTGCCCTTCAGTAAAAAGTCTATTTAAACAGTGTCCTCCAGAAAACAGCCTATTTAAACAGTGCACTTCAGTAAACAGTCTATATAAACAGTGCCCTACAGTAAACAGACTATTTAAACAGTGTCCTACAGTAAACGGTCTATTTAAACAGTGCCCTACAGTAAACAGTCGATGTAAACAGTGCCCTACAGTAAGCAGTCTATTTAAACAGTGTCCTCCAGTAAACAGACTATTTAAACAGTGCCCTTCAGTAAACAGTCTATATAAACAGTGCCCTACAGTAAAGTCTATTTAAACAGTGACCGACAGTAAACAATCTATTTAAACAGTGTCCTACAGTAAACGGTCTATTTAAACAGTGCCCTACAGTAAACAGTCAATTTAAACAATGTGCGACAGTAAAGAGTCCATTTAAACAGTATCCTACAGTAAACAGTCTATTTAAACAGTGTCCGACAGTAAACATTCTATTTAAAAAGTGTCCTCCAGTAAACAGACTATTTAAACTGTGCCCTTCAGTAAAAAGCCTATTTAAACAGTGCCCGAAAGTAAACAGTCTATTTAAACAGTGTCCTACCGTAAACGGTCTATTTAAACAGTGCCCTACAGTAAACAGTCTATTTAAACAGTGCCCTACAGTAAACGGTCTATTTAAACAGTGCCCTACAGTAAACAGTCTATTTAAACAGTGCCGTACAGTAAACAGTCGATTTAAACAGTGCCCTTCAGTAAACAGTCTATATAAACAGTGCCCTACAGTAAAGTCTATTTAAACAGTGCCCGACAGTAAACAATCTATTTAAACAGTGTCCTACAGTAAACGGTCAATTTAAACAATGTCCGACAGTAAAGAGTCCATTTAAACAGTATCCTACAGTAAACAGTCTATTTAAACAGCTTGCTACAGTAAACAGTTTATTTAAACAGTGCCCGACAATAAACAGTCTATTTAAACAGTGTCCTACAGGAAAGAGTCAATTTAAACAGTGCCCTACAGTAAACAGTCTAGTTAAACAGTGCCCTGCGTTAAATACTCTATTTAAACAGTGCCCGACAGTAAACAGTCTATTTAAACAGTGTCCTACAGTAAACTCTATTTAAACAGTGTCCTCCAGGAAACAGACTATTTAAACAGTGCCCTTCAGTAAACAGTTTATTTAAACAGTGCCCGACAATAAACCGTCTATTTAAACTGTGTCCTACAGGAAAGAGTCAATTTAAACAGTGCCCTACAGTAAACAGTCTAGTTAAACAGTGCCCTGCATTAATACTCTATTTAAACAGTGCTTTACTGTAAACAGTCAATGTAAACAATGTCCGACAGTTAAGAGTCCATTTAAACAGTATCCTTCAGTAAACAGTCTATATCAACAGCTTCCTACAGTAAACAGTCTATTCAAACAGTGTCCTACAGTAAACAGTCTATTTAAACAGTGCCCGACAGTAAACAGAGTCTATTTAAACAGTGTCCTACAGTAAACAGTCGATTTAAACAGTGCCCTTCAGTAAACAGTCTATTTAAACAGTGCCCTACAGTAAACAGTCTATTTAAACAGTGTCCTACAGTGAACAGTGCCTAAAGTAAACAGTCTATTTAAACAGAGCTTTACAGTAAACAGTCAATTTAAACAATGTCCGACAGTAAACAGTCTATTTAAACAGTGTCCTCCAGTAAACAGACTATTTAAACAGTGCCCTTCAGTTAAAAGTCTATTTAAACAGTGCCCTACACTAAACAGTCTACTTAAACAGTGCTTTACAGTAAACAGTCAATTTAAACAATGTCCGACAGTAAAGAGTCCATTTAAACAGTATCCTACAGTAAACAGTCTATTTCAACAGCTTCCTACAGTAAACAGTTTATTTAAACAGTGCCCGACAATAAACAGTCTATTTAAACAGTGTCCTACAGGAAAGAGTCAATTTAAACAGTGCCCTACAGTAAACTGTCTATTCAAACAGTGCCATACAGTAAACAGTCTATTTAAACAGTGCCCTACAGTAAACAGTCTATTCAAACAGTGCCATACAGTAAACAGTCTATTTAAACAGTGCCCTACAGTAAACAGTCTATTTAAACAGTGCCCTACAGTAAACAGTCTACTTAAACAGTGATTTACAGTAAACAGTCAATTTAAACAATGTCCGACAGTAAAGAGTCCATTTAAACAGTATCTTACAGTAAACAGTCTATTTCAACAGCTTCCTACAGTAAACAGTTTATTTAAACAGTGCCCGACAATAAACAGTCTATTTAAACAGTGTCCTACAGGAAAGAGTCAATTTAAACAGTGCCCTACAGTAAACAGTCTATTCAAACAGTGCCATACAGTAAACAGTCTATTTAAACAGTGTCCGACAGTAAACAGTCCATTCAAACAGTGCCCTACAGTAAACAGACTATTTAAACAGTGCCCTTCAGTAAAAAGTCTATTTAAACAGTGCCCGACCATATACAGTCTATTTAAACAGTGTCCTACAGGAAAGAGTCAATTTAAACAGTGCCCTACAGTAAACAGTCTATTCAAACAGTGCCATACAGTAAACAGTCTATTTAAACAGTGCCCTACAGTAAACAGTCTATTCAAACAGTGCCCTTCAGTAAAAAGTCTATTTAAACAGTGCCCGACAGTAAACAGTATATTTAAAATATGTCCTACAGTTAACGGTCTATTGAACCAGTGCCCTATAGTAAACAGTCAATTTAAACAGTGCCCTTCAGTAAAAAGTCTATTTAAACAGTACCCGACAGTAAACAGTATATTTAAAAAGTGTCCTACAGTAAACGGTCTTTAACCAGTGTCCTATAGTAAACAGTCTATTTAAACAGTGCCCTACAGTAAACAATCTATTTAAACAGTGCTTTACATTAAACAGTCAATTTAAACTATGTCCGACAGTAACAGTCTATTTAAACAGTATCCTACAGTAAACAGTCTATTTAAACAGCTTCCTACAGTAAACAGTTTATTTAAACAGTGCCCGACAATAAACAGTCTATTTAAACAGTGCCCGACAATAAACAGTCTATTTAAACCGTGTCCTACAGGAAAGAGTCAATTTAAACAGTGCCCTACAGTAAACAGTCTAGTTAAACAGTGCCCTGCATTAAATACTCTATTTAAACAGTGCCCGACAGTAAACAGTCTATTGAAACAATGTCCTACAGTAAACAGTCTATTTAAACAGTGTCCTCCAGGAAACAGACTATTTAAACAGTGCCCTTCAGTAAACAGTTTATTTAAACAGTGCCCGACAATAAACAGTCTATTTAAACAGTGTCCTACAGGAAAGAGTCAATTTAAACAGTGCCCTACAGTAAACAGTCTAGTTAAACAGTGCCCTGCATTAAATACTCTATTTAAACAGTGCTTTACTGTAAACAGTCAATTTAAACAATGTCCGACAGTTAAGAGTCAATTTAAACAGTATCCTACAGTAAACAGTCTATATCAACAGCTTCCTACAGTAAACAGTCTATTCAAACAGTGCCATACAGTAAACAGTCTATTTCAACAGTGCCCGACAGTAAACAGAGTCTATTTAAACAGTGTCCTACAGTAAACAGTCGATTTAAACAGTGCCCTTCAGTAAACAGTCTATTTAAACAGTGCCCTACAGTAAACAGTCTATTTAAACAGTGTCCTACAGTGAACAGTGCCTAAAGTAAACAGTCTATTTAAACAGAGCTTTACAGTAAACAGTCAATTTAAACAATGTCCGACAGTAAACAGTCTATTTAAACAGTGTCCTCCAGTAAACAGACTATTTAAACAGTGCCCTTCAGTTAAAAGTCTATGTAAACAGTGCCCGACAGTAAACAGTCTATTTAAACAGTATCCTACAGTAAACGGTCTATTGAAACAGTGCCCTACAGTAAACAGACAATTTAAACAGTGCCCTACAGTAAGCAGTCTACTTAAACAGTGCTTTACAGTAAACAGTCAATTTAAACAATGTCCGACAGTAAAGAGTCCATTTAAACAGTATCCTACAGTAAACAGTCTATTTCAACAGCTTCCTACAGTAAACCGTTTATTTAAACAGTGCCCGACAATAAACAGTCTATTTAAACAGTGTCCTACAGGAAAGAGTCAATTTAAACAGTGCCCTACAGTAAACTGTCTATTCAAACAGTGCCATACAGTAAACAGTCTATTTAAACAGTGCCCTACAGTAAACAGTCTATTCAAACAGTGCCATACAGTAAACAGTCTATTTAAACAGTGCCCTACAGTAAACAGTCTATTTAAACAGTGCCCTACAGTAAACAGTCTACTTAAACAGTGCTTTACAGTAAACAGTCAATTTAAACAATGTCCGACAGTAAAGAGTCCATTTAAACAGTATCTTACAGTAAACAGTCTATTTCAACAGCTTCCTACAGTAAACAGTTTATTTAAACAGTGCCCGACAATAAACAGTCTATTTAAACAGTGTCCTACAGGAAAGAGTCAATTTAAACAGTGCCCTACAGTAAACAGTCTATTCAAACAGTGCCATACAGTAAACAGTCTATTTAAACAGTGTCCGACAGTAAACAGTCCATTTAAACAGTGCCCTACAGTAAACAGACTATTTAAACAGTGCCCTTCAGTAAACAGTTTATTTAAACAGTGCCCGACAATAAACAGTCTATTTAAACAGTGTCCTACAGGAAAGAGTCAATTTAAACAGTGCCCTACAGTAAACAGTCTATTCAAACAGTGCCATACAGTAAACAATCTATTTAAACACTGTCCGACAGTAAACAGACTATTTAAACAGTGCCCTTCAGTAAAAAGTCTATTTAAACAGTGCCCGACAGTAAACAGTATATTTAAAATGTGTCCTACAGTAAACGGTCGATTTAACCAGTGCCCTATAGTAAACAGTCAATTTAAACAGTGCCCTTCAGTAAAAAGTCTATTTAAACAGTACCCGTCAGTAAACAGTATATTTAAAAAGTGTCCTACAGTAAACGGTCTATTTAACCAGTGCCCTATAGTAAACAGTCTATTTAATCAGTGCCCTACAGTAAACAATCTATTTAAACAGTGCTTTACAGTAAACAGTCAATTTAAACAATGTCCGACAGTAACAGTCTATTTAAACAGCTTCCTGCAGTAAACAGTTTATTTAAACAGTGCCCGACAATAAACAGTCTATTTAAACAGTGCCCGAAATAAACAGTCTATTTAAACAGTGTCCTACAGGAAAGTGTCAATTTAAACAGTGCCCTACAGTAAACAGTCTAGTTAAACAGTGCCCTGCATTAAATACTCTATTTAAACAGTGCCCGACAGTAAACAGTCTATTTAAACAATGTCCTACAGTAAACAGTCTATTTAAACAGTGTCCTCCAGGAAACAGACTATTTAAAACAGTGCCCTTCAGTAAACAGTTTATTTAAACAGTGCCCGACAATAAACAGTCTATTTAAACAGTGTCCTACAGGAAAGAGTCAATTTAAACAGTGCCCTACAGTAAACAGTCTAGTTAAACAGTGCCCTGCATTAAATACTCTATTTAAACAGTGCTTTACTGTAAACAGTCAATTTAAACAATGTCCGACAGTTAAGAGTCCATTTAAACAGTATCCTACAGTAAACGGTCTATATCAACAGCTTCCTACAGTAAACAGTCTATTCAAACAGTGCCATACAGTAAACAGTCTATTTCAACAGTGCCCGACAGTAAACAGAGTCTATTTAAAAAGTGTCCTACAGTAAACAGTCGATTTAAACAGTGCCCTTCAGTAAACAGTCTATTTAAACAGTGCCCTACAGTAAACAGCCTATTTAAACAGTGTCCTACAGTGAACAGTGCCTAAAGTAAACAGTCTATTTAAACAGAGCTTTACAGTAAACAGTCAATTTAAACAATGTCCGACAGTAAACAGTCTATTTAAACAGTGTCCTCCAGTAAACAGACTATTTAAACAGTGCCCTTCAGTTAAAAGTCTATGTAAACAGTGCCCGACAGTAAACAGTCTATTTAAACAGTATCCTACAGTAAACGGTCTATTTAAACAGTGCCCTACAGTAAACAGTCTACTTAAACAGTGCTTGACAGTAAACAGTCAATTTAAACAATGTCCGACAGTGAAGAGTCCATTTAAACAGTATCCTACAGTAAACCGTTTACTTAAACAGTGCCCGACAATAAACAGTCTATTTAAACAGTGTCCTACAGGAAAGAGTCAATTTAAACAGTGCCCTACAGTAAACTGTCTATTCAAACTGTGCCATACAGTAAACAGTCTATTTAAACCGTGCCCTACAGTAAACAGTCTATTCAAACAGTGCCATACAGTAAACAGTCTATTTAAACAGTGCCCTACAGTAAACAGTCTATTTAAACAGTGCCCTACAGTAAACAGTCTATTTAAACAGTGTCCTACAGGAAAGTGTCAATTTGAACAGTGCCCTACAGTAAACAGTCTATTTAAACAGTGCCCGACAATAAACAGTCTATTTAAACAGTGTCCTACAGGAAAGAGTCAATTTAAACAGTGCCCTACAGTAAACTGTCTATTCAAACAGTGCCATACAGTAAACAGTCTATTTAAACAGTGCCCTACAGTAAACAGTCTATTCAAACAGTGCCATACAGTAAACTGTCTATTTAAATAGTGCCCTACAGTAAACAGTCTATTTAAACAGTGCCATACAGTAAACAGTCTATTTAAACAGTGCCCTACAGTAAACAGTCTATTCAAACTAGCCATACAGTAAACAGTCTATTTAAACAGTGCCATACAGTAAACAGTCTATTTAAACAGTGTCCGACAGTAAACAGTCCATTTAAACAGTGCCCTACAGTAAACAGACTATTTAAACAGTGCCCTTCAGAAAAAAGTCTATTTAAACAGTGCCCGATAATAAACAGTCTATTTAAACAGTGTCCTACAGGAAAGAGTCAATTATAATAGTGCCCTACAGTAAACAGTCGATTCAAACAGTGCCCTACAGTAAACAGTCTATTCAAACAGTGCCATACAGTAAACAGTCTATTTAAACACTGTCCGACAGTAAACAGACTATTTAAACAGTGCCCTTCAGTAAAAAGTCTATTTAAACAGTGCCCGACAGTAAACAGTATATTTAAAAAGTGTCCTACAGTAAACGGTCTATTTAACCAGTGCCCGATAGTAAACAGTCAATTTAAACAGTGCCCTTCAGTAAAAAGTCTATTTAAACAGTACCCGACAGTAAACAGTATATTTAAAAAGTGTCCTACAGTAAACGGTCTATTTAACCAGTGCCCTATAGTAAACAGTCTATTTAAACAGTGCCCTATAGTAAACAATCTATTTAAACAGTGCTTTACAGTAAACAGTCAATTTAAACAATGTCCGATAGTAACAGTCTATTTAAACAGTATCCTACAGTAAACAGTCTATTTAAACAGCTTCCTACAGTAAACAGTTTATTTAAACAGTGCCCGACAATAAACAGTCTATTTAAACAGTGCCCTACAGGAAAGAGTCAATTTAAACAGTGCCCTACAGTAAACAGTCTAGTTAAACAGTGCCCTGCATTAAATACTCTATTTAAACAGTGCCCGACAGTAAACAGTCTATTTAAACAGTGTCCTATAGTAAACAGTCTATTTAAACAGTGTCCTCCAGGAAACAGACTATTTAAACAGTGCCCTTCAGTAAACAGTTTATTTAAACAGTGCCCGACAATAATCAGTCTATTTAAACAGTGTCCTACAGGAAAGATTCAATTTAAACAGTGCCCTACAGTAAACAGTCTAGTTAAACAGTGCCCTGCATTAAATACTCTATTTAAACAGTGCCCGACAGTAAACAGTCTATTTAAACAGTGTCCTACAGTAAACAGTCTATTTAAACAGTGTCCTCCAGTAAACAGTCTATGTAAACAGTGCCCTACAGTAAACAGTCTGTTTAAACAGTGTCCTCCAGTAAACAGACTATTTAAACAGTGCCCTTCAGTAAACAGTCTATTTAAACATTGCCCTACAGTAAGGTCTATTTAAACAGTGCCCGACAGTAAACAGTCTATGTAAACAGTGCCCTACAGTAAACAGTCTGTTTAAACAGTGTCCTCCAGTAAACAGACTATTTAAACAGTGCCCTACAGTAAACAGTCAATTTAAACAATGTCCGACAGTAAAGAGTCCATTTAAACAGTATCCTACAGTAAACAGTCTATTTAAACAGCTTGCTACAGTAAACAGTTTATTTAAACAGTGCCCGACAATAAACAGTCTATTTAAACAGTGTCCTACAGGAAAGAGTCAATTTAAACAGTGCCCTACAGTAAACAGTCTCTTCAAACAGTGTCCTACAGTAAACAGTCTATTTAAACAGTGCCCGACAATAAACAGTCTATTTAAACAGTGTCCTACAGGAAAGACTCAATTTAAACAGTGCCCTACAGTAAACAGTCTATTCAAACAGTGCCCAACAGTAAACACTCTAGTTAAACAGTGCCCTACAGTAAACAGTTTATTTAAACAGTGCCCGACAACAAACAGTCTATTTAAACATTGTCCTACAGGAAAGAGTCAATTTAAACAGTGCCCTACAGTAAACAGTCTCTTCAAACAGTGCCCTCCAGTAAACAGTCTATTTAAACAGTGTCCTACAGTAAACAGTTTATTTAAACAGTGCCCTACAGTAAACAGTCTATTTAAACAGTGTCCTACAGTAAACAGTTTATTTAAACAGTGCCCTACAGTAAACAGTCTACTTAAACAGTGCCCTACAGTAAACAGTCTATTTAAACAGTGCCCGACAGTAAACAGACTATTTACAAAGTGCCCTTCAGTAAACAGACTATTTAAACAGTGCCCTTCAGTAAAAAGTCTATTTAAACAGTGGCCGACAATAAACAGTCTATTTAAACAGTGTCCTACAGGAAAGAGTCAATTTAAACAGTGCCCTACAGTAAACAGTCTATTCAAACAGTGCCATACAGTAAACAGTCTATTTAAACACTGTCCGACAGTAAACAGACTATTTAAACAGTGCCCTTCAGTAAAAAGTCTATTTAAACAGTGCCCAACAGTAAACAGTATATTTAAAAAGTGTCCTACAGTATACGGTCTATTTAACCAGTGCCCTATAGTAAATAGTCAATTTAAACAGTTCCCTTCAGTATAAAGTCTATTTAAACAGTACCCGACAGTAAACAGTGTATTTAAAAAGTGTCCTACAGTAAACGGTCTATTTAACCAGTGCCCTATAGTAAACAGTCTATTTAAACAGTGCCCTACAGTAAACACTTTATTTAAACAGTGCTCTACAGTAAACAGTCTATTTAAACAGTGCCCTACAGTAAAGAGTCAATTTAAACAGTGCCCTACAATAAACAGTCTATTTAAACAGTGCCCTACAGTAAACAATCTATTTTAACAGTGCCCTCCAGTAAAGAGTCAATTATACAATGTCCTACAGTAAACAGTCTATTTAAACAGTGCCCTACAAAAAACAGTCCATTTAAACAGTGCCCTACAGTAAACAGTCTATTTAAACAGTGCCATACAGTAAAGAGTCAATTTAAACAGTGCCCTACAATAAACAGTCTATTTAAACAGTGCCCTACAGTAAACAATCTATTTTAACAGTGCCCTCCAGTAAAGAGTCAATTTAAACAGTGCCCTACAGTAAACAGTCTGTTTAAACACTGTCCTACAGTAAACAGTCTATTTAAACAGTGCCCTACAGTAAACAGTCTATTTAAACAGTGCCCGACATTAAAGAGTCAATTTAATCAGTTCCCTACAGTAAACAGTCTATTTAAACACTGTCCTACAGTAAACAGTGTATTTAAACAGTGCCCTACAGTAAACAGTCTATTTAAACAGTGCCCTACAATAAAGAGTCAATTTAAACAGTGCCCTACAATAATAAGTCTATTTAAACAGTGCCCTACAGTAAATAGTCTATTTAAACAGTTCCCTACAGTAAACAGTCTAGTTAAACAGTGCCCTGCATTAAATACTCTATATAAACAGTGCCCGACAGTAAACAGTCTATTTAAACAGTGTCCTACAGTAAACAGTCTATTTAAACAGTGCCCTTCAGTAAACAGTTTATTTAAACAGTGCCCGACAATAATCAGTCTATTTAAACAGTGTCCTACAGGAAAGATTCAATTTAAACAGTGCCCTACAGTAAACAGTCTAGTTAAACAGTGCCCTGCATTAAATACTCTATTTAAACAGTGCCCGACAGTAAACAGTCTATTTAAAAAGTGTCCTACAGTAAACGGTCTATTTAACCAGTGCCCTATAGTAAACAGTCTATTTAAACAGTGCCCTACAGTAAACAATCTATTTAAACAGTGCTTTACAGTAAACAGTCAATTTAAACAATGTCCGACAGTAACAGTCTATTTAAACAGCTTCCTACAGTAAACAGTTTATTTAAACAGTGCCCGACAATAAACAGTCTATTTAAACAGTGCCCGAAATAAACAGTCTATTTAAACAGTGTCCTACAGGAAAGTGTCAATTTAAACAGTGCCCTACAGTAAACAGTCTAGTTAAACAGTGCCCTGCATTAAATACTCTATTTAAACAGTGCCCGACAGTAAACAGTCTATTTAAACAATGTCCTACAGTAAACAGTCTATTTAAACAGTGTCCTCCAGGAAACAGACTATTTAAACAGTACCCGACAGTAAACAGTGTATTTAAAAAGTGTCCTACAGTAAACGGTCTATTTAACCAGTGCCCTATAGTAAACAGTCTACTTAAACAGTGCCCTACAGTAAACACTTTATTTAAACAGTGCTCTACAGTAAACAGTCTATTTAAACAGTGCCCTACAGTAAAGAGTCAAATTAAACAGTGCCCTACAATAAACAGTCTATTTAAACAGTGCCCTACAGTAAACAATCTATTTTAACAGTGCCCTCCAGTAAAGAGTCAATTATACAATGTCCTACAGTAAACAGTCTATTTAAACAGTGCCCTACAAAAAACAGTCCATTTAAACAGTGCCCTACAGTAAACAGTCTATTTAAACAGTGCCATACAGTAAAGAGTCAATTTAAACAGTGCCCTACAATAAACAGTCTATTTAAACAGTGCCCTACAGTAAACAATCTATTTTAACAGTGCCCTCCAGTAAAGAGTCAATTTAAACAGTGCCCTACAGTAAACAGTCTGTTTAAACACTGTCCTACAGTAAACAGTCTATTTAAACAGTGCCCTACAGTAAACAGTCTATTTAAACACTGTCCTACAGTAAACAGTGTATTTAAACAGTGCCCTACAGTAAACAGTCTATTTAAACAGTGCCCTACAATAAAGAGTCAATTTAAACAGTGCCCTACAATAATAAGTCTATTTAAACAGTGCCCTACAGTAAATAGTCTATTTAAACAGTTCCCTACAGTAAACAGTCTAGTTAAACAGTGCCCTGCATTAAATACTCTATATAAACAGTGCCCGACAGTAAACAGTCTATTTAAACAGTGTCCTACAGTAAACAGTCTATTTAAACAGTGCCCTTCAGTAAACAGTTTATTTAAACAGTGCCCGACAATAATCAGTCTATTTAAACAGTGTCCTACAGGAAAGATTCAATTTAAACAGTGCCCTACAGTAAACAGTCTAGTTAAACAGTGCCCTGCATTAAATACTCTATTTAAACAGTGCCCGACAGTAAACAGTCTATTTAAAAAGTGTCCTACAGTAAACGGTCTATTTAACCAGTGCCCTATAGTAAACAGTCTATTTAAACAGTGCCCTACAGTAAACAATCTATTTAAACAGTGCTTTACAGTAAACAGTCAATTTAAACAATGTCCGACATTAACAGTCTATTTAAACAGCTTCCTACAGTAAACAGTTTATTTAAACAGTGCCCGACAATAAACAGTCTATTTAAACAGTGCCCGAAATAAACAGTCTATTTAAACAGTGTCCTACAGGAAAGTGTCAATTTAAACAGTGCCCTACAGTAAACAGTCTAGTTAAACAGTGCCCTGCATTAAATACTCTATTTAAACAGTGCCCGACAGTAAACAGTCTATTTAAACAATGTCCTACAGTAAACAGTCTATTTAAACAGTGTCCTCCAGGAAACAGACTATTTAAACAGTGCCCTTCAGTAAACAGTCTATTCAAACAGTGCCATACAGTAAACAGTCTATTTCAACAGTGCCCGACAGTAAACAGAGTCTATTTAAAAAGTGTCCTACAGTAAACAGTCGATTTAAACAGTGCCCTTCAGTAAACAGTCTATTTAAACAGTGCCCTACAGTAAACAGCCTATTTAAACAGTGTCCTACAGTGAACAGTGCCTAAAGTAAACAGTCTATTTAAACAGAGCTTTACAGTAAACAGTCAATTTAAACAATGTCCGACAGTAAACAGTCTATTTAAACAGTGTCCTCCAGTAAACAGACTATTTAAACAGTGCCCTTCAGTTAAAAGTCTATGTAAACAGTGCCCGACAGTAAACAGTCTATTTAAACAGTATCCTACAGTAAACGGTCTATTTAAACAGTGCCCTACAGTAAACAGTCTACTTAAACAGTGCTTGACAGTAAACAGTCAATTTAAACAATGTCCGACAGTGAAGAGTCCATTTAAACAGTATCCTACAGTAAACCGTTTATTTAAACAGTGCCCGACAATAAACAGTCTATTTAAACAGTGTCCTACAGGAAAGAGTCAATTTAAACAGTGCCCTACAGTAAACTGTCTATTCAAACTGTGCCATACAGTAAACAGTCTATTTAAACCGTGCCCTACAGTAAACAGTCTATTCAAACAGTGCCATACAGTAAACAGTCTATTTAAACAGTGCCCTACAGTAAACAGTCTATTTAAACAGTGCCCTACAGTAAACAGTCTATTTAAACAGTGTCCTACAGGAAAGTGTCAATTTGAACAGTGCCCTACAGTAAACAGTCTATTTAAACAGTGCCCGACAATAAACAGTCTATTTCAACAGTGTCCTACAGGAAAGAGTCAATTTAAACAGTGCCCTACAGTAAACTGTCTATTCAAACAGTGCCATACAGTAAACAGTCTATTTAAACAGTGCCCTACAGTAAACAGTCTATTCAAACAGTGCCATACAGTAAACTGTCTATTTAAACAGTGCCCTACAGGAAACAGTCTATTTAAACAGTGCCATACAGTAAACAGTCTATTTAAACAGTGCCCTACAGTAAACAGTCTATTCAAACAGTGCCATACAGTAAACAGTCTATTTAAACAGTGCCATACAGTAAACAGTCTATTTAAACAGTGTCCGACAGTAAACAGTCCATTTAAACAGTGCCCTACAGTAAACAGACTATTTAAACAGTGCCCTTCAGAAAAAAGTCTATTTAAACAGTGCCCGATAATAAACAGTCTATTTAAACAGTGTCCTACAGGAAAGAGTCAATTATAATAGTGCCCTACAGTAAACAGTCGATTCAAACAGTGCCCTACAGTAAACAGTCTATTCAAACAGTGCCATACAGTAAACAGTCTATTTAAACACTGTCCGACAGTAAACAGACTATTTAAACAGTGCCCTTCAGTAAAAAGTCTATTTAAACAGTGCCCGACAGTAAACAGTATATTTAAAAAGTGTCCTACAGTAAACGGTCTATTTAACCAGTGCCCGATAGTAAACAGTCAATTTAAACAGTGCCCTTCAGTAAAAAGTCTATTTAAACAGTACCCGACAGTAAACAGTATATTTAAAAAGTGTCCTACAGTAAACGGTCTATTTAACCAGTGCCCTATAGTAAACAGTCTATTTAAACAGTGCCCTATAGTAAACAATCTATTTAAACAGTGCTTTACAGTAAACAGTCAATTTAAACAATGTCCGATAGTAACAGTCTATTTAAACAGTATCCTACAGTAAACAGTCTATTTAAACAGCTTCCTACAGTAAACAGTTTATTTAAACAGTGCCCGACAATAAACAGTCTATTTAAACAGTGCCCTACAGGAAAGAGTCAATTTAAACAGTGCCCTACAGTAAACAGTCTAGTTAAACAGTGCCCTGCATTAAATACTCTATATAAACAGTGCCCGACAGTAAACAGTCTATTTAAACAGTGTCCTATAGTAAACAGTCTATTTAAACAGTGTCCTCCAGGAAACAGACTATTTAAACAGTGCCCTTCAGTAAACAGTTTATTTAAACAGTGCCCGACAATAATCAGTCTATTTAAACAGTGTCCTACAGGAAAGATTCAATTTAAACAGTGCCCTACAGTAAACAGTCTAGTTAAACAGTGCCCTGCATTAAATACTCGATTTAAACAGTGCCCGACAGTAAACAGTCTATTTAAACAGTGTCCTGCAGTAAACAGTCTATTTAAACAGTGTCCTCCAGTAAACAGTCTATGTAAACAGTGCCCTACAGTAAACAGTCTGTTTAAACAGTGTCCTCCAGTAAACAGACTATTTAAACAGTGCCCTTCAGTAAACAGTCTATTTAAACATTGCCCTACAGTAAGGTCTATTTAAACAGTGCCCGACAGTAAACAGTCTATTTAAACAGCTTGCTACAGTAAACAGTTTATTTAAACAGTGCCCGACAATAAACAGTCTATTTAAACAGTGTCCTACAGGAAAGAGTCAATTTAAACAGTGCCCTACAGTAAACAGTCTCTTCAAACAGTGTCCTACAGTAAACAGTCTATTTAAACAGTGCCCGACAATAAACAGTCTATTTAAACAGTGTCCTACAGGAAAGATTCAATTTAAACAGTGCCCTACAGTAAACAGTCTATTCAAACAGTGCCCAACAGTAAACACTCTAGTTAAACAGTGCCCTACAGTAAACAGTTTATTTAAACAGTGCCCGACAACAAACAGTCTATTTAAACATTGTCCTACAGGAAAGAGTCAATTTAAACAGTGCCCTACAGTAAACAGTCTCTTCAAACAGTGCCCTCCAGTAAACAGTCTATTTAAACAGTGTCCTACAGTAAACAGTTTATTTAAACAGTGCCCTACAGTAAACAGTCTATTTAAACAGTGTCCTACAGTAAACAGTTTATTTAAACAGTGCCCTACAGTAAACAGTCTACTTAAACAGTGCCCTACAGTAAACAGTCTATTTAAACAGTGCCCGACAGTAAACAGACTATTTACAAAGTGCCCTTCAGTAAACAGACTATTTAAACAGTGCCCTTCAGTAAAAAGTCTATTTAAACAGTGGCCGACAATAAACAGTCTATTTAAACAGTGTCCTACAGGAAAGAGTCAATTTAAACATTGCCCTACAGTAAACAGTCTATTCAAACAGTGCCATACAGTAAACAGTCTATTTAAACACTGTCCGACAGTAAACAGACTATTTAAACAGTGCCCTTCAGTAAAAAGTCTATTTAAACAGTGCCCAACAGTAAACAGTATATTTAAAAAGTGTCCTACAGTAAACGGTCTATTTAACCAGTGCCCTATAGTAAATAGTCAATTTAAACAGTTCCCTTCAGTATAAAGTCTATTTAAACAGTACCCGACAGTAAACAGTGTATTTAAAAAGTGTCCTACAGTAAACGGTCTATTTAACCAGTGCCCTATAGTAAACAGTCTATTTAAACAGTGCCCTACAGTAAACACTTTATTTAAACAGTGCTCTACAGTAAACAGTCTATTTAAACAGTGCCCTACAGTAAAGAGTCAATTTAAACAGTGCCCTACAATAAACAGTCTATTTAAACAGTGCCCTACAGTAAACAATCTATTTTAACAGTGCCCTCCAGTAAAGAGTCAATTTAAACAATGTCCTACAGTAAACAGTCTATTTAAACAGTGCCCTACAAAAAACAGTCCATTTAAACAGTGCCCTACAGTAAACAGTCTATTTAAACAGTGCCATACAGTAAAGAGTCAATTTAAACAGTGCCCTACAATAAACAGTCTATTTAAACAGTGCCCTACAGTAAACAATCTATTTTAACAGTGCCCTCCAGTAAAGAGTCAATTTAAACAGTGCCCTACAGTAAACAGTCTGTTTAAACACTGTCCTACAGTAAACAGTCTATTTAAACAGTGCCCTACAGTAAACAGTCTATTTAAACAGTGCCCGACATTAAAGAGTCAATTTAATCAGTTCCCTACAGTAAACAGTCTATTTAAACACTGTCCTACAGTAAACAGTGTATTTAAACAGTGCCCTACAGTAAACAGTCTATTTAAACAGTGCCCTACAATAAAGAGTCAATTTAAACAGTGCCCTACAATAATAAGTCTATTTAAACAGTGCCCTACAGTAAATAGTCTATTTAAACAGTTCCCTACAGTAAACAGTCTAGTTAAACAGTGCCCTGCATTAAATACTCTATATAAACAGTGCCCGACAGTAAACAGTCTATTTAAACAGTGTCCTACAGTAAACAGTCTATTTAAACAGTGTCCTCCAGGAAACAGACTATTTAAACAGTGCCCTTCAGTAAACAGTTTATTTAAACAGTGCCCGACAATAATCAGTCTATTTAAACAGTGTCCTACAGGAAAGATTCAATTTAAACAGTGCCCTACAGTAAACAGTCTAGTTAAACAGTGCCCTGCATTAAATACTCTATTTAAACAGTGCCCGACAGTAAACAGTCTATTTAAACAGTGTCCTACAGTAAACAGTCTATTTAAACAGTGTCCTCCAGTACACAGTCTATGTAAACAGTGCCCTACAGTAAACAGTCTGTTTAAACAGTGTCCTCCAGTAAACAGACTATTTAAACAGTGCCCTACAGTAAACAGTCAATTTAAACAATGTCCGACAGTAAAGAGTCCATTTAAACAGTATCCTACAGTAAACAGTCTATTTAAACAGCTTGCTACAGTAAACAGTTTATTTAAACAGTGCCCGACAATAAACAGTCTCTTCAAACAGTGTCCTACAGGAAAGACTCAATTTAAACAGTGCCCTACAGTAAACAGTCTATTCAAACAGTGCCCAACAGTAAACACTCTAGTTAAACAGTGCCCTACAGTAAACAGTTTATTTAAACAGTGCCCGACAACAAACAGTCTATTTAAACATTGTCCTACAGGAAAGAGTCAATTTAAAAAGTGTCCTACAGTAAACGGTCTATTTAACCAGTGCCCTATAGTAAACAGTCTATTTAAACAGTGCCCAACAGTAAACAATCTATTTAAACAGTGCTTTACAGTAAACAGTCAATTTAAACAATGTCCGACAGTAACAGTCTATTTAAACAGTATCCTACAGTAAACAGTCTATTTAAACAGCTTCCTACAGTAAACAGTTTATTTAAACAGTGCCCGACAGTAAACAGACTATTTACAAAGTGCCCTTCAGTAAACAGTCTATTTAAACAGTGCCCGACAGTAAACAGACTATTTACAAAGTGCCCTTCAGTAAAAAGTCTATTTAAACAGTGGCCGACAATAAACAGTCTATTTAAACAGTGTCCTACAGGAAAGAGTCAATTTAAACAGTGCCCTACAGTAAACAGTCTATTCAAACAGTGCCATACAGTAAACAGTCTATTTAAACACTGTCCGACAGTAAATAGACTATTTAAACAGTGCCCTTCAGTAAAAAGTCTATTTAAACAGTGCCCAACAGTAAACAGTATATTTAAAAAGTGTCCTACAGTAAACGGTCTATTTAACCAGTGCCCTATAGTAAATAGTCAATTTAAACAGTTCCCTTCAGTATAAAGTCTATTTAAACAGTACCCGACAGTAAACAGTGTATTTAAAAAGTGTCCTACAGTAAACGGTCTATTTAATCAGTGCCCTATAGTAAACAGTCTATTTAAACAGTGCCCTACAGTAAACACTTTATTTAAACAGTGCTCTACAGTAAACAGTCTATTTAAACAGTGCCCTACAGTAAAGAGTCAATTTAAACAGTGCCCTACAATAAACAGTCTATTTAAACAGTGGCCTACAGTAAACAATCTATTTTAACAGTGCCCTCCAGTAAAGAGTCAATTTAAACAGTGTCCTACAGTAAACAGTTTATTTAAACAGTGCCCTACAGTAAACAGTCTATTTAAACAGTGTCCTACAGTAAACAGTTTATTTAAACAGTGCCCTACAGTAAACAGTCTACTTAAACAGTGCCCTACAGTAAACAGTCTATTTAAACAGTGCCCGACAGTAAACAGACTATTTACAAAGTGCCCTTCAGTAAAAAGTCTATTTAAACAGTGCCCTTCAGTAAAAAGTCTATTTAAACAGTACCCGACAGTAAACAGTATATTTAAAAAGTGTCCTACAGTAAACGGTCTATGTAACCAGTGCCCTATAGTAAACAGTCTATTTAAACAGTGCCCTACAGTAAACAATCTATTTAAACAGTGCTTTACAGTAAACAGTCAATTTAAACAATGTCCGACAGTAACAGTCTATTTAAACAGTATCCTACAGTAAACAGTCTATTTAAACAGCTTCCTACAGTAAACAGTTTATTTAAACAGTGCCCGACAATAAACAGTCTATTTAAACAGTGTCCTACAGGAAAGAGTCAATTTAAACAGTGCCCTACAGTAAACAGTCTATTTAAACAGTGCCCTACAGTAAATAGTCTATTTAAACAGTGCCCTACAGTAAACAGTCTAGTTAAACAGTGCCCTGCATTAAATACTCTATATAAACAGTGCCCGACAGTAAACAGTCTATTTAAACAGTGTCCTACAGTAAACAGTCTATTTAAACAGTGTCCTCCAGGAAACAGACTATTTAAACAGTGCCCTTCAGTAAACCGTTTATTTAAACAGTGCCCGACAATAATCAGTCTATTTAAACAGTGTCCTACAGGAAAGATTCAATTTAAACAGTGCCCTACAGTAAACAGTCTAGTAAAACAGTGCCCTGCATTAAATACTCTATTTAAACAGTGCCCGACAGTAAACAGTCTATTTAAACAGTGTCCTACAGTAAACAGTCTATTTAAACAGTGTCCTCCAGTAAACAGTCTATGTAAACAGTGCCCTACAGTAAACAGTCTGTTTAAACAGTGTCCTCCAGTAAACAGACTATTTAAACAGTGCCCTTCAGTAAACAGTCTATTTATACATTGCCCTACAGTAAGGTCTATTTAAACAGTGTCCTACAGGAAAGACTCAATTTAAACAGTGCCCTACAGTAAACAGTCTATTCAAACAGTGCCCAACAGTAAACACTCTAGTTAAACAGTGCCCTACAGTAAACAGTTTATTTAAACAGTGCCCGACAACAAACAGTCTATTTAAACATTGTCCTACAGGAAAGAGTCAATTTAAACAGTGCCCTACAGTAAACAGTCTCTTCAAACAGTGCCCTCCAGTAAACAGTCTATTTAAACAGTGTCCTACAGTAAACAGTTTATTTAAACAGTGCCCTACAGTAAACAGTCTATTTAAACAGTGTCCTACAGTAAACAGTTTATTTAAACAGTGCCCGACAATAATCAGTCTATTTAAACAGTGTCCTACAGGAAAGATTCAATTTAAACAGTGCCCTACAGTAAACAGTCTAGTTAAACAGTGCCCTGCATTAAATACTCTATTTAAACAGTGCCCGACAGTAAACAGTCTATTTAAACAGTGTCCTACAGTAAACAGTCTATTTAAACAGTGTCCTCCAGTAAACAGTCTATGTAAACAGTGCCCTACAGTAAACAGTCTGTTTAAACAGTGTCCTCCAGTAAACAGACTATTTAAACAGTGCCCTTCAGTAAACAGTCTATTTAAACATTGCCCTACAGTAAGGTCTATTTAAACAGTGTCCTACAGGAAAGACTCAATTTAAACAGTGCCCTACAGTAAACAGTCTATTCAAACAGTGCCCAACAGTAAACACTCTAGTTAAACAGTGCCCTACAGTAAACAGTTTATTTAAACAGTGCCCGACAACAAACAGTCTATTTAAACATTGTCCTACAGGAAAGAGTCAATTTAAACAGTGCCCTACAGTAAACAGTCTCTTCAAACAGTGCCCTCCAGTAAACAGTCTATTTAAACAGTGTCCTACAGTAAACAGTTTATTTAAACAGTGCCCTACAGTAAACAGTCTATTTAAACAGTGTCCTACAGTAAACAGTTTATTTAAACAGTGCCCGACAATAATCAGTCTATTTAAACAGTGTCCTACAATAAACAGTCTATTTAAACAGTGTCCTCCAGTAAACAGTCTATGTAAACAGTGCCCTACAGTAAACAGTCTGTTTAAACAATGTCCTCCAGTAAACAGACTATTTAAACAGTGCCCTTCAGTAAACAGTCTATTTAAACATTGCCCTACAGTAAGGTCTATTTAAACAGTGCCCGACAGTAAACAGTCTATGTAAACAGTGCCCTACAGTAAACAGTCTGTTTAAACAGTGTCCTCCAGTAAACAGACTATTTAAACAGTGCCCTACAGTAAACAGTCAATTTAAACAATGTCCGACAGTAAAGAGTCCATTTAAACAGTATCCTACAGTAAACAGTCTATTTAAACAGCTTGCTACAGTAAACAGTTTATTTAAACAGTGCCCGACAATAAACAGTCTATTTAAACAGTGTCCTACAGGAAAGAGTCAATTTAAACAGTGCTCTACAGTAAACAGTCTCTTCAAATAGTGTCCTACAGTAAACAGTCTATTTAAACAGTGCCCGACAATAAACAGTCTATTTAAACAGTGTCCTACAGGAAAGACTCAATTTAAACAGTGCCCTACAGTAAACAGTCTATTCAAACAGTGCCCAACAGTAAACACTCTAGTTAAACAGTGCCCTACAGTAAACAGTTTATTTAAACAGTGCCCGACAACAAACAGTCTATTTAAACATTGTCCTACAGGAAAGAGTCAATTTAAAAAGTG
This sequence comes from Scyliorhinus torazame, assembly GCF_047496885.1. Lineage (NCBI taxonomy): Eukaryota > Metazoa > Chordata > Chondrichthyes > Carcharhiniformes > Scyliorhinidae > Scyliorhinus > Scyliorhinus torazame. Next base: position 15,332,227 of record NC_092710.1, on the reverse strand, counting down.
TCCTACAGTAAACGGTCTATTTAACCAGTGCCCTATAGTAAACAGTCTATTTAAACAGTGCCCAACAGTAAACAATCTATTTAAACAGTGCTTTACAGTAAACAGTCAATTTAAACAATGTCCGACAGTAACAGTCTATTTAAACAGTATCCTACAGTAAACAGTCTATTTAAACAGCTTCCTACAGTAAACAGTTTATTTATACAGTGCCCGACAGTAAACAGACTATTTACAAAGTGCCCTTCAGTAAACAGACTATTTAAACAGTGCCCTTCAGTAAAAAGTCTATTTAAACAGTGGCCGACAATAAACAGTCTATTTAAACAGTGTCCTACAGGAAAGAGTCAATTTAAACAGTGCCCTACAGTAAACAGTCTATTCAAACAGTGCCATACAGTAAACAGTCTATTTAAACACTGTCCGACAGTAAATAGACTATTTAAACAGTGCCCTTCAGTAAAAAGTCTATTTAAACAGTGCCCAACAGTAAACAGTATATTTAAAAAGTGTCCTACAGTAAACGGTCTATTTAACCAGTGCCCTATAGTAAATAGTCAATTTAAACAGTTCCCTTCAGTATAAAGTCTATTTAAACAGTACCCGACAGTAAACAGTGTATTTAAAAAGTGTCCTACAGTAAACGGTCTATTTAACCAGTGCCCTATAGTAAACAGTCTATTTAAACAGTGCCCTACAGTAAACACTTTATTTAAACAGTGCTCTACAGTAAACAGTCTATTTAAACAGTGCCCTACAGTAAAGAGTCAATTTAAACAGTGCCCTACAATAAACAGTCTATTTAAACAGTGCCCTACAGTAAACAATCTATTTTAACAGTGCCCTCCAGTAAAGAGTCAATTTAAACAGTGTCCTACAGTAAACAGTTTATTTAAACAGTGCCCTCCAGTAAAAAGTCTATTTAAACAGTGTCCTACATTAAACAGTTTATTTAACCAGTGCCCTACAGTAAACAGTCTACTTAAACAGTGCCCTACAGTAAACAGTTTATTTAAACAGTGCCCGACCGTAAACAGACTATTTACAAAGTGCCCTTCAGTAAAAAGTCTATTTAAACAGTGCCCTTCAGTAAAAAGTCTATTTAAACAGTACCCGACAGTAAACAGTATATTTAAAAAGTGTCCTACAGTAAACGGTCTATTTAACCAGTGCCCTATAGTAAACAGTCTATTTAAACAGTGCCCTACAGTAAACAATCTATTTAAACAGTGCTTTACAGTAAACAGTCAATTTAAACAATGTCCGACAGTAACAGTCTATTTAAACAGTATCCTACAGTAAACAGTCTATTTAAACAGCTTCCTACAGTAAACAGTTTATTTAAACAGTGCCCGACAATAAACAGTCTATTTAAACAGTGTCCTACAGGAAAGAGTCAATTTAAACAGTGCCCTACAGTAAACAGTCTATTTAAACAGTGCCCTACAGTAAATAGTCTATTTAAACAGTGCCCTACAGTAAACAGTCTAGTTAAACAGTGCCCTGCATTAAATACTCTATATAAACAGTGCCCGACAGTAAACAGTCTATTTAAACAGTGTCCTACAGTAAACAGTCTATTTAAACAGTGTCCTCCAGGAAACAGACTATTTAAACAGTGCCCTTCAGTAAACAGTTTATTTAAACAGTGCCCGACAATAATCAGTCTATTTAAACAGTGTCCTACAGGAAAGATTCAATTTAAACAGTGCCCTACAGTAAACAGTCTAGTTAAACAGTGCCCTGCATTAAATACTCTATTTAAACAGTGCCCGACAGTAAACAGTCTATTTAAACAGTGTCCTACAGTAAACAGTCTATTTAAACAGTGTCCTCCAGTAAACAGTCTATGTAAACAGTGCCCTACAGTAAACAGTCTGTTTAAACAGTGTCCTCCAGTAAACAGACTATTTAAACAGTGCCCTTCAGTAAACAGTCTATTTATACATTGCCCTACAGTAAGGTCTATTTAAACAGTGTCCTACAGGAAAGACTCAATTTAAACAGTGCCCTACAGTAAACAGTCTATTCAAACAGTGCCCAACAGTAAACACTCTAGTTAAACAGTGCCCTACAGTAAACAGTTTATTTAAACAGTGCCCGACAACAAACAGTCTATTTAAACATTGTCCTACAGGAAAGAGTCAATTTAAACAGTGCCCTACAGTAAACAGTCTCTTCAAACAGTGCCCTCCAGTAAACAGTCTATTTAAACAGTGTCCTACAGTAAACAGTTTATTTAAACAGTGCCCTACAGTAAACAGTCTATTTAAACAGTGTCCTACAGTAAACAGTTTATTTAAACAGTGCCCGACAATAATCAGTCTATTTAAACAGTGTCCTACAGGAAAGATTCAATTTAAACAGTGCCCTACAGTAAACAGTCTAGTTAAACAGTGCCCTGCATTAAATACTCTATTTAAACAGTGCCCGACAGTAAACAGTCTATTTAAACAGTGTCCTACAGTAAACAGTCTATTTAAACAGTGTCCTCCAGTAAACAGTCTATGTAAACAGTGCCCTACAGTAAACAGTCTGTTTAAACAGTGTCCTCCAGTAAACAGACTATTTAAACAGTGCCCGTCAGTAAACAGTCTATTTAAACATTGCCCTACAGTAAGGTCTATTTAAACAGTGCCCGACAGTAAACAGTCTATGTAAACAGTGCCCTACAGTAAACAGTCTGTTTAAACAGTGTCCTCCAGTAAACAGACTTTTTAAACAGTGCCCTACAGTAAACAGTCAATTTAAACAATGTCCGACAGTAAAGAGTCCATTTAAACAGTATCCTACAGTAAACAGTCTATTTAAACAGCTTGCTACAGTAAACAGTTTATTTAAACAGTGCCCGACAATAAACAGTCTATTTAAACAGTGTCCTACAGGAAAGAGTCAATTTAAACAGTGCCCTACAGTAAACAGTCTCTTCAAACAGTGTCCTACAGTAAACAGTCTATTTAAACAGTGCCCGACAATAAACAGTCTATTTAAACAGTGTCCTACAGGAAAGACTCAATTTAAACAGTGCCCTACAGTAAACAGTCTATTCAAACAGTGCCCAACAGTAAACACTCTAATTAAACAGTGCCCTACAGTAAACAGTTTATTTAAACAGTGCCCGACAACAAACAGTCTATTTAAACATTGTCCTACAGGAAAGAGTCAATTTAAACAGTGCCCTACAGTAAACAGTCTCTTCAAACAGTGCCCTCCAGTAAACAGTCTATTTAAACAGTGTCCTACAGTAAACAGTTTATTTAAACAGTGCCCTACAGTAAACAGTCTATTTAAACAGTGTCCTACAGTAAACAGTTTATTTAAACAGTGCCCTACAGTAAACAGTCTACTTAAACAGTGCCCTACAGTAAACAGTCTATTTAAACAGTGCCCGACAGTAAACAGACTATTTACAAAGTGCCCTTCAGTAAAAAGTCTATTTAAACAGTGCCCTTCAGTAAAAAGTCTGTTTAAACAGTACCCGACAGTAAACAGTATATTTAAAAAGTGTCCTACAGTAAACGGTCTATTTAACCAGTGCCCTACAGTAAACAATCTATTTAAACAGTGCTTTACAGTAAACAGTCAATTTAAACAATGTCCGACAGTAACAGTCTATTTAAACAGTATCCTACAGTAAACAGTCTATTTAAACAGCTTCCTACAGTAAACAGTTTATGTAAACAGTGCCCGACAATAAACAGTCTATTTAAACAGTGTCCTACAGGAAAGAGTCAATTTAAACAGTGCCCTACAGTAAACAGTCTAGTTAAACAGTGTCCTGCATTAAATACTCTATTTAAACAGTGCCCGACAGTAAACAGTCTATTTAAACAGTGTCCTACAGTAAAGAGTCCATTTAAACAGTATCCTACAGTAAACAGTCTATTTCAACAGCTTCCTACAGTAAACAGTCTATTTAAACAGTGCCCGACAATAAACAGTCTATTTAAACAGTGTCCGACAGGAAAGAGTGAATTTAAACAGTGCCCTACAGTAAACAGTCTATTTAAACACTGTCCTACAGTAAACAGTCTATTTAAACACTGTCCTACAGTAAACAGTGTATTTAAACAGTGCCCTACAGTAAACAGACTATTTAAACAGTGCCCTTCAGTAAAAAGTCTATTTAAACAGTGGCCGACAATAAACAGTCTATTTAAACAGTGTCCTACAGGAAAGAGTCGATTTAAACAGTGCCCTACAGTAAACAGTCTATTCAAACAGTGCCATACAGTAAACAGTCTATTTAAACACTGTCCGACAGTAAACAGACTATTGAAACAGTGCCCTTCAGTAAAAAGTCTATTTAAACAGTGCCCAACAGTAAACAGTATATTTAAAAAGTGTCCTACAGTAAACGGTCTATTTAACCAGTGCCCTATAGTAAACAGTCAATTTAAACAGTGACCTTCAGTATAAAGTCTATTTAAACAGTACCCGACAGTAAACAGTGTATTTAAAAAGTGTCCTACAGTAAACGGACTATTTAACCAGTGCCCTATAGTAAACAGTCTATTTAAACAGTGCCCTACAGTAAACACTTTATTTAAACAGTGCTCTACAGTAAACAGTCTATTTCAACAGTGCCCTACAGTAAAGAGTCAATTTAAACAGTGCCCTACAATAAACAGTCTATTTAAACACTGCCCTACAGTAAACAATCTATTTTAACAGTGCCCTCCAGTAAAGAGTCAATTTAAACAATGTCCTACAGTAAACAGTCTATTTAAACAGTGCCCTACAAAAAACAGTCCATTTAAACAGTGCCCTACAGTAAACAGTCTATTTAAACAGTGCCATACAGTAAAGAGTCAATTTAAACAGTGCCCTACAATAAACAGTCTATTTAAACAGTGCCCTACAGTAAACAATCTATTTTAACAGTGCCCTCCACTAAAGAGTCAATTTAAACAGTGCCCTACAGTACACAGTCTGTTTAAACACTATCCTACAGTAAACAGTCTATTTAAACAGTGCCCTACAGTAAACAGTCTATTTAAACAGTGCCCGACATTAAAGAGTCAATTTAAACAGTTCCCTACAGTAAACAGGCTATTTAAACACTGTCCTACAGTAAACAGTGTATTTAAACAGTGCCCTACAGTAAACAGTCTATTTAAACAGTGCCCTACAATAAAGAGTCAATTTAAACAGTGCCCTACAATAATAAGTCTATTTAAACAGTGCCCTACAGTAAATAGTCTATTTAAACAGTGCCCTACAATAAACAGGCTATTTAAACAGTGCCCTATAGTAAAGAGTCAATTTAAACAGTGCCCTAAAATAAACAGTCTATTTAAACAGTGCCCTACAGTAAAGAGTCAATTTAAACAGTGCCCTACAGTAAACAGGCTATTTAAACAGTGTCCTACAGTAAATAGTCTATTTAAACAGTGCCCAACAATAAAGAGACTATTTAAACAGTGTCCTACAGTAAACAGTTTATTTAAACAGTGTCCAACAGTAAACAGTCTATTTAAATAGTGCCCTTCAGTAAACAGTGCCTACAGTAAACAGTCAATTTAAACAGTGCTTTACAGTAAACAGTCTATTTAAACAGTGCCCTTCAGTAAACAGTCTATTTAAACAGTGGCCTACAGTAAACAGTCTATTTAAACAGTGTCCTACAGTAAACAGTGCCTACAGTAAACAGTCTATTTAAACAGTGCCTACAGTAAGCAGTCTATTTAAACAGAGCTTTACAGTAAACAGTCAATTTAAACACTGCCCTACAGTAAACAGTCGATTTAAAGAGTGCCCTACAGTAAACAGTCTATTTAAACAGTGCCCTACAGTAAACAGTGTCAATTTAAACAGTGCCCGACAGTAAACAGTCGATTTAAACAGTGCCCTTCAGTAAACAGTCTAATTAAACAGTGCCCTACAGTAAACAGTCTATTTAAACAGTGTCCTACAGTAAACAATGCCTACAGTAAACAGTCTATTTAAACAGACCTTTACAGTAAACAGTCAATTTAAACAATGTCCGACAGTAAAGAGTCCATTTAAACAGTGTCCTACAGTAAACAGTCTATTTAAACAGCGTCCTACAGTAAACAGTCAATTTAAACAGTGCCCTACAGTAAACAGTTAATTTAAACAGTGCCCTCCAGTAAACGGTCTATTTAAACAGCGCCCTGCAGTAAAAAGTCTGTTTAAACAGTGCCCTACAGTAAACAGTCTATTTAAACAGTGCCCTGCAGTAAACAGTCTATTTTAACAGTGTCCTATAGCAAACAGTCTATTTAAACAGTGCCCTACAGTAAACAGTTAATTTAAACAGTGCCCTACAGTAAACAGAGTATTTAAACAGTGCCCTACAGTAAACAGTCAATTTAAACAATGTCCTACAGTAAACAGTCTATTTAAACAGTGCCCTACAATAAACAGTCTATTTAAACAGTGCCCCACTGTAAACAGTCTATTTAAACAGTGCCATACAGTAAAGAGTCAATTTAAACAGTGCTCTACAGTAAACAGTCTATTTAAACAGTGCCCTCCAGTAAAGAGTGAATTTAAACAGTGCCCTACAGTAAACAGTCTATTTAAACACTGTCCTACAGTAAACTGTCTATTTAAACACTGTCCTATAGTAAACAGTGTATTTAAACAGTGACCTACAGAAAACAGTCTATTTAAACAGTGCCCTACAATAAAGAGTCAATTTAAACAGTGCCCTACAATAATAAGTCTATTTAAACAGTGCCCTACAGTAAATAGTCTATTTAAACAGTGCCCTACAATAAACAGTCGATTTAAACAGTGCCCTACTGTAAAGAGTCAATTTAAACAGTGCCCTCCAGTAAACAGGCTATTTAAACAGTGCCCTCCAGTAAACAGTCAATTTAAACAGTGCCCTACAATAAACAGTCTATTTAAACAGTGCCCTGCAGTAAAGAGTAAATTTAAACAGTGCCCGACAGTAGAGTCAATTTTTTTTTTTTTTTTTTTTAAATAATATTTTATTGAAAATTTTTGGTCAACCAACACAGTACATTGTGTATCCTTTACACATCATTGTAACAATACAGATAATAATGACCTTTTTTTAATTGAAACAAAAACAACAACAAATAAATAAATATTAAATAACAAAATACAAAACTAGCCCTAATTGACAACTGCCTTGTCTCAGGCCACACCCCCCCCCATCCCCCCCCATCCCTCACCCCCCCCCCCCCAAGTCCTGGGCCGCTGCTGCTGCCTACTTTGTTCTCTCCCATCTATCCTTCCGCAAGATATTCGACGAACGGTTGCCACCGCCTAGTAAACCCTTGAGCCGACCCCCTTAGGACGAACTTAATCCGCTCTAACTTTATGAACCCCGCCATATCATTTATCCAGGTCTCCACCCCCGGGGGCTTGGCTTCTTTCCACATTAGCAATATTCTGCGCCGGGCTACTAGGGACGCAAAGGCCAAAACATCGGCCTCTTTCGCCTCCTGCACTCCCGGCTCTTGTGCAACCCCAAATATAGCCAACCCCCAGCCTGGTTCGACCCGGACTCCTACTACTTTCGAAAGCACCTTTGTCACCCCCATCCAGAACCCCTGTAGTGCCGGGCATGACCAAAACATATGGGTATGATTCGCTGGGCTTCTCGAGCACCTCGCACACCTATCCTCCACCCCAAAAAATTTACTGAGCCGTGTTCCAGTCATATGTGCCCTGTGTAATACCTTAAACTGAATCAGGCTTAGCCTGGCGCACGAGGACGACGAGTTTACCCTGTTTAGGGCATCTGCCCACATCCCCTCCTCAATCTCCTCCCCTAGTTCTTCTTCCCATTTCCCTTTTAGTTCGTCCATCATAGTCTCCCCTTCGTCTCTCATTTCCCTATATATATCCGACACTTTACCGTCCCCCACCCATTTCTTTGAGATGACTCTGTCCTGCACCTCTTGTGTTGGGAGCTGCGGGAATTCCCCCACCTGTTGCCTCGCAAAAGCCCTCAATTGCATGTACCTGAATGCATTCCCTTGGGGCAACCCATATTTCTCGGTCAGCGCTCCCAGACTCGCAAACTTCCCATCCACAAATATTGTGTTATACCTGCTCTTTGCCACATTCCATATCCCCCATCCATTCCCCCCGGGGCAAACCTATGGTTGTTTCTTATCGGGGACCCCCCAGTGCTCCGGTCTTTCCCCTATGTCGTCTCCACTGTCCCCAAATCTTCAGTGTAGCTACCACCACCGGACTCGTGGTATAGTTCCTTGGTGAGAACGGCAATGGGGCTGTCACCATAGCCTGCAGGCTGGTCCCCCTACAGGACGCCCTCTCTAATCTCTTCCACGCCGTTCCTTCCTCCTCTCCCATCCACTTACTCACCATTGAAATATTAGCGGCCCAATAATACTCACTTAGGCTCGGTAGTGCCAGCCCCCCCCCTATCCCTACTACGCTGTAAGAATCCCTTCCTCACTCTCGGAGTCTTCCCGGCCCAAACAAAACCCATGATACTCTTTTCTATCCTTTTGAAAAAAGCCTTCGTGATCACCACCGGGAGGCACTGAAACACAAAGAGGAATCTCGGGAGGCCACCATCTTAACCGCCTGCACCCTCCCTGCCATTGACAATGCTACCATATCCCATCTCTTGAAATCCTCCTCCATCTGTTCCACCAATCGCGTCAAATTTAGCCTGTGCAATGTGCCCCAATTCTTAGCTATCTGGATCCCTAGGTAACGAAAGTCTCTTGTTACCTTCCTCAACGGTAGGTCTTCTATTTCTCTACTCTGCTCCCCTGGATGCACCACAAACAGCTCACTCTTCCCCATGTTCAATTTATACCCTGAAAAATCCCCAAACTCCCCAAGTATCCGCATTATTTCTGGCATCCCCTCCGCTGGATCCGCCACATATAGTAGCAGATCATCCGCATATAAAGATACCCGGTGTTCTTCTCCTCCCCTAAGTATTCCCCTCCATCTCTTGGAACCTCTCAGCGCTATCGCCAGGGGCTCAATCGCCAGTGCAAACAGTAATGGGGACAGAGGACATCCCTGCCTTGTCCCTCTATGGAGCCGAAAATATGCCGATCCCCGTCCATTCGTGACCACACTCGCCACTGGGGCCCTATACAACAGCTGCACCCATCTAACATACCCCTCTCCGAACCCAAATCTCCTCAACACCTCCCACAGATAATCCCACTCCACTCTATCAAATGCTTTCTCGGCATCCATCGCCACTACTACCTCCGTTTCACCCTCTGGTGGGGCCATCATCATTACCCCTAACAACCTCCGTATGTTCGTGTTCAGCTGTCTCCCCTTCACAAACCCAGTTTGGTCCTCATGAACCACCCCCGGGACACATTCCTCTATTCTCATTGCCATTACCTTGGCCAGGACCTTGGCATCTACATTGAGGAGGGAGATTGGTCTGTAGGACCCGCATTGTAGCGGATCCTTTTCCTTCTTTAAAAGAAGCGATATCGTTGCTTCTGACATAGTCGGGGGCAGTTGTCCCCTTTCCTTTGCCTCGTTAAAGGTCCTCGTCAGTAGCGGGGCGAGCAAGACCAAATATTTTCTGTAAAATTCAACTGGGAATCCGTCTGGTCCCGGGGCCTTTCCCGTCTGCATGTTCCTAATTCCTTTCACCACTTCTTCTACCGTGATCTGTGCTCCCAGTCCCACCCTTTCCTGCTCTTCCACCTTGGGAATTTCCAGCCGATCCAAAAAATCCATCATTCTCTCCCTCCCATCCAGGGGTTGAGCTTCATACAATTTTTTATAAAATGTCTTGAACACTTCATTCACTCTCTCCGCTCCCCGCTCCGTCTCTCCATCTTCGTCTCTCACCCCCCCTATTTCCCTCGCTGCTCCCCTTTTCCTCAATTGGTGTGCCAGCAATCTGCTCGCCTTCTCTCCATATTCATACTGTACACCCTGCGCCTTCCTCCATTGTGCCTCTGCAGTGCCTGTAGTCAGCAAGTCAAATTCCACATGCAGCCTTTGCCTTTCCCTATACAGTCCCTCCTCCGGTGCTTCCGCATACTGTCTGTCCACCCTCAAAAGTTCTTGCAGCAACCGCTCCCGTTCCTTACTCTCCTGCTTCCCTTTATGTGTCCTTATTGATATCAGCTCCCTCCTGACCACCACCTTCAACACCTCCCAGACCACTCCCACCTGAACCTCCCCATTGTCATTTAGTTCCAAGTACTTTTCAATGCATCCCCTCACCCTTAAGCACACCCCCTCATCTGCCATTAGTCCCATGTCCATTCTCCAGGGTGGACGCCCTCTTGTTTCCTCCCCTATCTCCAAGTCTACCCAGTGTGGGGCATGATCCGAAATGGCTATAGCCGTATATTCCGTTCCCCTCACCCTCGGGATCAATGCCCTACCCAACACAAAAATGTCTATGCGTGAATAGACTTTATGGACATAGGAGAAAAACGAGAACTCCTTACTCCTAGGTCTACTGAATCTCCACGGGTCCACCCCTCCCATCTGCTCCATAAAATCCTTAAGCACCTTGGCTGCTGCCGGCCTCCTACCAGTCCTGGACTTCGACCTATCCAGCCTTGGTTCCAACACCGTGTTGAAGTCTCCCCCCATTATCAGCTTTCCGGTCTCTAGGTCTGGGATGCGTCCTAGCATTCGCCTCATAAAATTGGCATCGTCCCAATTCGGGGCATACACGTTTACCAACACCACCATCTCTCCCTGTAATTTGCCACTCACCATCACGTATCTGCCCCCGTTATCCGCCACTATAGTCTTTGCCTCGAACATTACCCGCTTCCCCACTAATATAGCCACCTCCCTGTTTTTCGCATCCAGCCCCGAATGGAACACCTGCCCTACCCATCCTTTGCGCAACCTAACCTGATCTATCAGTTTCAGGTGCGTTTCCTGTAACATGACCACATCTGCTTTAAGTTTCTTAAGGTGTGCGAGTACTCGTGCCCTCTTTATCGGCCCGTTAAGCCCCCTCACGTTCCACGTGATCAGCCGAGTTGGGGGGCTTCCCACCCCCACCCCCCCCCCTTGCCGGTTAGCCATCATCTTTTTCCAGCTTCTCGCCCAGTTCCCACGCAGCTGTATTTCTCCCAGACGGTGCCCCCCCGCCCATCCTTTCCCGTACCCACTCCCCCCTTTCCCCAGCAGCAGCAACCCAGTAATTCCCCCCTCCCCCCCCCCCCGCTAGACCCCCCGCTAGCGTAATTACTCCCCCCATGTTGCTCCCAGAAGTCAGCAAACTCTGGCTGACCTCGGCTTCCCCCCGTGATCACGGCTCACCCCGTGCGGCGCCCCCTCCTTCCTGCTTCTCTATTCCCGCCATAATTATCATAGCGGGGGAACCAAGCCCGCGCTTCTCCCTCGGCCCCGCCTCCCATGGCCAACGCCCCATCTCCTCTCCCTCCCCACCTCCCCCCATCACCACCTGTGGGAGAAAGAAAAGTTACCATACCGCAGGATTAATCATACAATCCCTCTTCGCCCCCCCCCCCCCCACTCGTCCCACCACTTTGTCCAAACGTTCATTTTCGTAGTCCAATCATTCCAATTTTTCTTCTACAATAAAAGTCCACGCTTCATCCGCCGTTTCAAAGTAGTGGTGCCTCCCTTGATATGTGACCCACAGTCTTGCCGGTTGCAACATTCCAAATTTTATCTTTTTTTTTGTGAAGTACCGCTTTGGCCCGATTAAAGCTCGTCCTCCTTCTCGCCACCTCCGCACTCCAATCTTGATAGACGCGGATCACCGCGTTCTCCCATTTACTACACCGAGTTTTCTTCGCCCATCTAAGGACCATTTCTCTATCCTTAAAACGGAGAAATCTCACCACTATGGCTCTGGGAGCTTCTCCTGTTCTCGATCCTCGCACCATAACTCGGTATGCTCCCTCCACCTCCAACGGACCCGTCGGGGCCTCCACTCCCATTAACGAGTGCAGCATCGTGCTCACATATGCCCCGACGTCCGCCCCCTCCACACCTTCAGGAAGGCCAAGAATCCTCAAGTTGTTCCTCCTTGCGTTGTTTTCCAGTGCCTCCAACCTCTCCACAGATCGTTTCTGGTGTGCCTCCTGTATCTCCGACTTCACCACCAGGCCCTGTATATCGTTTTCATTCTCTGCTGCTTTCTCTTTCACGACCCGAAGCTCCTGCTCCTGGGTCTTTTGTTCCTCTTTCAGCCCTTCAATCGCCTGTAATATCGGGGCCAACAACTCTTTCTTCATTTCCTTTTTTATCTCCTCCACGCAGCGTTTCAAAAACTCTTGTTGTTCAGGGCCCCATATGAAACTGCCACCTTCCGACACCATCTTGGTTTCTGCTTGCCTTCCTTGCCGTTGTTCCAAAGGATCCGCTGCAATCCGGCCACTTTCCTCTCCTTTTTCCATCCGTGTCCAGGGGAACACCCTTCTGGTTTACCGCACGGTGTTTTCAGCCGTTAAAATTGCCGTTGGGGCTCCTATCAAGAGCCCAAAAGTCCGTTCCACCGGGAGCTGCCGAAACGTGCGACTTAGCTGGTCATCGCCGCACCCGGAAGTCGTAAAGAGTCAATTTAAACAGTGCCCTACAATAAACAGTCTATTTAAACAGTGCCCTGCAGTAAAGAGTCAATTTAAACAGTGGCCTACAGTAAACATGCTATTTAAACAGTGCCCTACAGTCAAGAGTCAATTTAAACAGTGCCCTACAATAAACAGTACATTTGGAGTACTGTGTACAGTTCTGGTCGCCTCATTTTAGGAAGGATGTGGAAGCTCTGGAAAAGGTGCAAAGAAGATTTACCAGGATGTTGCCTGGAATGGAGAGTAGGTCTTACGAGGAAAGGTTGAGGGTGCTAGGCCTTTTCTCATTAGAGCGGAGAAGGATGAGGGGCGACTTGATAGAGGTTTATAAGATGATCAGGGGAATAGATAGAGTAGACTGTCAGAGACTTTTTCCCCAGGTGGAACACACCATTACAAGGGGACATAAATTTAAGGTGAAAGGTGGAAGATATAGGAGGGATATCAGAGGTAGGTTCTTTACCCAGAGAGTAGTGGGGACATGGAATGCACTGCCTGTGGAAGTAGTTGAGTCGGAAACATTAGGGACCTTCAAGCAGCTGTTGGATAGGTACATGGATTACGGGAAAATGATATAGTGTAGATTTATTTGTTCTTAAGGGCAGCACGGTAGCATTGTGGATAGCACAATGGCTTCAGAGATCCATGGTCCCAGGTTCGATTCCGGCTTGGGTCATTGTCTGTGCGGAGTCTGCACATCCTCCCCGTGTCTGCGTGGGTTTCCTCCGGGTGCTCCGGTTTCCTCCCACAGTCCAAAGATGTGCGGGTTCGGTGAATTGGCCAATGATAAATTGCCCTTAATGTCCAAATTGCCCTTGGTGTTGGGTGGAGTTGTTGAGTTTGGGTAGGGTGCTCTTTCCAAGAGCTGGTGCAGACTCAAAGGGCCGAATGGCCTCCTCCTGCACTGTAAATTCAATGATAATCTATGATTAATCTAGGACAAAGGTTCGGCACAACATCGTGGGCCGAAGGGCCTGTTCTGTGCTGTATTTTCTATGTTCTATGTAAACAGTCTATTTAAACAGTGACCTACAGTAAAGAGTCAATTTAATCAGTGCCCTACAATAAACAGTCTATTTAAACAGTGCCCTACAGTAAACAGTCTATTTAAACACTGTCCTACAGTAAACAGTGTATTTAAACAGTGCCCTACAGTAAACAGTCTATTTAAACAGTGCCCTACAATAAAGAGTCAATTTAAACAGTGCCCTACAATAATAAGTCTATTTAAACAGTGCCCTACAGTAAATAGTCTATTTAAACAGTGCCCTACAATAAACAGTCTATTTAAACAGTGCCCTACAGTAAAGAGTCAATTTAAACAGTGCTCTACAATAAACAGTCTATTTAAACAGTGCCCTACAGTAAAGTCAATTTAAACAGTGCCCTACAGTAAACAGGCTTTTTAAACAGTGCCCTACAGTAAAGAGTCAATTTAAACAGTGCTCTACAATAAACAGTCTATTTAAACAGTGCCCTACAGTAAAGAGTCAATTTAAACAGTGGCCTACAGTAAACAGGCTATTTAAACAGTGTCCTACAGTAAATAGTCTATTTAAACAGTGCCCGACAGTCAAGAGTCAATTTAAACAGTGCCCGACAGTTAACAGGCTATTTAAACAGTGCCCTACAGTAAAGAGTCAATTTAAACAGTGCCCTACAATAAATAGTCTATTTAAACAGTGACCTACAGTAAAGAGTCAATTTAATCAGTGCCCTACAATAAACAGTCTATTTAAACAGTACCCTACAGTAAAGAGTCAATTTAAACAGTGCCCCACAGTAAAGAGTCAATTTAAACACTGTGCTACAGAAAACCTTCTATTTAATCAGTGCCCTACAATAAACAGTCTATTTAAACAGTGCCCTACAGTAAATAGTCTATTTAAACAGTGCCCCACAGTAAAGAGTCAATTTAAACACTGTGCTACAGAAAACCTTCTATTTAAACAGTGCCCTACAGTAAAGAGTCAATTTAAACAGTGCCCTGCAGTAAACAGGCTATTTAAACAGTGCCCTACAGTAATCAGTCTATTTAAACAGTGCCCTACAGTAGAGTCAATTTAAACAGTGTCCTCCAGTAAACAGACTATTTAAACAGTGCCCTACAGTAAACAGTCTATTTAAACAGTGCCCTACAGTAAAGAGTCAATTTAAACAGAGCCCTACAGTAAATAGTCTATTTAAACAGTGCCCCACAGTAAAGAGTCAATTTAAACATTGTGCTACAGAAAACCTTCTATTTAAACAGTGCCCTACAGTAAAGAGTCAATTTAAACAGTGCCCTACAGTAAACAGGCTATTTAAACAGTGCCCTCCAGTAAACAGTCTATTTAAACAGTGCCCTACAGTAAAGAGTCAATTTAAACAGTGCCCTACAGTAAACAGGCTATTTAAACAGTGCCCTACAGTAAACAGGCTATTTAAACAGTGCCCTACAGTAAAGAGTCAATTTAAACAGTGCCCTACAGTAAACAGGCTATTTAAACAGTGCCCTACAGTAAACAGGCTATTTAAACAGTGCCCTACAGTAAAGAGTCAATTTAAACAGTGCCCTACAGTAAACAGGCTATTTAAACAGTGCCCTACAGTAAACAGGCTATTTAAACAGTGCCCTACAGTAAAGAGTCAATTTAAACAGTGCCCTACAGTAAACAGGCTATTTAAACAGTGCCCTACAGTAAAGAGTCAATTTAAACAGTGCCCTACAGTAAACAGGCTATTTAAACAGTGCCCTCCAGTAAACAGTCTATTTAAACAGTGCCCTACAGTAAAGAGTCAATTTAAACAGTGTCCTACAGAAAACAGTCTATTTAGACCATAAGACATTGGGGCAGAATTAGGCCACTCGGCCCATCGAGTCTGCTCCGCCATTCAATCATGGCTGATATTTTTCTCATTCCCAATCTCCTGCCTTCTCCCCATAACCCCTGATCGACTTGTTAATCAAGAACCTATCTATCTCCGAAAAAAAGCCACTCAGTGATTTGGCCTCCACGACCTTCTATGGCAAAGAGTTCCACAGATTCACTCCCCTCTAATTGAAGAAATTCCTCCTCATCTCTGTTTTCAAGGATCGTTCCTTTAGTCTGAGATTGTGTCCTCTGGTTCTAGTTTTTCCTACAAGTGCAAACATCCTCTCCACGTCCACTCTATCCAGGCCTCGCAGTATCCTGTAAGTTTCAATAAGATCCCCCTAATCCTTCTAAACTCCAACGAGTACAGACCCAGAGTCCTCAACCGTTCCTCATACGACAAGCTGTTCATTCCAGGGATCATTCTTGTGAAACCCCTCTGGACGTTTTCCAAGGCCAGCACATCCTTCCTTAGATACGGGGCCCAAAACTGCTCACAATACTCCAAATGGGGTCTGACCAGAGCCTTATACAGCCTCAGAAGTAATGCCTGCTCTTGTATTCTAGCCCTCTCGACAGGAATGCTAAAATTGCATTTGCCTTCCTAACTGCCGACTGAATCTGCACTTTAACCTTAAGAGAATCCCGAGAGCAAGGACTCCCACGTCCGTTTGTGCTTCTATTTACTAAGCATTTCCCCGTTCCCTATTGTTTTTTTAGTTGTCCTCTCCCTGTTTTTAAAGCCTTCCCATTCCTCTGGCTTCCCACTAGGGCTCGCCACTTTGTCTGCTTTTTCTTTTGCTTTTATGCTGTCCTTGACTTCCCTTGTCAGCCATGGATGCCTTGTTGTCCCCTTAGCATATTTCCTCCTCCTTGGGCTGAATTTATGTTGTGCCTCTCTAATAACCCCCAAAAACTCCTGCCATTGCTGTTCCCTGCTTGGCTCCTTTTCCAATCAACTTTGGCCAGCTCCTCCCTCAAGTTACCCTTATTTAATTGTAGTACCGTTACATCTGATTGTAGCTTCTCCCTCTCAAACTGCAGGGTAAATTCTATCATATTGTGGTCACTGCTCCCTAAGGGTTCCTTCACCTTAAGTTCCCTAATCAAGTCTGCCTCATCCAGTCGATTTCGGCGGCGTGAGAGCAGCTGGTTAGTCAGTTTCAGCGGGAGCATTGCGGAAGGAGGGTGCTGGGAGGTAAGTCAACCTTTAAAAGCACTTCTCTTTGCAGGGGCAGGCCAGTCGATTTCGGCGGCGTGAGAGCAGCTGGTTAGTCAGTTTCAGCGGGAGCATTGCGGAAGGAGGGTGCTGGGAGGTAAGTCAACCTTTAAAAGCACTTCTCTTTGCAGGGGCAGGCCAGTCGATTTCGGCGGCGTGAGAGCAGCTGGTTAGTCAGTTTCAGCGGGAGCATTGCGGAAGGAGGGTGCTGGGAGGTAAGTCAACCTTTAAAAGCACTTCTCTTTGCAGGGGCAGGCCAGTCGATTTCGGCGGCGTGAGAGCAGCTGGTGAGTGGTGAGTCAGTTTCAGCAGGAGCTGAGACTTTTTCTCTTTTCTTTAAATTAGTTTTTTAGGCGGGATCAGGAAGTCGACCCGCGGACGTCTGGGAAGACCCTCACCAATAAATTCTGGTGGAGAGGAAACCCGAGACACTACACGTGTAGTGTCTCCCACCCGCCCTCCTCCTCTAACCTAATAATAAAACCCATTGGTCTGAGGTAAGTACCATATTTTTATTATATTATTATTATTTTTTATAAAAATTTAATTTAGTTGTTAGCTAGATCTTGGTAGAAAGTTAGAGGAATGGCAGGGAAGGGAGTGCAATGTTCCTCCTGCAGGATGTTTGAGGTGAGGGATGCAGTTAGTGTCCCTGCTGATTTTACCTGCAGGAAGTGCTGCCATCTCCAGCTCCTCCAAGACCGAGTTAGGGAACTGGAGCTGGAGTTGGAAGAACTTCGGATCATTCGGGAGGCAGAAGGGGTCATAGATAGCAGCTTCAGGGAATTAGTTACACCAAAGATTGGAGATAGGTGGGTAACTGTAAGAGGGACTGGGAAAAAACAGTCAGTGCAGGGATCCCCTGCGGTCGTTCCCCTGAGAAACAAGTATACCGCTTTGGATACTTGTGGGGGGGACGACTTACCAGGGGTAAGCCATGGGGTACGGGCCTCTGGCACGGAGTCTGTCCCTGTTGCTCAGAAGGGAAGGGGGGAGAGGAGCAGAGCATTAGTAATTGGGGACTCTATAGTCAGGGGCACAGATAGGAGATTTTGTGGGAGCGTGAGAGACTCACGTTTGGTATGTTGCCTCCCAGGTGCAAGGGTACGTGATGTCTCGGATCGTGTTTTCCGGGTCCTTAGGGGGGAGGGGGAGCAGCCCCAAGTCGTGGTCCACATTGGCACCAACGACATAGGTAGGAAAGGGGACAAGGATGTCAGGCAGGCTTTCAGGGAGCTAGGATGGAAGCTCAGAACCAGAACAATCAGAGTTGTTATCTCTGGGTTGTTGCCCGTGCCACGTGATAGTGAGATGAGGAATAGGGAGAGAGAGCATTTAAACACGTGGCTACAGGGATGGTGCAGGTGGGAGGGTTTCAGATTTTTGGATAACTGGGGCTCTTTCTGGGGAAGGTGGGACCTCTACAGACAGGATGGTCTACATCTGAACCTGAGGGGCACAAATATCCTGGGGGGGAGATTTGTTAGTGCTCTTTGGGGGGGTTTAAACTAATGCAGCAGGGGCATGGGAACCTGGATTGTAGTTTTAGGGTAAGGGAGAATGAGAGTATAGAGGTCAGGAGCACAGATTTGACGTCGCAGGAGGGGGCCAGCGTTCAGGTAGGTGGTTTGAAGTGTGTCTACTTCAATGCCAGGAGTATACGAAACAAGGTAGGGGAACTGGCAGCGTGGGTTGGTACCTGGGACTTCGATGTTGTGGCCATTTCGGAGACATGGATAGAGCAGGGACAGGAATGGATGTTGCAGGTTCCGGGGTTTAGGTGTTTTAGTAAGCTCAGAGAAGGAGGCAAAAGAGGGGGAGGTGTGGCGCTGCTAGTCAAGAGCAGTATTACGGTGGCGGAGAGGATGCTAGATGGGGACTCTTCTTCCGAGGTAGTATTGGCTGAAGTTAGAAACAGGAAAGGAGAGGTCACCCTGTTGGGAGTTTTTTATAGGCCTCCTAATAGTTCTAGGGATGTAGAGGAAAGGATGGCGAAGATGATTCTGGATATGAGCGAAAGTAACAGGGTAGTTATTATGGGAGACTTTAACTTTCCAAATATTGACTGGAAAAGATATAGTTCGAGTACAATAGATGGGTCGTTTTTTGTACAGTGTGTGCAGGAGGGTTTCCTGAAACAATATGTTGACAGGCCAACAAGAGGCGAGGCCACGTTGGATTTGGTTTTGGGTAATGAACCAGGCCAGGTGTTGGATTTGGAGGTAGGAGAGCACTTTGGGGACAGTGACCACAATTCGGTGACGTTTACGTTAATGATGGAAAGGGATAAGTATACACCGCAGGGCAAGAGTTATAGCTGGGGGAAGGGCAATTATGATGCCATTAGACGTGACTTGGGGGGGATAAGGTGGAGAAGTAGGCTGCAAGTGTTGGGCACACTGGATAAGTGGGGCTTGTTCAAGGATCAGCTACTGCGTGTTCTTGATAAGTATGTACCGGTCAGACAGGGAGGAAGGCGTCGAGTGAGGGAACCGTGGTTTACCAGGGAAGTGGAATCTCTTGTTAAGAGGAAGAAGGAGGCCTATGTGAAGATGAAGTGTGAAGTTTCGGTTGGGGCGATGGATAGTTACAAGGTAGCGAGGAAGGATCTAAAGAGAGAGCTAAGACGAGCAAGGAGGGGACATGAGAAGTATTTGGCAGGAAGGATCAAGGAAAACCCAAAAGCTTTCTACAGGTATGTCAGGAATAAGCGAATGACTAGGGAAAGAGTAGGACCAGTCAAGGACAGGGATGGGAAATTGTGTGTGGAGTCTGAAGAGATAGGCGAGATACTAAATGAATATTTTTCGTCAGTATTCACTCAGGAAAAAGATAATGTTGTGGAGGAGAATGCTGAGCCCCAGGCTAATAGAATAGATGGCATTGAGGTACGTAGGGAAGAGGTGTTGGCAATTCTGGACAGGCTGAAAATAGATAAGTCCCCGGGACCTGATGGGATTTATCCTAGGATTCTCTGGGAGGCCAGGGAAGAGATTGCTGGACCTTTGGCTTTGATTTTTATGTCATCATTGGCTACAGGAATAGTGCCAGAGGGCTGGAGGACAGCAAATGTGGTCCCTTTGTTCAAAAAGGGGAGCAGAGACAACCCCGGCAACTATAGACCGGTGAGCCTCACGTCTGTAGTGGGTAAAGTCTTGGAGGGGATTATAAGGGACAAGATTTATAATCATCTAGATAGGAATGATATGATCAGGGATAGTCAGCATGGCTTTGTGAAGGGTAGGTCATGCCTCACAAACCTTATTGAGTTCTTTGAGAAGGTGACTGAACAGGTAGACGAGGGTAGAGCAGTTGATGTGGTGTATATGGATTTCAGCAAAGCGTTTGATAAGGTTCCCCACGGTAGGCTATTGCAAAAAATACGGAGGCTGGGGATTAAGGGTGATTTAGAGATGTGGATCAGAAATTGGCTAGCTGAAAGAAGACAGAGGGTGGTGGTTGATGGGAAATGTTCAGAATGGAGTACAGTCACAAGTGGAGTACCACAAGGATCTGTTCTGGGGCCGTTGCTGTTTGTCATTTTTATCAATGACCTCGAGGAAGGCACAGAAGGGTGGGTGAGTAAATTTGCAGATGATACTAAAGTCGGTGGTGTTGTCGATAGTGTGGAAGGATGTAGCAGGTTACAGAGGGATATAGATAAGCTGCAGAGCTGGGCTGAGAGGTGGCAAATGGAGTTTAATGTAGAGAAGTGTGAGGTGATTCACTTTGGAAGGAATAACAGGAATGCGGAATATTTGGCTAATGGTAAAGTTCTTGGAAGTGTGGCTGAGCAGAGGGATCTAGGTGTCCATGTACATAGATCCCTGAAAGTTGCCACCCAGGTTGATAGGGTTGTGAAGAAGGCCTATGGAGTGTTGGCCTTTATTGGTAGAGGGATTGAGTTCCGGAGTCGGGAGGTCATGTTGCAGCTGTACAGAACTCTGGTCCGGCCGCATTTGGAGTATTGCGTACAGTTCTGGTCACCGCATTATAGGAAGGACGTGGAGGCTTTGGAGCGGGTGCAGAGGAGATTTACCAGGATGTTGCCTGGTATGGAGGGAAAATCTTATGAGGAAAGGCTGACGGACTTGAGGTTGTTTTCGTTGGAGAGAAGAAGGTTAAGAGGAGACTTAATAGAGGCATACAAAATGATCAGGGGGTTGGATAGGGTGGACAGTGAGAGCCTTCTCCCGCGGATGGATATGGCTGGCACGAGGGGACATAACTTTAAACTGAGGGGTAATAGATATCGGACAGAGGTCAGAGGTAGGTTCTTTACGCAAAGAGTAGTGAGGCCGTGGAATGCCCTACCTGCTACAGTAGTGAACTCGCCAACATTGAGGGCATTTAAAAGTTTATTGGATAAACATATGGATGATAATGGCATAGTGTAGGTTAGATGGCTTTTGTTTCGGTGCAACATCGTGGGCCGAAGGGCCTGTACTGCGCTGTATTGTTCTATGTTCTATGTTCTATTACACATCACCAAATCCAGAATTGCCTGTTCCCTGGCAGGCTCTGTCACAAGCTGCTCCAAAAAAACCATCTCTTAGACATTCCACAAATTCCTTTTCGTGGGATCCGCTACCGCCCTGATTTTCCCGGTCCACCTGCATATTGAAGTCCCCCATGATTATTGTAATGTTGCGTTTTTTACATGCCTTTTCTATCTCCTGTTGTAACAGCCAAAGCCGTCGATTAGTCCACGAGGGGTGAGTCAGCTTCATGAACAAAAGGTCTTAATGACCTTCAATCGAATGGAGGTGTCAGCGTAACCAAGACGACAACAGGCAGTAACTATACTGAGTTCTCAATTACAGTTTTATACCCGATTTAACTTCACCTGCATCTGAATGTCCGAGTGCCCATTGAAGTGAGCGAAATGAGCGATGAAGAAATGTGTTTGCAACGCTCAGGCAAGTGTTGGATAATAATGGGCATGTTTATTTTACGTTGTAACCACAAATACATGCCTACAGCTGGGATTTACTTCAAAACAGAAACAAAAAACAGGTAGGGGAAACGCACAGACATTAAACATAAAGACCTCCTTCGAAACATTCACATTTTCTCCCTATTTTAATGGACCGAAAACAATTAGATCTCAGATACGTCTTTTCGTGTTTGCAGGTGGTTCTGATGTGAACGGGTATTTGAGCAAGGTCACGACTTCCTCTCTGAACCTGGACTGGGTCACCACGTAAATAAAAGGGTTGGTGCAGCAATCCATATTGGCCAGCAGATATGCAATTGTTTGTCTTATATAGTCAGCCATGGTGTACTGGTTGCCATGAATGCAATAATATACAAAATCTGCAAAATACACCATCGATAGAAGTATGAAAGCTGCCGGATATGGTGAAGAGTAACACTATAGACCTCCTTCTGCTCTCCATCTCGTGGTCACTCTGATCCACTCCCTTTTGTTCCCCCCCTCAGTCCCTTTCGGACCCGACTGGCCATCAGAATGTGCCTGACTGTGAGAGCATTGCGCAAAATAATCAACCCGTAGGCGATTAAAGTGACTGAAACCTTGTCAAACCAATCGAATGCCACCCGCCCCGTGTCCGTGATGTAGGCTTGCATTGTGGCGCAACCGAAGGCCACACCATCGATTGTCTCTTGACTTACCTGGGTGAAGAAGAGCGGGATGTTTTTCCAAAAAGAACAGGGTGCCGGTTGTTCCCAGCACCACTGCCGCCGTCCTCTCAGTGCAATACTTGGCCCTCAACCTCTGGCAGCATATGGCTACAAACCGGCCAAAGGAGAAAACGACGGTGAACCAGCCGGAGCAGTCTGTGGCTGCAGTCCGTACAGTGACCAAGGGCGCCAGCAGGTAGCGAGTGGTACAGATGGAGAGACCACATTTTCTCCGGGAAAGGATCGTAATTGCCAGTATGTTCACTGTAAGAGAGAAATGGGGGAAATGCTGAAAATTATTGATCAAATATTCTGACACACACAGTAAGTGATGTGTTGGGTGTTCTGGATCACACACAGGTCACCAACACTTGAAATGGTGCAACACTATTTTACTGAATCATTAACTGTTTAAACATACTCAGACTGTGGATTAATACGATACCAGCTTTAACTAAAGACCTTTGCCTTGTCCTAACCAGTCGATGCACTCAGCACATGGTGAATGATTGTGTTACAGGCTGTGAGCTCTGTCCTCCTAGCTAGCTGCAACTCGAATGAGTGGGAACTCTGATGCCCCTTGTCTTTATAGTGCGTGTGCTCTCACTGGTGATTGGCTGCGGTGTTTGTGTGTTGATTGGTCCCACTGTGTCTCCATCAGTGTGTGTCTGCACCATTATATACTGGTGTATATTATGACATCCCCCTTTTATTAAAAAATGTACCTGCGTGGCAATAAATAATGTGTGGTGAATGTCCCTGACTACGTGTGTGTGAAATATTTACAGGACTATGTACATGAAAACTAAGCTATTTACATGGGAAGGTGCCTGGTGCAGAAAAACAGTGTGTCACAAGAATAACGAGATGAACACTGTATACAAACCACTTGAACGATTAAAGGAAGAACAGAACAAATCAGAAAGTCAAATATTGACTGGGACTCACTTAGTGCCAGGGGCTTAGACGGGGCAGAGTTTGTAAGGAGCATCCAGGAGGGCTTCTTAAAACAATATGTAGACAGTCCAACTAGGGAAGGGGCGGTACTGGACTTGGTATTGGGCTATGAGACCGGCCAGGTGGTAGAAGTTTCAGTAGGGGAGCATTTCGGGAACAGTGACCACAATTCAGTAAGTTTTAAAGTACTGGTGGACAAGGATAAGAGTGGTCCGAGGATGAATGTGCTAAATTGGGGGAAGGCTAATTATAACAATATTAGGTGGGAACTGAAGAACCTAGATTGGGGGCGGATGTTTGAGGGTTAATCAACATCTGACATGTGGGAGGCTATCAAGTGTCAGTTGAAAGGAATTCAGGACCGGCATGTTCCTGTGAGGAAGAAGGATAAATACGGCAATTTTCGGGAACCTTGGATAACGAGAGATATTGTAGGCCTCGTCAAAAAGAAAAAGGAGGCATTTGTCAGGGCTAAAAGGCTGGGAACAGACGAAGCCTGTGTGGAATATAAGGAAAGTAGGAAGGAACTTAAGCAAGGAGTCAGGAGGGCTAGAAGGGGTCACAAAAGGTCATTGGCAAATAGGGTTAAGGAAAATCCCAAGGGTTTTTACACGTACATAAAGAGCAAGAGGGTAGCTAGGGAAAGGGTTGGCCCACTGAAGGATAGGCAAGGGAATCTATGTGTGGAGCCAGAGGAAATGGGCCAGGTACTAAATGAATACTTTGCATCAGTATTCACCAAAGAGAAGGAATTGGTAGATGTTGAGTCTGGAGAAGGGTGTGTAGATAGCCTGGGTCACATTGAGATCCAAAAAGACGAGGTGTTGGGCGTCCTAAAATTAAGGTAGGTAAGTCCCCAGGGCCTGATGGGATCTACCCCAGAATACTGAAGGAGGCTGGAGAGGAAATTGCTGAGGCCTTGACAGATATCTTTGGATCCTCACTGTCTTCAGGTGATGTCCCGGAGGACTGGAGAATAGCCAATGTTGTTCCTCTGTTTAAGAAGGGTAGCAAGGATAATCCAGGGAACTACAGGCCGGTGAGCCTTACTTCAGTGGTAGGGAAATTACTGAAGAGAATTCTTCGAGACAGGATCTACTCCCATTTGGAAGCAAATGGACGTATTAGTGAGAGGCAGCATGGTTTTGTAAAGGGGAGGTCGTGTCTCACTAACTTGATAGAGTTTTCCAAGGAGGTCACAAAGATGATTGATGCAGGTAGGGCAGTGGATGTTGTCTATATGGACTTCAGTAAGGCCTTTAACAAGGTCCCTCATGGTAGAGTAGTACAAAAGGTGAAGTCACACGGGATCAGGGGTGAGCTGGCAAGGTGGATACAGAACTGGCTAGGTCATAGAAGGCAGAGAGCAGCAATGGAAGGATGCTTTTCTAATTGGAGGGCTGTGACCAGTGGTGTTCCGCAGGGATCAGTGCTGGGACCTTTGCTGTTTGTAGTATATATAAACAATTTGGAGGAAAATGTGACTGGTCTGATTAGTAAGTTTGCAGACGACACAAAGGTTGGTGGAATTACGGATAGCGATGAGGACTGTCAGAGGATACAGCAGGATTTAGATTGTTTGGAGACTTGGGCGGAGAGATGGCAGATGGAGTTTAATCCGGACAAATGTGAGGTAATGCATTTTGGAAGGTCTAATGCAGGTAGGGAATATACAGTGAATGGTAGAACCCTCAAGAGTATTGAAAGTCAGAGAGATCTAGGAGTACAGGTCCACAGGTCACTGAAAGGGGCAAGACAGGTGGAGAAAGTAGTCAAGAAGGCATACGGCATGCTTGCCTTCATTGGCCAGGGCATTGAGTATAAGAATTGGCAAGTCATGTTGCAGCTGTATAGAACCTTAGTTAGGCCACACTTGGAGTACAGTGTTTAATTCTGGTCGCCACACTACCAGAAAGATGTGGAGGCTTTAGAGAGGGTGCAGAAGAGATTTACCAGAATGTTGCCTGGTATGGAGGGCATTAGCTATGATGAGCGGTTGAATAAACTCGGTTTGTTCTCACTGGAACGACGGAGGTTGAGGGGCTACCTGATAGATGTCTACAAAATTATGAGGGGCATAGACAGAGTGGATAGTCAGAGGCTTTTCCCCAGGGTAGAGGGGTCAATTACTCGGGGGCATAGGTTTAAGGTGAGAGGGGCAAGGTTTAGAGTAGATGTACGAGGTGAGTTTTTTACACAGAGGGGAGTGGGTGCCTGGAACTCACTACCGGAGGAGGTAGTGGAAGCAGGGACGATAGTGACGTTTAAGGGGCATCTGGACAAATATATGAATAGGATGGGAATAGACGGATACGGACCCAGGAAGTGTAGAAGATTGTAGTTTAGTCGGGCAGTATGGTCGGCACGGGCTTGGAGGGCCGAAGGGACTGTTCCTGTGCTGTACATTTCTTTGTTATTTGTTCTTTGTTCCATAAGTCGACAAAGTTCACAAATTAAGCCTCTGAGGTGGGCACGAATTCTGATTGACCGCCTCAAGGGTGGGTCGGGAGCCGCCGGCTGAGGAGCGGGCTGGACTGCGTTAGAGTGAGGAGAATGCAGAGTGACCGGAATCTCCGATAGTCCAGGTCAGGGATAACAGGAGGACACGAAGGGACAATTTAACATGACAAATCCACCTAACCTGCACATCTTTGGACACTAAGGGACAATTTAACATGGTTAATCCACCTAACCTGCACATCTTTGGACACTAAGGGACAATTTAACATGACAAATCCACCTAACCTGCTCATCTTTGGACACTAAGGGGCAATTTAACACGGCCAATCCACCTAACCTGCTCATCTTTGGACACTAAGGGGCAATTTAACATGGCCAATCCACCTAACCTGTACATCTTTGGACACTAAGCGACAATTTAACACGGCCAATCCACCTAACCTGCACATCTTTGGACACTAAGGGACAATTTAACACGGCCAATCCACCTAACCTGTACATCTTTGGACACGGAGGGACAATTTAACATGACAAATCCACCTAACCTGTACATCTTTGGACACTAAGGGGCAATTTAACATGGCCAATCCACCTAACCTGTACATCTTTGGACACTAAGGGACAAATTAACAAGGCCAATTCACCTAACCTGCACATCTTTGGACACTAAGGGACAATTTAACACGGCCAATCCACCTAACCTGTACATCTTTGGACACGGAGGGACAATTTAACATGACAAATCCACCTAACCTGTACATCTTTGGACACTAAGGGACAATTTAACATGGCCAATCCATCTAACCTGTACATCTTTGGACACGAAGGGACAATTTAACATGACAAATCCACCTAATCTGTACATCTTTGGACACTAAGGGGCAATTTGACATTGCCAATCCACCTAACCTGTACATCTTTGGACACTAAGGGACAAATTAACAAGGCCAATCCACCTAACCTGCACATCTTTGGACAGTAAGGGACAATTTAACACGGCCAATCCACCTAACCTGTACATCTTTGGACACTAAGGGACAATTTAACACGGCCAATCCACCTAACCTGCTCATCTTTGGACACTAAGGGGCAATTTGACATGGCCAATCCACCTAACCTGTACATCTTTGGACAGTAAGGGACAATTTAACACGGCCAATCCACCTAACCCGTACATCTTTGGACACTAAGGGACAAATTAACAAGGCCAATCCACCTAACCCGCACATCTTTGGACACTAAGGGGCAATTTAACATGGTCAATCCACCTAACCTGCACATCTTTGGACACTAAGGGGCAATTTAACACGGCCAATCCACCTAACCTGCACATCTTTGGACACTAAGGGGCAATTTAACACGGCCAATCCACCTAACCTGTACATCTTTGGACACTAAGGGACAATTTAACACGGCCAATCCACCTAACCTGCACATCTTTGGACACTAAGGGACAATTTAACACGGCCAATCCACCTAACCTGTACATCTTTGGACACGGAGGGACAATTTAACATGACAAATCCACCTAACCTGTACATCTTTGGACACTAAGGGGCAATTTAACATGGCCAATCCACCTAACCTGTACATCTTTGGACACTAAGGGACAAATTAACAAGGCCAATTCACCTAACCTGCACATCTTTGGACACTAAGGGACAATTTAACACGGCCAATCCACCTAACCTGTACATCTTTGGACACGGAGGGACAATTTAACATGACAAATCCACCTAACCTGTACATCTTTGGACACTAAGGGACAATTTAACATGGCCAATCCATCTAACCTGTACATCTTTGGACACGAAGGGACAATTTAACATGACAAATCCACCTAATCTGTACATCTTTGGACACTAAGGGGCAATTTGACATGGCCAATCCACCTAACCTGTACATCTTTGGACACTAAGGGACAAATTAACAAGGCCAATCCACCTAACCTGCACATCTTTGGACAGTAAGGGACAATTTAACACGGCCAATCCACCTAACCTGTACATCTTTGGACACTAAGGGACAATTTAACACGGCCAATCCACCTAACCTGCTCATCTTTGGACACTAAGGGGCAATTTGACATGGCCAATCCACCTAACCTGTACATCTTTGGACAGTAAGGGACAATTTAACACGGCCAATCCACCTAACCCGTACATCTTTGGACACTAAGGGACAAATTAACAAGGCCAATCCACCTAACCCGCACATCTTTGGACACTAAGGGGCAATTTAACATGGTCAATCCACCTAACCTGCACATCTTTGGACACTAAGGGGCAATTTAACACGGCCAATCCACCTAACCTGCACATCTTTGGACACTAAGGGGCAATTTAACACGGCCAATCCACCTAACCTGTACATCTTTGGACACTAAGGGACAATTTAACACGGCCAATCCACCTAACCTGCACATCTTTGGACACTAAGGGACAATTTAACACGGCCAATCCACCTAACCTGCACATCTTTGGCCCTTCGAAGGAAACCGGAACACCCGGAGGAAACCCACGCAGACCCGGGGAAAATGTGCCTACTCCACGCAGACAGTCACCCAAAGCTGGAACCAACCCCGGGTCCCTGGTGCTGTGCTAACCACTGTGCCATCCACATTTACGAAGAGACATTACAGAATGCAATCAGCACTGTGCGTGATTATCAATCAACACGCCTGACAACTAATGTCAATCCTTTAGTGCACTGTGAAACGTAGACATCATGGAGATGGGAAAGTGGGGGATGGGGTTGAGAGAGGGGGGTTGATAAGTTAGCTTGCAGGTGACACAGAGATTGGCAGGACGGTTAATAGCGAGGATGAAGATGTAGACCGGTTGGGACGGTTGGGCAGATGGAATTTAACCCTGAAATGTGTGAGGGGATGCACTTTGGAAGGAGTGACAAGACAATGAAGGGCAGGACACTGGGAAACTCAGAGGAACAGAGGGAGCTTGGGCTGCTTGTCCACAGACCGCTGAAGCAGCAGGTAAATAGGGTAGTTTCGAAGACGTGGGGGACACTAGACTTTGTCAGTCTTGGCATCGATGATAAGGTTATGTTGGATCTGCACAGAGCTTTGGTTAGGTCACATAGAGCTCGAGTTCTAGTCACCTTCCCAGAGGAAGTATGTTTGCACTGGAGGGGGTGCAGAGGAGGTTGCCTGGGGTGGTCTGAGCTATGAAGAGAGGCTGGGTAGTTTCCTTTAGAACAGAGAAGGCTGAGAGGGGACCGGATTGAGGTGGATAGGTTTATGAGGGTATGGACAGGACGGATAGGGAACAGCTCTTCCCCTTAGTTGATGGGTCAATAATGAGGGGGCATAATTTTGAGGTGAAGGGCAGGGGGTTATAGAGGGGATTTGAGGAAAGGTTTATTCACCCAGAGCTTGTTAGGTAGTAGAGGCAGAAAACAGGGTGGAACAGAGGGATCTGTAGTCCAGGATGTCTCACAGCCTCCTTCTGCACTGTAAATTCTATAATAATCTATGATTAATCTAGGACAAAGGTTAGGCACAACATTGTGGGCCGAAGGGACTGTTCTGTGCTGTTATTTTTCTATGTTCTATGTTCTTAACAGGTAGCGGGCATCCTGAAGGGGGAGGGCAAACAGGCAGAGGTCGTGGTACATATTGGTACTAACGACATAGGCAGGAAGGGGCATGAGGTCCTGCAGCAGGAGTTCAGGGAGCTAGGCAGAAAGTTAAAAGACAGGACCTCTAGGGTTGTAATCCCAGGATTACTCCCTGTGCCACGTGCCAGTGAGGCTAGAAATAGGAAGATAGAGCAGCTAAACACGTGGCTAAACAGCTGGTGTAGGAGGGAGGGTTTCCGTTATCTGGACCACTGGGAGCTCTTCCGGGGCAGGTGTGACCTACATAAGGACGGGTTGCATCTAAACTGGAGAGGCATAAATAACCTGGCCGCGAGGTTTGCTAGTGTCACACGGGAGGGTTTAAACTAGTATGGCAGGGGGGCGGGCACGGGAGCAATAGGTCAGAAGGTGAGAGCATTGAGGGAGAACTAGGGAATAGGGACAGTGGGAGAATATCACAGCTGTACTGCGGGAGGGCACCTCAGAGGGCAGTGAGGCTATATGGGTAGAGATCAGGAATAAGAAGGGTGCAGTTGCAATGTTGGGGGTTTACTACAGGCCTCCCAACAGCCAGCGGGAGATAGAGAAACAGATAGGTAGACAGATTTTGGAAAGGAGTAAAAGCAACAGGGTTGTGGTGATGGGAGACTTCAATTTCCCCAATATTGACTGGGACTCACTTAGTGCCAGGGGCTTAGACAGGGCAGAGTTTGTAAGGAGCATCCAGGAGGGCTTCGTAAAACAATATACAGATAGTCCAACTAGGGAAGGGGCTGTACTGGACCTGGTACTGGGGAACAAACCTGACCAGGTGGTAGAAGTTTCAGTAGGGGAGCATTTCAGGAACAGTGACCACAATTCAGTAAGTTTTAAAGTGCTGGTGGACAAGGATAAGAGTGGTCCTAGGGTGAATGTGCTAAATTGGGGGAAGGCTAATTATAACAATATTAGGCGGGAACTGAAGAACATAGATTGGGGGCGGATGTTTGAGGGTAAATCAACATCTGACATGTGGGAGGCTTTCAAATGTTGGTTGAAAGGAATTCAGGACCGGCATGTTCCTGTGAGGAAGAAGGATAAATACGGCAATTTTCGGGAACCTTAGATAACGAGAGATATTGTAGGCCTCGTCAAAAAGGAAAAGGAGGCATTTGTCAGGGCTAAAACGCTGGGAACAGACGAAGCCTGTGTGGAATATAAGGAAAGTAGGAAGGAACTTAAGCAAGGAGTCAGAAGGGCTAAAAGGGGTCACGAAAAGTCATTGGCAAATAGGGTTAAGGAAAATCCCAAGGCTTTTGACACGGACGTAAAAAGCAAGAGGGTAGCCAGGGAAAGGGTTGGCCCACTGAAGGACAGGGGAGGGTATCTATTAGTGGAGCCAGAGGAAATGGGCGAGGTACTAAATGAATACTTTGCATCAGTCTTCACCAAAGAATTGGTCGATGCTGAGTCTGGAGAAGGGTGTGGGTACTGGTCGTCTTGAAAAATATTAAGGTGGATAAGTCCCCAGGGCCTGGTAGGACCTACCCCAGAATACTGATGGAGGCTGGAGAGGAAATTGCTGAGGCCTTGACAGAAATCTTTGGATCCTCACTGTCTTCAGGTGATGTCCCAGAGGACTGGAGAATAGCCAATGTTGTTCCTCTGTTTAAGAAGGGTAGCAAGGATAATCCAGGGAACTACAGGCCGGTGAGCCTTACTTCAGTGGTAGGGAAATTACTGAAGAGAATTCTTCGAGACAGGATCTACTCCCATTTGGAAGCAAATGGACGTATTAGTGAGAGGCAGCATGGTTTTGTAAAGGGGAGGTCGTGTCTCACTAACTTGATAGAGTTTTCCAAGGAGGTCACAAAGATGATTGATGCAGGTAGGGCAGTGGATGTTGTCTATATGGACTTCAGTAAGGCCTTTAACAAGGTCCCTCATGGTAGAGTAGTACAAAAGGTGAAGTCACACGGGATCAGGGGTGAGCTGGCAAGGTGGATACAGAACTGGCTAGGTCATAGAAGGCAGAGAGCAGCAATGGAAGGATGCTTTTCTAATTGGAGGGCTGTGACCAGTGGTGTTCCGCAGGGATCAGTGCTGGGACCTTTGCTGTTTGTAGTATATATAAACAATTTGGAGGAAAATGTGACTGGTCTGATTAGTAAGTTTGCAGACGACACAAAGGTTGGTGGAATTACGGATAGCGATGAGGACTGTCAGAGGATACAGCAGGATTTAGATTGTTTGGAGACTTGGGCGGAGAGATGGCAGATGGAGTTTAATCCGGACAAATGTGAGGTAATGCATTTTGGAAGGTCTAATGCAGGTAGGGAATATACAGTGAATGGTAGAACCCTCAAGAGTATTGAAAGTCAGAGAGATCTAGGAGTACAGGTCCACAGGTCACTGAAAGGGGCAAGACAGGTGGAGAAAGTAGTCAAGAAGGCATACGGCATGCTTGCCTTCATTGGCCAGGGCATTGAGTATAAGAATTGGCAAGTCATGTTGCAGCTGTATAGAACCTTAGTTAGGCCACACTTGGAGTACAGTGTTTAATTCTGGTCGCCACACTACCAGAAAGATGTGGAGGCTTTAGAGAGGGTGCAGAAGAGATTTACCAGAATGTTGCCTGGTATGGAGGGCATTAGCTATGATGAGCGGTTGAATAAACTCGGTTTGTTCTCACTGGAACGACGGAGGTTGAGGGGCTACCTGATAGATGTCTACAAAATTATGAGGGGCATAGACAGAGTGGATAGTCAGAGGCTTTTCCCCAGGGTAGAGGGGTCAATTACTCGGGGGCATAGGTTTAAGGTGAGAGGGGCAAGGTTTAGAGTAGATGTACGAGGTGAGTTTTTTACACAGAGGGGAGTGGGTGCCTGGAACTCACTACCGGAGGAGGTAGTGGAAGCAGGGACGATAGTGACGTTTAAGGGGCATCTGGACAAATATATGAATAGGATGGGAATAGACGGATACGGACCCAGGAAGTGTAGAAGATTGTAGTTTAGTCGGGCAGTATGGTCGGCACGGGCTTGGAGGGCCGAAGGGACTGTTCCTGTGCTGTACATTTCTTTGTTATTTGTTCTTTGTTCCATAAGTCGACAAAGTTCACAAATTAAGCCTCTGAGGTGGGCACGAATTCTGATTGACCGCCTCAAGGGTGGGTCGGGAGCCGCCGGCTGAGGAGCGGGCTGGACTGCGTTAGAGTGAGGAGAATGCAGAGTGACCGGAATCTCCGATAGTCCAGGTCAGGGATAACAGGAGGACACGAAGGGACAATTTAACATGACAAATCCACCTAACCTGCACATCTTTGGACACTAAGGGACAATTTAACATGGTTAATCCACCTAACCTGCACATCTTTGGACACTAAGGGACAATTTAACATGACAAATCCACCTAACCTGCTCATCTTTGGACACTAAGGGGCAATTTAACACGGCCAATCCACCTAACCTGCTCATCTTTGGACACTAAGGGGCAATTTAACATGGCCAATCCACCTAACCTGTACATCTTTGGACACTAAGCGACAATTTAACACGGCCAATCCACCTAACCTGCACATCTTTGGACACTAAGGGACAATTTAACACGGCCAATCCACCTAACCTGTACATCTTTGGACACGGAGGGACAATTTAACATGACAAATCCACCTAACCTGTACATCTTTGGACACTAAGGGGCAATTTAACATGGCCAATCCACCTAACCTGTACATCTTTGGACACTAAGGGACAAATTAACAAGGCCAATTCACCTAACCTGCACATCTTTGGACACTAAGGGACAATTTAACACGGCCAATCCACCTAACCTGTACATCTTTGGACACGGAGGGACAATTTAACATGACAAATCCACCTAACCTGTACATCTTTGGACACTAAGGGACAATTTAACATGGCCAATCCATCTAACCTGTACATCTTTGGACACGAAGGGACAATTTAACATGACAAATCCACCTAATCTGTACATCTTTGGACACTAAGGGGCAATTTGACATTGCCAATCCACCTAACCTGTACATCTTTGGACACTAAGGGACAAATTAACAAGGCCAATCCACCTAACCTGCACATCTTTGGACAGTAAGGGACAATTTAACACGGCCAATCCACCTAACCTGTACATCTTTGGACACTAAGGGACAATTTAACACGGCCAATCCACCTAACCTGCTCATCTTTGGACACTAAGGGGCAATTTGACATGGCCAATCCACCTAACCTGTACATCTTTGGACAGTAAGGGACAATTTAACACGGCCAATCCACCTAACCCGTACATCTTTGGACACTAAGGGACAAATTAACAAGGCCAATCCACCTAACCCGCACATCTTTGGACACTAAGGGGCAATTTAACATGGTCAATCCACCTAACCTGCACATCTTTGGACACTAAGGGGCAATTTAACACGGCCAATCCACCTAACCTGCACATCTTTGGACACTAAGGGGCAATTTAACACGGCCAATCCACCTAACCTGTACATCTTTGGACACTAAGGGACAATTTAACACGGCCAATCCACCTAACCTGCACATCTTTGGACACTAAGGGACAATTTAACACGGCCAATCCACCTAACCTGTACATCTTTGGACACGGAGGGACAATTTAACATGACAAATCCACCTAACCTGTACATCTTTGGACACTAAGGGGCAATTTAACATGGCCAATCCACCTAACCTGTACATCTTTGGACACTAAGGGACAAATTAACAAGGCCAATTCACCTAACCTGCACATCTTTGGACACTAAGGGACAATTTAACACGGCCAATCCACCTAACCTGTACATCTTTGGACACGGAGGGACAATTTAACATGACAAATCCACCTAACCTGTACATCTTTGGACACTAAGGGACAATTTAACATGGCCAATCCATCTAACCTGTACATCTTTGGACACGAAGGGACAATTTAACATGACAAATCCACCTAATCTGTACATCTTTGGACACTAAGGGGCAATTTGACATGGCCAATCCACCTAACCTGTACATCTTTGGACACTAAGGGACAAATTAACAAGGCCAATCCACCTAACCTGCACATCTTTGGACAGTAAGGGACAATTTAACACGGCCAATCCACCTAACCTGTACATCTTTGGACACTAAGGGACAATTTAACACGGCCAATCCACCTAACCTGCTCATCTTTGGACACTAAGGGGCAATTTGACATGGCCAATCCACCTAACCTGTACATCTTTGGACAGTAAGGGACAATTTAACACGGCCAATCCACCTAACCCGTACATCTTTGGACACTAAGGGACAAATTAACAAGGCCAATCCACCTAACCCGCACATCTTTGGACACTAAGGGGCAATTTAACATGGTCAATCCACCTAACCTGCACATCTTTGGACACTAAGGGGCAATTTAACACGGCCAATCCACCTAACCTGCACATCTTTGGACACTAAGGGGCAATTTAACACGGCCAATCCACCTAACCTGTACATCTTTGGACACTAAGGGACAATTTAACACGGCCAATCCACCTAACCTGCACATCTTTGGACACTAAGGGACAATTTAACACGGCCAATCCACCTAACCTGCACATCTTTGGCCCTTCGAAGGAAACCGGAACACCCGGAGGAAACCCACGCAGACCCGGGGAAAATGTGCCTACTCCACGCAGACAGTCACCCAAAGCTGGAACCAACCCCGGGTCCCTGGTGCTGTGCTAACCACTGTGCCATCCACATTTACGAAGAGACATTACAGAATGCAATCAGCACTGTGCGTGATTATCAATCAACACGCCTGACAACTAATGTCAATCCTTTAGTGCACTGTGAAACGTAGACATCATGGAGATGGGAAAGTGGGGGATGGGGTTGAGAGAGGGGGGTTGATAAGTTAGCTTGCAGGTGACACAGAGATTGGCAGGACGGTTAATAGCGAGGATGAAGATGTAGACCGGTTGGGACGGTTGGGCAGATGGAATTTAACCCTGAAATGTGTGAGGGGATGCACTTTGGAAGGAGTGACAAGACAATGAAGGGCAGGACACTGGGAAACTCAGAGGAACAGAGGGAGCTTGGGCTGCTTGTCCACAGACCGCTGAAGCAGCAGGTAAATAGGGTAGTTTCGAAGACGTGGGGGACACTAGACTTTGTCAGTCTTGGCA
The DNA here is from genome assembly GCF_047496885.1 of Scyliorhinus torazame. Classification (NCBI taxonomy): domain Eukaryota; kingdom Metazoa; phylum Chordata; class Chondrichthyes; order Carcharhiniformes; family Scyliorhinidae; genus Scyliorhinus; species Scyliorhinus torazame. The sequence goes on along the minus strand of NC_092710.1, from coordinate 15,296,812 downwards.
TCGATGATAAGGTTATGTTGGATCTGCACAGAGCTTTGGTTAGGTCACATAGAGCTCGAGTTCTAGTCACCTTCCCAGAGGAAGTATGTTTGCACTGGAGGGGGTGCAGAGGAGGTTGCCTGGGGTGGTCTGAGCTATGAAGAGAGGCTGGGTAGTTTCCTTTAGAACAGAGAAGGCTGAGAGGGGACCGGATTGAGGTGGATAGGTTTATGAGGGTATGGACAGGACGGATAGGGAACAGCTCTTCCCCTTAGTTGATGGGTCAATAATGAGGGGGCATAATTTTGAGGTGAAGGGCAGGGGGTTATAGAGGGGATTTGAGGAAAGGTTTATTCACCCAGAGCTTGTTAGGTAGTAGAGGCAGAAAACAGGGTGGAACAGAGGGATCTGTAGTCCAGGATGTCTCACAGCCTCCTTCTGCACTGTAAATTCTATAATAATCTATGATTAATCTAGGACAAAGGTTAGGCACAACATTGTGGGCCGAAGGGACTGTTCTGTGCTGTTATTTTTCTATGTTCTATGTTCTTAACAGGTAGCGGGCATCCTGAAGGGGGAGGGCAAACAGGCAGAGGTCGTGGTACATATTGGTACTAACGACATAGGCAGGAAGGGGCATGAGGTCCTGCAGCAGGAGTTCAGGGAGCTAGGCAGAAAGTTAAAAGACAGGACCTCTAGGGTTGTAATCCCAGGATTACTCCCTGTGCCACGTGCCAGTGAGGCTAGAAATAGGAAGATAGAGCAGCTAAACACGTGGCTAAACAGCTGGTGTAGGAGGGAGGGTTTCCGTTATCTGGACCACTGGGAGCTCTTCCGGGGCAGGTGTGACCTACATAAGGACGGGTTGCATCTAAACTGGAGAGGCATAAATAACCTGGCCGCGAGGTTTGCTAGTGTCACACGGGAGGGTTTAAACTAGTATGGCAGGGGGGCGGGCACGGGAGCAATAGGTCAGAAGGTGAGAGCATTGAGGGAGAACTAGGGAATAGGGACAGTGGGAGAATATCACAGCTGTACTGCGGGAGGGCACCTCAGAGGGCAGTGAGGCTATATGGGTAGAGATCAGGAATAAGAAGGGTGCAGTTGCAATGTTGGGGGTTTACTACAGGCCTCCCAACAGCCAGCGGGAGATAGAGAAACAGATAGGTAGACAGATTTTGGAAAGGAGTAAAAGCAACAGGGTTGTGGTGATGGGAGACTTCAATTTCCCCAATATTGACTGGGACTCACTTAGTGCCAGGGGCTTAGACAGGGCAGAGTTTGTAAGGAGCATCCAGGAGGGCTTCGTAAAACAATATACAGATAGTCCAACTAGGGAAGGGGCTGTACTGGACCTGGTACTGGGGAACAAACCTGACCAGGTGGTAGAAGTTTCAGTAGGGGAGCATTTCAGGAACAGTGACCACAATTCAGTAAGTTTTAAAGTGCTGGTGGACAAGGATAAGAGTGGTCCTAGGGTGAATGTGCTAAATTGGGGGAAGGCTAATTATAACAATATTAGGCGGGAACTGAAGAACATAGATTGGGGGCGGATGTTTGAGGGTAAATCAACATCTGACATGTGGGAGGCTTTCAAATGTTGGTTGAAAGGAATTCAGGACCGGCATGTTCCTGTGAGGAAGAAGGATAAATACGGCAATTTTCGGGAACCTTAGATAACGAGAGATATTGTAGGCCTCGTCAAAAAGGAAAAGGAGGCATTTGTCAGGGCTAAAACGCTGGGAACAGACGAAGCCTGTGTGGAATATAAGGAAAGTAGGAAGGAACTTAAGCAAGGAGTCAGAAGGGCTAAAAGGGGTCACGAAAAGTCATTGGCAAATAGGGTTAAGGAAAATCCCAAGGCTTTTGACACGGACGTAAAAAGCAAGAGGGTAGCCAGGGAAAGGGTTGGCCCACTGAAGGACAGGGGAGGGTATCTATTAGTGGAGCCAGAGGAAATGGGCGAGGTACTAAATGAATACTTTGCATCAGTCTTCACCAAAGAATTGGTCGATGCTGAGTCTGGAGAAGGGTGTGGGTACTGGTCGTCTTGAAAAATATTAAGGTGGATAAGTCCCCAGGGCCTGGTAGGACCTACCCCAGAATACTGATGGAGGCTGGAGAGGAAATTGCTGAGGCCTTGACAGAAATCTTTGGATCCTCACTGTCTTCAGGTGATGTCCCAGAGGACTGGAGAATAGCCAATGTTGTTCCTCTGTTTAAGAAGGGTAGCAAGGATAATCCAGGGAACTACAGGCCGGTGAGCCTTACGTCAGTGGTAGGGAAATTACTGGAGAGAATTCTTCGAGACAGGATCTTCCTCCATTTGGAAGCAAATGGACGTATTAGTGAGAGGCAGCATGGTTTTGTGAAGGGGAGGACGTGTCTCACTAACTTGATAGAGTTTTTCGGGGAGGTCACAAAGATGATTGATGCAGGTAGGGCAGTGGATGATGTCTATATGGACTTCAGTAAGGCCTTTGACCAGGTCCGTCATGGCAGACTGGTACAAAAGGTGAAGTCACATGGGATCAGAGGTGAGCTGGCAAGATGGATACAAAACTGGCTAGGTCATAGAAGGCAGAGAGTAGCAATGGAAGGATGCTTTTCTAATTGGAGGGCTGTGACTAGTGGTGTTCCGCAGGGTTCAGTGCTGGGACCTTTGCTGTTCATGGTATATATAAATGATTTGGAGGAAAATGTAACTGGTCTGATTAGTAAGTTTGCAGATGACACAAAGGTTGGTGGAATTGCGGATAGCGATGAGGACTGTCAGAGGACACAGCAGGATTTAGATTGTTTGGAGACTTGGGCGGAGAGATGGCAGATGGAGTTTAATCCGGACAAATGTGAGGTAATGCATTTTGGAAGGTCTAATGCAGGTAGGGAATATACAGTGAATGGTAGAACCCTCAAGAGTATTGACAGTCAGAGAGATCTAGGAGTACAGGTCCACAGGTCACTGAAAGGGGCGACACAGGTGGAGAAGGTAGTCAAGAAGGCATACGGCATGCTTGCCTTCATTGGCCGGGGCATTGAGTATGAGAATTGGCAAGTCATGTTGCAGCTGTATAGAACCTTAGTGAAAATGAAAATGAAATGCAAATCGTTTATTGTCACAAGTAGGCTTCAAATGAAGTTACTGTGAAAAGCCCCTAGTCGCCACATTCCGCGCCTGTTCGGGGAGGCTGGTACGGGAAGTTAGGCCACACTTGGAGTATAGTGTTCAATTCTGGTCGCCACACTACCAGAAGGATGTGGACGCTTTAGAGAGGGTGCAGAAGAGATTTACCAGAATGTTGCCTGGTATGGAGGGAAGCTATGAGGGGCGGCTGAATAAACTCGGTTTGTTCTCACTGGAACGACGGAGGTTGAGGGGCGAGCTGATAGAGGTCTACAAAATTATGAGGGGCATAGGCAGAGTGGATAGTCAGAGGCTTTTTCCAAAGGTAGAGGGGTTAATTACTAGGGGCATAGGTTTAAGGTGCGAGGGGCAAGGTTTAGAGGAGATGTATGAGGCAAATGTTTTACACAGAGGGTAGTGGGTGCCTGGAACTCGCTGCCAGAGGAGGTGGTGGAAGCAGGGACGATAGTGACCTACAAATGATAAACACATTCCAAATGATGCAAACTGTTGAACTGATATAAAACCACTGTGGTAGATACCACTAGTGATATATTGTATCGCACTGCCCGCGTATGACAAGTACTACACTGTTTGCTGGCTCCTCCCAGCGGGTGGCGTATAGAAGTATAAGCTCTCCTGTGCTGCTCCCATTCTGGTTCCAGCTGCAGGTGGCACAGCATCTTGTGAAATAAAGCCTCAATAGTTTCACCATTCTCATCTCGTGGTAATTGACGGTACAACAGCCAAAACAGACCATCCAACAGGAAAATATTCAGAAAAAGTACAGAAGCGAAGTGGATTGAAAATCAGCCATTGTGAGGCGCAAGTAATTAAGATGTGGGCTAAACATACTATTGATATTGATAAGATTGATAACTGTATGACGACTGTTACAAACATGGATTTGAATAATACAGACCTGATGTGAAGCAATGACGTTATTCCACCTGTGCGCCAAACATTTTCGAAGTTACGTAAAATGGAACACATCATTCAAATTTCCTCTGACCGTAAACAGTTCAAACACCAGTTTCTCTTCTCACTGATCTCCACCCACTAAGGACGGCAACTCGGTCACCTCCTCCAGATATGACTCTGGTTTTCTCTGTCATTTCCAACAGCCACTGCAGCCTTCCCAATGATTGGAGCCTCGAAGGAACCCAGTGATATCAAGATTGTGCTGATGCACGGGATGCTGCAAAGTCAGATTAACAGTGCCCAACAGTAAATAACCTACTGAAACAGTGCCCAACAGTAAATAACCTACTGAAACAGTGCCCAACAGTAAATAACCTACTGAAACAGTGCCCAACAGTAAACAGTCTATTTAAACAGTGTCCTCCAGTAAACAGTCTATTTAAACAGTGCCATACAGTAAACACTCTATTTAAACAGTGCCCTACAGTAAACAGTCTATTTAACCAGTGCCCTACAGTAAACAGTCTATTTAAACAGTGCCCTACAGTAAATACCCTATTTAAACAGTGCCCTACAGTAAACAGTCTATTTAAACAGTGCCCTACAGTAAACAGTCTATTTAAACAGTGCCCAACAGTAAATAACCTACTGAAACAGTGCCCAACAGTAAATACCCTATTTAAACAGTGCCCTACAGTAAACAGTCTATTTAAACAGTGCCCTACAGTAAACAGTCTATTTAAACAGTGCCCTATAGTAAACAGTCTATTTAAACAGTGCCCTGCAGTAAACAGTCTATTTAAACAGCGTCCTACAGTACACAGTATATTTAAACAGTGCCCTACAGTAAACAGTCTATTTAAACAGTGCCCTGCAGTAAACAGTCTATTTAAACAGTACCCAACAGTAAATACTCTATTTAAACAGTGTCCTACAGTAAACAGTCTATTTAAACAGCACCCTACAGTAAACAGTCTATTTAAACAGTGTCCTACAGTGAACAGTCTATTTAAACAGTGCCCTACATTAAACAGTATAATTAAACAGTGCCCTACAGTAAACAGTCTATTTAAACAGTACCCAACAGTAAATACTCTATTTAAACAGTGTCCTACAGTAAACAGTCTATTTAAACAGCACCCTACAGTAAACAGTCTATTTAAACAGTGTCCTACAGTGAACAGTCTATTTAAACAGTGCCCTACATTAAACAGTATAATTAAACAGTGCCCTACAGTAAACAGTCTATTTAAACAGTGCCCTACAGTAAACAGTCTATTTAAACAGTGTCCTCCAGTAAACAGTCTATATAAACAGTACCCTACAGTAAACAGTCTATTTAAACAGTGCCCTACTGTAAACAGTATATTTAAACAGTACCCAACAGTAAATTCTCTATTTAAACAGAGCCCAACAGTAAACTGTATATTTAAACAGTACCCAACAGTAATTACTCTATTTAAACAGTGCCCAACAGAAAACACTCTACTCAAACAGTGCCCTACAGTAAACAGTCTTTTTAAACAGTGCCCTACAGTAAACAGTCTCTTTAAACGGTGTCCTACAGCAAACAGTGTAGTTATACAGTGCCCCAGAGTAATCATCTATTTAATCAGTGCCCTTCAGTAAACAATCTATTTAAACAGTGTCCTACAGTAAACAGTCTATTTAAGCAGCGTCCTACAGTAAACAGTCTATTTATACAGTGTCCTACAGTAAAAAGTCTATGCAAACAGTGCCCTACAGTAAACAGCCTATTTAAACTGCCCTACAGTAAATACTATATTTAACCAGTGCCCGACTGTAAATACCCTATTTATACAGTGCCCTACAGTAAACAGTCTATTTAAACAGTGCTCCACAGTAAACAGTCTATTTTAACAGTACCCTACAGTAAACAGTCTATTTAAACAGTGCCCTACAGTAAACAGTCTATTTAAACGGTGCCCTACAGTAAACAGTCTATTTAAACAGTGCCCTGCAGTAAACAGTCTATTTAAACAGCGTCCTACAGTAAACAGTATATTTAAACAGTGCCCTGCAGTAAACAGTCTATTTAAACAGCGTCCTACAGTAAATAGTATATTTAAACAGTGTCCTACAGTAAACAGTCTATTTAAACAGATCCCTGCAGTAAAAAGTCTATTTAAACAGTGCCCGACAGTAAACAGTCTATTTAAACAGTGTCCTACAGTAAACAGTCTATTTAAATGGTGCCCTACAGGAAACAGTCTATTTAAACAGTGCTCTACAGTAAACAATCTATTTAAACAGTGGCCTACAGGAAACAGTCTATTTAAAGTGAAGTCTCATGGGATCCAGTGTGTACTAGCTAGATGGATAAAGAACTGGCTGGGCAACTGGAGACAGAGAGTAGTAGTGGAAGGGGGTTTCTCAAAATGGAGAACTGTGACCAGTGGTTTTCCACAGGGATCCGTGCTGGGACCACTGTTGTTTGTGATATACATAAATGATCTGGAGGAAGGTATAGGTGGTCTGATCAGCAGGTTTGCAGATGACATTAAGATTGGTGGAGTAGCAGATAGTGAAAGGGACTGTCAGAGAGTTCAGCAGAATATAGATAGATTGGAGAATTGGGCAGAGAAATGACAGATGGAGTTCAAACCAGGCAAATGCGAGGTGATGCATTTTCGAAGATCTAATTCAAGAGGGAACTATACTGTAAATGAAAAAGCCCTGGGGAAAATTGATGTACAGAGAGGTCTGGGTGTTCAGGTCCATTGTACCCTGAAGGTGGTTGCGCAGGTCGATAGAGTGGTCAAGAAGGCATACGGCATGCTTGCCTTCATCGGGCGGGGTATTGAGCACAAGAGTCGGCAGGTCATGTTACAGTTGTATAGGACTTTGGTTAGGCCACATTTGGAATAGCGTACAGTTCTAGTCGCCACATTACCAGAAGGATGTGGATGCTTTAGAGAGGGTGCAGAGGAGGTTCACCAGGATGTTGCCTGGTATGGAGGGCGCTAGCTATGAAGAGACGTTGAATAGATTAGGATTATTTTTCATTAGAAAGACAGAGGTTGAGGGGTGACATCATTGAGGTCTACAAAATCATGAGGTATAGACAGGGTGGATAGCAAGAAGCTTTTTCCCCCAGAGTGGGGGGCTCAATTACTAGGGGTCACGAGTTCAAGGTGAGAGGGGGAAAGTTTAAGGGAGATATGCGTGGAAAGTTCTTTACGCAGAGGGTGGTGGGTGCCTGGAACACATTGCTGGCGGAGGTGATAGAGGCGGGCACGATAGCGTCATTTAAGATGTATCTAGACAAATACATGAATGGGCAAGGAGCAGAGGGATACAGATCCTTAGAAAATAGGCGACAGTTTTAGATAGAGGATCTGGATCGGCGCAGGCTTTGAGGGCCGAAGGGTCTGTTCGTGTGCTGTAATTTTTCTTTGCTCTTCTCTTTGTTCTTTGTTTTTTAAACAGTGCCCTACAGTAAACAGTCTATTTAAACAGTGCCCTACAGTAAACAGTCTATTTAAACAGTGTCCTACAGTAAACAGTCTATTTAAACAGTGTCCTACGGTAAACGGTCAATTTAAACAGTGCCCTCCAGTAAACAGTCTATTTATACAGTGCCCTACAGTAAACACTCTGTTTAAACAGCGCCCTACAGTAAACAGTCTATTTATACAGTGTCCTACAGTAAACAGTCTATTTAAACAGCGCCCTACAGTAAACAGTCTATTTAAACAGCGCCCTACAGTAAACAGTCTATTTAAACAGTGCCCTACAGTCAACAGTCTATTTAAACAGAGCCCTACAGTAAACAGTCTATTTAAACAGTGTCCTACAGTAAACAGTATATATGAACCATGTCCTATAGTAAACAATCTATTTAAACAATGCCCTTCAGTAAACAGTCTATTTAAACAGTGTCCTACAGGAAAGAGTCAATTTAAACAGTGCCCTACAGTAAACAGTCTATTCAAACAGTGCCATACAGTAAAGAGTCTATTTCAACAGCTTCCTACAGTAAACAGTTTATTTAAACAGTGTCCTACAGTAAACAGTCTATTTAAACAGTGCCCTCCAGGAAAGTGTCAATTTAAACAGTGCCCTACAGTAAACAGTCTATTCAAATAGTGCCATAAAGTAAACAGTCTATTTAAACAGTGTCCTACAGTAAACAGTTTATTTAAACAGTGCCCTACAGTAAACAGTCTATTTAAACAGTGCCCTACAGTAAACAGTCTATTTAAACCGTGTCCTACAGTAAACAGTCAATTTAAACACTGCCCTACAGTAAACAGACTCTATTTAAACAGTGTCCGACTGTAAACAGTCTATTTAAACAGCGCCCTACAGTAAACAGTCTTTTTAAACAGTGTCCTACAGTAAACAGTCTATTTAAACAGCGCCCTACAGTAAACAGTCTATTTAAACAGGGCCTTACGTAAACAGTCTATTTAAACAGTGTCCTACGTAAACAGTCTATTTAAACAGTGTCCTACAGTAAACAGTCTATTTAAACAGTGCCCTCCAGTAAACAGTCTATTTAAACAGTGTCCGACAGTAAACAGTCTATTTAAACAGTGCCCTCCAGTAAACACTCTATTTAAACAGTGCCCTACAGTAAACAGTCTATTTAAACAGTGCCCTACAGTAAACAGTCTATTTAAACAGTGTCCTACAGTAAACAGTCTATTTAAACAGTGTCCTACGGTAAACAGTCAATTTAAACAGTGCCCTCCAGTAAACAGTCTATTTATACAGTGTCCTACAGTAAACAGTCTATGTAAACAGTGCCCTACAGTAAACAGCCTATTTAAACTGCCCTACAGTAAATACTATATTTAACCAGTGCCCGACTGTAAATACCCTATTTATACAGTGCCCTACAGTAAACAGTCTATTTAAACAGTGCTCCACAGTAAACAGTCTATTTTAACAGTACCCTACAGTAAACAGTCTATTTAATCAGTGCCCTACAGTAAACAGTCTATTTAAACGGTGCCCTACAGTAAACAGTCTATTTAAACAGTGCCCTGCAGTAAACAGTCTATTTAAACAGCGTCCTACAGTAAACAGTATATTTAAACAGTGCCCTGCAGTAAACAGTCTATTTAAACAGCGTCCTACAGTAAATAGTATATTTAAACAGTGTCCTACAGTAAACAGTCTATTTAAACAGATCCCTACAGTAAAAAGTCTATTTAAACAGTGCCCTAGAGTAAACAGTCTATTTAAACAGTGTCCTACAGTAAACAGTCTATTTAAATGGTGCCCTACAGGAAACAGTCTATTTAAACAGTGCTCTACAGTAAACAATCTATTTAAACAGTGGCCTACAGGAAACAGTCTATTTAAAGTGAAGTCTCATGGGATCCAGTGTGTACTAGCTAGATGGATAAAGAACTGGCTGGGCAACTGGAGACAGAGAGTAGTAGTGGAAGGGGGTTTCTCAAAATGGAGAACTGTGACCAGTGGTGTTCCACAGGGATCCGTGCTGGGACCACTGTTGTTTGTGATATACATAAATGATCTGGAGGAAGGTATAGGTGGTCTGATCAGCAAGTTTGCAGATGACATTAAGATTGGTGGAGTAGCAGATAGTGAAAGGGACTGTCAGAGAGTTCAGCAGAATATAGATAGATTGGAGAATTGGGCAGAGAAATGACAGATGGAGTTCAAACCAGGCAAATGCGAGGTGATGTATTTTGGAAGATACAATTCAAGAGGGAACTATACTGTAAATGAAAAAGCCCTGGGAAAAATTGATGTACAGAGAGGTCTGGGTGTTCAGGTCCATTGTACCCTGAAGGTGGTTGCGCAGGTCGATAGAGTGGTCAAGAAAGCATACAGCATGCTTGCCTTCATCGGATGGGGTATTGATTACAAGAGTCGGCAGGTCATGTTACAGTTGTATAGGACTTTGCTTAGGCCACATTTGGAATACTGCGTGCAGTTCTGGTCGCCACATTACCAGAAGGATGTGGATGCTTTAGAGAGGGTGCAGAGGAGGTTCACCAGGATGTTGCCTGGTATGGAGGGCGCTAGCTATGAAGAGACGTTGAATAGATTAGGATTATTTTTCATTAGAAAGACAGAGGTTGAGGGGTGACATCATTGAGGTCTACAAAATCATGAGAGGTATAGACAGGGTGGATAGCAAGAAGCTTTTTCCCCCAGAGTGGGGGACTCAATTACTAGGGGTCACGAGTTCAAGGTGAGAGGGGGAAAGTTTAAGGGAGATATGCGTGGAAAGTTCTTTACGCAGAGGGTGGTGGGTGCCTGGAAAGCATTGCTGGCAGAGGTGATAGAGGCGGGCACGATAGCATCATTTAAGATGTATCTAGACAGATACATGAATGGGCAAGGAGCAGAGGGATACAGATCCTTAGAAAATAGGCGACAGTTTTAGATAGAGGATCTGGATCGGCGCAGGCTTTGAGGGCCGGAGGGCCTGTTCCTGTGCTGTAATTTTTCTTTGCTCTTCTCTTTGTTCTTTGTTTTTTAAACAGTGCCCGACAGTAAACAGTCTACTTAACAGTGCCTTACAGTAAACAGTCTATTTAACAGTGCCTTACAGTAAACAGACTATTTAAACAGTGCCTTACAGTAAACAGTCCATTTAACAGTGCCTTACAGTCAGCAGTCTATTTAAACAGTGCCCGACAGTAAACAGTGTTTTTAAACAGTGTCCTACAGTGAACAGTCTATATAAACAGTGTCCTACAGTAAACAGTCTATTTAACAGTGCCTTACAGTAAACAGACTGTTTAAACAGTGCCTTACAGTAAACACTCTATTTATACAGTGTCCTACAGTAAACAGTCTATTTAAACAGTGTCCTACAGTAAACAGTCTATTTAACCAGTGTCCTACAGTAAACACTCTATTTAAACAGTACCCGACAGTAAACACTCTATTTAAACAGTGTCCTACAGTAAACAGTCTATTTAAACCGTGCCCTCCAGTAAACACTCTATTTAAACAGTGCCCGACAGTTAACAGTCTATTTAAACAGTGCCCGACAGTTAACAGACTATTTAAACAGTGTCCTACAGTGAACAGTCCATTTAACAGTGCCTTACAGTAAGCAGTCTATTTAAACAGTGCCCTACAGTAAACAGTCTATTTAAACATTGCCCAACAGTTAACAGTCTGTTTAAACAGTGCCCTACAGTAAACAGTCTAATTAAACAGTGCCCTCCAGTAAACAGTCTGTTTAAACAGTGCCCTACAGTAAACAGTCTATTTAAACAGTGCCCGACAGTAAACAGTCTATTAAAACAGTGTCCTACAGTAAACAGTCTATATAAACTGTGTCCTACAGTAAACAAACTATTTAAACAGTGCCCAACAGTTAACAGTCTATTTAGACAGTGCCCGACAGTAAACAGTGTTTTTAAACAGTGTCTTTAAACAGTGTCCTACAGTAAACAGTCTATATAAACAGTGTCCTACAGTAAACAGTCTATTTAACAGTGCCTTACAGTAAACAGACTGTTTAAACAGTGCCTTACAGTAAACACTCTATTTATACAGTGTCCTACAGTAAACAGTCTATTTAAACAGTGTCCTACAGTAAACAGTCTATTTAACCAGTGTCCTACAGTAAACACTCTATTTAAACAGTACCCGACAGTAAACACTCTATTTAAACAGTGTCCTACAGTAAACAGTCTATTTAAACCGTGCCCTCCAGTAAACACTCTATTTAAACAGTGCCCGACAGTTAACAGTCTATTTAAACAGTGCCCGACAGTTAACAGACTATTTAAACAGTGTCCTACAGTGAACAGTCCATTTAACAGTGCCTTACAGTAAGCAGTCTATTTAAACAGTGCCCTACAGTAAACAGTCTATTTAAACATTGCCCAACAGTTAACAGTCTGTTTAAACAGTGCCCTACAGTAAACAGTCTAATTAAACAGTGCCCTCCAGTAAACAGTCTGTTTAAACAGTGCCCTACAGTAAACAGTCTATTTTATCAGTGCCCGACAGTAAACAGTCTATTAAAACAGTGTCCTACAGTAAACAGTCTATATAAACTGTGTCCTACAGTAAACAAACTATTTAAACAGTGCCCAACAGTTAACAGTCTATTTAGACAGTGCCCGACAGTAAACAGTGTTTTTAAACAGTGTCTTTAAACAGTGTCCTACAGTAAACAGTCTATATAAACAGTGTCCTACAGTAAACAGTCTATTTAACAGTGCCCGGCAGTAAACACTCTATTTAAACAGTGCCCAACAGTAAACAGTCTATTTAAACAGTGCACTACAGTAAACAGTCTATTTAAACAGTGTCCTACAGTAAACAGTCTATTTAAACAGTGCCCGACAGCAAACAGGCTATTCAAACAGTGGCCTACAGTAAACAGTCTATTTAAACAGTGTCCTACAGTAAACAGTCTATTTAAACAGTGCCCTCCAGTAAACAGTCTATTTAAACAGTGTCCAACAGTAAACAGTCTATTTAAACAGTGCCCTCCAGTACACTCTATTTAAACAGTGCCCTACAGTAAACAGTCTATTTAAACAGTACCCTACAGTAAACAGTCTATTTAAACAGTGCCCTCCAGAAAACAGTCTATTTAAACAGTGTCCAACAGTAAACAGTCTATTTAAACAGTGCCCTCCAGTACACTCTATTTAAACAGTGCCCTACAGTAAACAGTCTATTTAAACAGTGCCCTACAGTAAACATTCTATTTCAACAGTGTCCTACAGTAAACAGTCTATTTAAACTGTGTCCTACGGTAAACAGTCAATTTAAACAGTGCCCTCCAGTAAACAGTCTATTTATACAGTGCCCTACAGTAAACAGTCTGTTTAAACAGCGCCCTACAGTAAACAGTCTATTTAAACAGTGTCCTACAGTAAACAGTCTATTTAAACAGCGCCCTACAGTAAACAGTCTATTTAAACAGCTCCCTACAGTAAACAGTCTATTTAAACAGTGCCCTACAGTAAAGAGTCTATTTAAACAGAGCCCTACAGTAAACAGTCTATTTAAACAGTGTCCTCCAGTAAACAGTCTATTTAAACAGTGTCCAACAGTAAACAGTATATTTAAACAGTGTCCTACAGTAAACAGTCTATTTAAACAGCGCCCGACAGTAAACAGTCTATTTAAACAGTGTACTACAGTAAACAGTCTATTTAAACAGCGCCCTACAGTAAACAGTCTGTTTAAACAGGGTCTTACAGTAAACAGTCTATTTAAACAATGTCCTACAGTAAACAGTCTATTTAAACAGCGCCCTACATTAAACAGTCTATTTAAACTGCGCCCTACAGTGAACAGTCTATTTAAACAGTGCCCTACAGTAAACAGTCTATTTATACAGTGTCCTACAGTAAACAGTCTATTTAAACAGCGCCCTACAGTAAACAGTCTATTTAAACAGTGTCCTACAGTAAACAGTCTATTTAAACAGCGCCCTACAGTAAACAGTCTGTTTAAACAGGGTCTTACAGTAAACAGTCTATTTAAACAGTGTCCTACAGTAAACAGTCTATTTAAACTGCGCCCTACAGTAAACAGTCTATTTAAACAGTGCCCTACAGTAAACAGTCTATTTAAACAGAGCCCTACAGTATACAGTCTATTTAAACAGTGTCCTACAGTAAACAGTCTCTTTAAACAGTGTCCTACAGTAAACAGTATATTTGAACCATGTCCTATAGTAAACAGTCTATTTAAACAATGCCCTTCAGTAAACAGTCTATTTAAACAGTGTCCTACAGTAAACAGTATATTTAAACAGCGCCCTACAGTAAACAGTCTATTTAAACAGTGTCCTACAGTAAACAGTCTATTTAAACAGCGCCCTACAGTAAACAGTCTATTTAAATAGGGTCTTACAGTAAACAGTCTATTTAAACAGCGCCCTACGGGGCCCAGACCAACAAGAGTTCCTGCGGCGCTGTGTGGAAGAGCTGAAAAAGGAATTAAAGAAGGAGTTGTTGGCCCCGATATTACAGGCGATTGAAGGGCTAAACGAGGAGCTGAAGTCCCAAGAGCAGGAGCTTCGGGTCGTGAAGGCAAAGGCTGCTGAAAACGATGATGAAATACAGGGCCTGGTGGTGAAGACAGAGACGCACGAGGCGCAGCACAGAAGGTGTGTGGAAAGGCTGGAAGTACTGGAGAATAATTCGTGGAGGAAGAATTTAAGGGTTCTGGGTCTTCCCGAAGGCGTAGAGGGGGCGGACGTCAGGACATATGTGAGCACGATGCTTCACTCGCTAATGGGATCGGAGGCCCCGACGGGCCCTTTGGAGGTGGAGGGAGCTTATCGAGTTATGGCGCGAAGACCAAGGGCAGGAGAAATATCTCAAGCCATAGTGCTGAGGTTTCACCGCTATAATGCCAGAGAGATGGTCCTAAGATGGGCGAAGAAAACTCGGAGCTGCAGGTGGGAGAACGCGGTGATCCGCGTATACCAGGATTGGAGTGCGGAGGTGGCGAGAAGGAGGGCGAGTTTTAATCGGGCTAAGGCGATGCTTCACAAAAAGAAGATCCAGTTTGGAATGTTGCAACCGGCGAGATTGTGGGTCACACACCAAGGGAAGCACCACTACTTTTAGACGGCAGAAGGGGCGTGGACATTCATTGTGGACGAGAAGCTGGAATAGTCTGGCTAGAAAAAGAACTTTTGGGACAAAGTGGTGGGGTGATTATGTGGGGCGAGGAAAAAAGGGGGGGGGGGGGATTTTTCAGTTTGTTAATCTTGCGATCCTGTAAATTTTCTCTCTTCCCCATGTGGGAGGGGGGGGTAAGAGTATGAGGAACCGGTCATTAGGGGCGGGGCTGAGTGGGAAACGCGGGCTTTGTTCCCGCGCTATGGTAATTATGGCGGGAACAGGGACGCAGGAAGGAGGGGGCCTCGCACAGTGGGGTCCGAGGACAAGGGGGGAAGCCGAGGTCGGCCAGAGTTCACTGACTTCTGGGAGAACATGGGGGGTGCAACTACGCTAGTAAGGGATCTAGTGGAGTGGGGGGGGGGTTAACTGGGTTGCTGCTGCTAAGGAGAAGGGGGAGCTGTTATGGGATGGGGTGGTCGAGGCGGGAGGGCACCATTGGGGGGATATACGGGTACGTGGGAACCGGGTGAGGAGCTGGTTTAAAAAAAGGGATGGCTTGTCGACAAGGGGGGAGGGGGGGGGTAAAGACCCCCCCCCAACCCGACTGATCACGTGGAACGTGAGAGGGCTGAACGGGCCGATTAAAAGGGCACGGGTACTCGCACACCTAAAGAAATTAAAGGCAGATGTGGTTATGCTGCAGGAGACGCACCTGAAACTGATAGACCAGGTCAGACTACGTAAAGGATGGGTGGGGCAGGTGTTTCATTCGGGTTTGGATGCGAAGAACAGGGGGGTGGCTATCTTAGTGGGGAAACGGGTACTGTTTGAGGCAAAGACCATAGTGGCGGATAGTGGGGGTAGATATGTGATGGTGAGTGGCAGATTGCAAGGGGAGGCGGTGGTTCTGGTGAACGTATACGCCCCGAACTGGGATAATGCAAATTTTATGAGGCGTATGTTGGGACGTATCCCGGACCTAGAGGCGGGAAAGTTGGTAATGGGGGGAGACTTCAATACGGTGCTTGATCCAGGGCTGGACCGGTCAAGGTCCAGGACCGGGAGGAGGCCGGCAGCTGCCAGGGTGCTCAAGGATTTCATGGAGCAGATGGGAGGAGTAGACCCCTGGAGATTTAGTAGGCCTAGGAGTAAGGAGTTCTCATTTTTCTCCCATGTCCACAAAGTATATTCACGGATAGACTTTTTTGTCTTGGGAAGGGCACTGATTCCGAAGGTGACAGGGACGGAATATACGGCCACAGCTATTTCGGACCACGCTCCACATTGGGTAGACCTGGAGGTTGGAGAGGAAAAAGAACAGCACCCACTCTGGAGAATGGATATGGGCTTATTGGCGGATGAGGGGGTATGCTTAAGGGTGAGGGGGTGCATCGAAAGGTACTTGAAGCTTAATGACAATGGAGAGGTTCAGGTGGGAGTGGTCTGGGAGGCGTTGAAGGCGGTGGTTAGAGGGGAACTGATATCCATAAGGGCACATAAAGGGAAGCAAGAGGGTAAAGAAAGGGAGCGATTGTTGAAAGAACTTCTGAGGGTGGACAGGCAATATGCGGAGGCACCGGAGGAGGGACTGTACAGGGAAAGACAAAGGTTACATGTGGAATCTGACCTGCTGACCACGGGTAAGGCAGAGGCACAGTGGAGGAGGGCACAGGGTGTACAGTATGAGTATGGAGAGAAGGCGAGTCGGCTACTGGCCCACCAATTGAGGAAGAGGGGAGCAGCGAGGGAGATAGGTGGGGTGAGAGATGAGGAGGGAGAGATGGAACGGGGAGCGGAGAGAGTGAACGGGGTGTTCAAGGCATTTTATGAGAGGTTATATAAGGCTCAGCCCCCGGAAGGGAAGGAGGGAATGATGTGTTTCTTGGATCAGCTGGAATTCCCTAAGGTGGAGGAGCAGGAGAGGGCGGGACTGGGAGCACAGATTGAGATGGAGGAGGTGGTAAAAGGGATTGGGAGCATGCAGGCGGGGAAGGCCCCAGGACCGGACGGATTCCCGGTGGAATTTTATAGGAAGTATATGGACTTATTGGCCCCGCTTCTGACGAGAACCTTTAATGAGGCCAGGGAAAGGGGGCAGCTGCTCCCGACTATGTCGGAGGCAACGATATCGCTCCTTTTGAAGAAGGAAAAAGACCCGCTGCAGTGTGGGTCCTACAGGCCCATTTCCCTTTTAAATGTAGATGCTAAGCTCTTGGCCAAGGTGATGGCGACGAGGATAGAGGACTGTGTCCCCGGGGTGGTCCACGAGGATGAAACTGGGTTCGTTAAGGAGAGACAGCTGAACACGAACATATGGAGGTTGCTAGGGGTAATGATGATGCCCCCACCAGAGGGGGAGGCGGAGATAGTGGTGGCGATGGACGCCGAGAAAGCATTCGACAGAGTGGAGTGGGATTATCTGTGGGAGGTGCTGAGGAGATTTGGTTTTGGAGAAGGGTATATCGGATGGGTACAGCTGCTGTATAGGGCCCCGGTGGCGAGCGTGGTCACGAACAGACAGGTCTGATTACTTCCGTCTTCATAGAGGGATGAGGCAGGGGTGTCCCCTGTCTCCGTTACTGTTTGCATTGGCGATTGAGCCCCTGGCCATAGCACTGAGGGGCTCCAGGAAGTGGAGGGGAGTACTCAGGGGAGGAGAAGAACACCGGGTATCTTTGTATGCAGATGATTTATTGCTGTATGTTGCGGACCCAGTGGAGGGGATGCCTGAGATAATGCAGACACTCAGGGAGTTTGGGGAATTTTCGGGGTACAAATTGAATATGGGTAAGAGTGAGCTGTTTGTGGTGCATCCGGGGGAGCAGAGCAGGGAAATAGATGACTTACCGCTGAGGAAGGTGACAAGAGATTTCCGGTACTTAGGGATTCAGATAGCCAGGAGTCGGGGAACCTTACACCGGCTTAATTTAACAAGATTGGTGGAACAGATGGAGGAGGATTTTAAGAGATGGGACATGGTGCCCCTGTCACTGGTGGGTAGGGTGCAGGCGGTCAAAATGGTAGTCCTCCCGAGATTCCTCTTTGTGTTTCAATGCCTTCCGGTGATGGTCACGAAGGCTTTTTTGTAGAGAATTAAGAAAAGTGTCATGAGTTTTGTGTGGGCCGGGAAGACCCCGAGGGTGAGGAGGGGGTTCTTGCAGCTGTAGCGCACAAAGACTCCGAGAGACGAATAGAGTGAAGTCGATGAGGCTTTATTAAGCGTGTCTGTTCCCCCACAGCTCGGTAGTAGACTGGCCTGCGGGGGAAGGCACCGGCTTCTTATACTTCGCCTTCAGGGCGGAGCTAGAGGTCAACGGCCAACCAGGACCCGGGATCTGTCAGCCAATGACATTAGGGCTTCCAGTCCCACATGACCCCTAATACATACTACCACATTCACCCCTTGTCAAAAATGAACCCGGCGGGGTGATGCTTCGCATGGTGGTAAGGGTTTACAGGGCTGGTCCTGAGAGGAAAACATTCATATGGCAATACAGTATGTCCAATTTTGTCCTGTTTCAACTATTTACAGAAGGTATCGGGAGAAAAGCAAAATGTTTTTGTGAAAAGTCCATAGATTGATTTAGATCGACGCCACGAGTCGGTCGGGCGGTCTGGTCGTCCGTGTTGATCGCCTCGGCCCCGGTGGTGGTGGTGGTGCTTGTTCCGGTGTTGTCGTCTCCGGGAGCCTTACGGTTTCAGCTTGGGCTTTATTCCTGGTCGGGCCTGAGGGGAGGAGGACTGATCCTCCTGGGAAGGGGGCGGTCGCGGGGTGCGGCGGTGGCAGGAAGGGGGTGAATGGTGTCGGGGGGGGGTGTGTGTGTTGCCGGCGGGCGTAGTATGAAAAAAAACCCAGGCAGCTTTTGGGCAGTGGGGGAGGGGAAATTCCATGAGGGCGCGCATACGTTCGGGGTCGGGGCCTATTATCCCATTGCGCACTATGTAGCCCAGAATGGCTAGCCGGTTGGTGCTAAAAACGCACTTGTCCTCGTTATACGTGAGGTTCAAGGCTTTGGCGGTCTGGAGGAATTTTTGGAGGTTGGTGTCGTGGTCCTGCTGATCGTGGCCGCAGATGGTTACATTGTCGAGATACGGGAACGTGGCCCGCAACCCATGTTGATCAACCATTCGGTCCATCTCCCGTTGGAAGACCGAGACCCAGTTTGTGACACCAAATGGGACCCTTAGGAAATGGTATAATCGCCCGTCTGCCTCGAAGGCTGTGTACTTGCGGTCACTTGGGCGGATGGGGAGCTGATGGTAGGCGGACTTGAGATCCACGGTGGAGAAGACGTTATATTGGGCAATCCGATTGACCATGTCGGATATGCGGGGGAGAGGGTACGCGTCTAGTTGTGTGTACCTGTTGATGGTCTGGCTATAGTCTATGACCATCCTTTGCTTCTCCCCTGTCTTCACTACTACCACCTGTGCTCTCCAGGGACTATTGCTGGCCTGGATTATGCCTTCCTTTAGTAGCCGCTGGACTTCGGACCGAATGAAGGTCCGGTCCTGGGCGCTGTACCGTCTGCTCCTAGTGGCGACGGGTTTGCAATCCGGGGTGAGGTTCGCAAACAAGGACGGGGGTTGCACCTTGAGGGTTGCGAGGCCGCAGATAGTGAGTGGGGGTATTGGGCCGCCGAATTTGAACGTAAGGCTCTGTAGATTGCACTGGAAATCTAATCCCAGCAAGGTGGGGCACAGAGTTGGGGAAGGACGTGTAGTTTGTAGTTTTTGAACTCCCTCCCCTGCACCGTTAGGGTAACTATGCAGAAACCCTGGATCTGTACGGAGTGGGATCCTGCAGCGAGTGAAATCTTTTGAGCGCTGGGATAGGTGGTCAAGGAACAGCGTCTTACCGTGTCGGGGTGGATAAATCTCTCCGTGCTCCCGGAGTCGACTAGGCATGGTGTCTCGTGCACGTTTATTAGCACCGTTGTCGTCGTCGTCTGGAGTGTCCGGGGCCGAGCTTGATCGAGCGTAATTGAAGCGAGACGTGGTTGTAGTAGTGGAGTGGGGTCCGTTGTTGCCGTCCAAGGTGGCGTCGGGGATAAACAAAATGGCTGCCCCCATACATCGCACATGGCTGGGGGGTCACAAGATGGCAGCGGGGGTGGACAAAATGGCCACCCCCACGCGTCGTACAGGTCTGGGGTGGTCCAAGATGGCGCCGCCCTTCCTCCCCTCGTGGTGGCCGGGACCCAAAATGGCGGCGTCTGCGGGTCGCACATGGGGCGCTGGGGGGGTTGGGGAGCGTTAGGACCGCGCGGGGCTCCCTCATCTCTGGGGACAGCGGTGGTCGGGACCCAAATTGGTAGCGCCAGCGGGTCATACGTGGGGACGGGGGGGGAGTTGGGGAGCGTAAGCGGCGTGCAGGGCTCCCTGTTCTCCCGGGACCGCGGTGGTCGGGACCCAGAGCGGCTGCGCCTGCGGGTCGTACATGGGGCGCTGGGGGGGTTGGGGAGCGTAAGCGGCTTGCAGGGCTCCCTGTTCTCCCGGGACCGCGGTGGTCGGGACCCAGAGCGGCTGCGCCTGCGGGTCGAACATGGCGTGCTGGGGGGTTGGGGAGCGTAAGCGGCTTGCAGGGCTCCCTGTTCTCCCGGGACAGCGGCGACCTCGCGGGACCGGCACACAACCGCGAAATGGCCCTTTTTCCCGCAGCTTTTGCAGATAGCTGCGCGGGCCGGGCAGCGCTGTCGGGGGTGCTTCGCCTGGCCGCAGAAATAGCAGCGGGCGCCCCCGGTGCGACTTTGCGTTTGGACCGCGCAAGCCTGTGGGGTGTCCGGGGGGGGGGGGGGTTTGTCGCGACGGGTGCGTACGGAGCCCAATGGGCTGCCGCGCGGTCGGGGCCGTAGGCGCGGGTATTACACGCGGCCACGTCTAGGGAGGCTGCTAGGGCCCGTGCCTCTGAGAGTCCTAGCGACTCTTTTTCTAGAAGTCTTTGGCGGATTTGGGAGGATTGCATACCTGCAACAAAAGCGTCGCGCATTAACATGTCCGTGTGTTCGTTTGCGTTCACCGACGGGCAGCTGCAGGCTCGTCCCAAAATCAGCAGCGCGGCGTAGAATTCGTCCATCGATTCTCCGGGAGCTTGCCGTCTCGTCGCGAGCTGGTAGCGAGCGTAGATTTGGTTAACTGGGCGGACGTAGAGACTTTTCAGTGCTGTGAACGCCGTCTGGAATTCCTCCGCGTCTTCGATGAGGGAGAAGATCTCCGTGCTCACCCTCGAGTGCAGGACCTGTAGTTTTTGGTCTTCTGTGACCCGGCCGGTGGTCGGTCTGAGGTAGGCCTCAAAACAAGTCTGCCAGTGTTTGAAGGCTGCTGCCGCGTTCACTGCGTGGGGGCTGATCCTCAGGCATTCTGGAATGATCCTGAGCTCCATAGTCCTTTTTAGGAACGCTTAATAAGTTGTAGCGCACAAAGACTCCGTGAGACAAACAGAGTGAAGTCGATGAGGCTTTATTAAGCGTGTCTGTTCCCCAGCAGCCCGATAGTAGACTGGCCTGCGGGGGAAGGCACCGGCTTCTTATACTTCGCCTTCAGGGCGGAGCTAGAGGTCAACGGCCAACCAGGACCCGGGATCTGTCAGCCAATGACATTAGGGCTTCCAGTCCCACATGACCCCTAATACATACTACCACAGCAGCGTAGCAGGGATAGGGGGGGGGGCTGGCACTACCGAGCCTAAGTGAATACCTTGGGCCGCCACTATCTCAATGGTGTGTAAGTGGATGGGAGAAGGAGAGGGAGCGGCGTAGGAGAGATTGGAGACGGCGTCCTGCAAGGGTACCAGCCTACAAGCACTGGCGACGGCACCGCTGCCGTTCTCCCCGAAGAAATACACCACAAGTCCAGTGGTGGTGGCTACATTGAAAATTTGGGGGCAGTGGAGACGGCATAGGGGAAGGACGGGAGCCTCGGTGCGGTCCCCGATAAGAAACAATCATAGGTTTGTTCCGGGGAAAATGGATGGGGGATTTGGAGCATGGCAGAGAGCTGGGGTTGTGCAACTGAGAGATCTGTTCGTAGACGGGACGTTTGCGAGTCTGGGAGCGCTGACAGAAAAATATGGGTTGCCCCAAGGGAATGCATTTCGGTACATGCAATTGAGGGCTTTCGCGAGGCAACAGGTGAGGGAATTCCCGCAGCTCCCGACGCAGGAGGTGCAGGATGAAGTGATCTCAGGGACATGGGTGGGGGATGGTAGGGTGTCGGATATATACAGGGAAATGAGGGACGAGGGGGAGATCATGGTGGATGAGCTGAAGGGTGTCATGATATTCAAACACACACATCATGATGGACACACTAACAGGCAAATCAGAGTACACAACACCACAACCAATCACAGACAAGAACACCAACCACATAAAAAGCACGAGCACGACACCTGGAGGTCAGTAGGTCTGGGGAGAAGGAAGCATGAAAGAGCTGTTGAAACACCACAAGCAGGGAGCCCCCCACGTGCAGAGTGCAAAGACCAAGTTGTAAATAGTGAGTTTAAATAAACAAGTGTTGTACCATATGCAACTGTGTTGGCTCTTCTGTGTGTTAGAACACCCAACACCACATGGTACAGGAGTGGATCGATACCTGCCTACCAACCTGCCATTCTGGACATGGACCACACCGGCAAACCGCAGCCGATGCAAGTCACGGGGAACCTAGGCACCAACTGGAAGCTCTACAGGCAGCGATTTGACCTGTACATCCGTGCCACCGAAAAACAGAATGTCTCGGATGATTCGAAGATTGCAATGCTCCTCTTCTACGCAGGCCCCCACCCAAATGATGTCTTTAATTCACTGGTGTTCGAGGAAGGCGAAAACCAGGCCAAATATGACACGGTCATCCTCAAAATGGACCAGCACTTTCAAACTGAAGTAAACGAAACTTTCGAAAGATACATCTTTCAGCAACGCCTGCAAGGTAAGGAGGAGCTTTTTCAACCCTTTTTGACGCACCTCCGGATTCTAGCGCAGTCCTGCGGTTACGGCACCACCACAGAGTCCATGATCAGGGACCAGATTGTTTTTGGCGTTGCCTCCAGTGGCCTACGCCAGCAGCTTCTTAAAATAAAGAGCCTCACCTTAGCGTCTGCTGTGGAAGCCTGTGTCCTCCATGAAAATGCGACCTGCCGCTTTGCCCGATTCCAGGCGTCCGAGTTGGCACGGAGGGGGTCCCCAGCCGTCGAATCGGCAAGCCAGGCCGCCCACGACGTTGAACGCATCCAGGCCGTCGATTTCTTCCCGCCCCACGGCCCGGACGACAGCGGCCGCTTCCCGCGCTTTTCGCGGTCTCCCGCGCAGGTGCGCGCCAAGAATAACGGCCACAACGAGGGACGCACTGCGCAGGCGCGCCCACCGCAAGATCGCACTGCGCATGCGCAGTGGCGCAACGAACGCCGTGACGTCATGACGTGCAGCAAGTGTGGAGGTCTACACTTAAAAGGGCAATGTCCTGCAAAATACCAACAGTGCAACAGATGTGCCATGATAGGCCACTACGCAGCCCGCTGTCGTGCGGCTCAACCCATGGATCCGGCGCATCCTCGACAACCTCGCACACGAGTCAGGACCGTCCAGCCCACGCATCAAGACTTCCAGTTAAGTGATGCAGATGACCAGGATGACTTCAGAGTTGCCGTCATTGATGTCAACAAGGTCAATGCCATCAATCCAGACGATGAGTGGTGTGCCACCCTGACGGTCAACCGATCGCGCGTCGCCTTCCGTCTGGACACCGGCGCATCCGCCAACCTGATTGCTTACTCTGCAGTCCAGGCCATGAAGGTCAAACCACTCATCACACCATCCCGGCTTAAGATGGTTGACTATAACGGGAACGTTATCCCGTCCGTAGGATCTTGCCAGCTACAGGTGACTCACAAGGGGTACACGGCCACACTCCCCTTCGAAGTTGTGGGCTCATCAAAGGACTCGTTACTGGGCGCACAAGCGTGTAAGGTCCTTCACCTGGTACAGCGCATCATGTCTCTCTCTCCAGATGAGATATCCGACTTCCCGGATGCTGAGTTCCACGCGAATCTCCATTCCCTCCTCGCTCACAACCAGGAGGTTTTTGAAGGCATGGGGACATTGCCACACACGTACAAGATTCGACTCAGACCGGACGCCATCCCTGTCGTTCACGCACCTCGCAGGGTTCCTGCGCCTCTCAAAGACCGCCTCAAGGCACAACTGCAGATTCTTCAGGACCAAGGGGTCCTATCCAAGGTCACGGAGCCCACGCCATGGGTCAGCTCCATGGTCTGTGTAAAGAAGCCCTCTGGCGAGCTCCGTATATGTATAGATCCAAAAGATCTGAACAACAACATCATGCGGGAACACTATCCCATCCCAAAACGAGAAGACCTCACCAGCGAGATGGCGCGAGCCAACATATTCACTAAATTGGATGCGTCCAAAGGATTCTGGCAGATCCAACTGGACCCGGCCAGCCGAAGACTATGCACATTCAACACCCCTTTTGGCAGATTCTGCTACAACCGGATGCCATTCGGCATCATTTCGGCATCTGAAGTATTCCACCGCATTATGGAGCAGATGATGGAAGGCATCGAAGGGGTACGTGTATATGTGGACGATATCATCATTTGGTCCACCACTCCGCAGGAACACATGCATCGTCTTCGACGTGTCTTCACCCGCATACGGCAAAATGGCCTGCGTCTCAACCGTGCGAAGTGTGCTTTCGGCCAGACGGAGCTGAAATTCCTCGGGGACCACATCTCAAGGTCCGGGGTCCGTCCCGATGCAGACAAGGTTAGCGCCATCACAGCCATGCCACGACCGGCTGACAAGAAGGCTGTCTTAAGATTCCTGGGCATGGTCAACTTCCTTGGGAAGTTCATTCCCAACCTGGCTTCTCATACAACAAACATGCGCCATCTCGTAAAAAAATCGACGGAATTCAACTGGCACCAGTCGCATCAGCAGGAATGGGAGGAGCTCAAGCACAAACTGGTCACGGCACCAGTGCTGGCCTTCTTTGACGCGACTCGCCCTACAAAGATCTCAACAGACGCCAGCCAATCTGGTATTGGAGCGGTACTCCTGCAAAAAGACAGCACGTCATCATGGGCCCCGGTTGCGTATGCCTCACGAGCCATGACCCCTACCGAACAGCGCTACGCGCAAATCGAAAAAGAATGCCTGGGCTTGTTAACTGGACTGGACAAGTTCCACGACTATGTGTATGGCCTGCCACGATTCACGGTCGAAACTGACCACCGCCCCCTGGTCAACATCATTAACAAAGACCTGAACGACATGACTCCTCGCCTCCAGCGCATCTTACTCAAACTCAGGAGGTACGATTTTGAACTGATCTACACTCCGGGGAAGGAACTCATAGTGGCGGACACTCTTTCCCGAGCAGTGAGCACACCACCAGATGCGGAGGGGTTCGTGCGTCAAATTGAGGCACACGTGACTCTGACAGCAGCAAATATGCCAGCTGATGATCCTTGTCTGGCCCACATACGCGCAGAGACGGCGACTGACCCTCTGCTGCAGCGAGTGATGCGCCACATGACGGAAGGGTGGCTAAAAGGGCAGTGCCCCCAGTTTTACAATGTGCGAGATGATCTCACCAATATAGACGGGGTCCTTATGAAATCGCATAGGATCGTCATTCCACACAGTGTGCGCCAGATGATTCTTCGTCAACTACACGAAGGCCACTTGGGTGTCGAAAAATGCAGACGAAGGGCCCGGGCGGCGGTATATTGGCCGGGTATTAATGAAGACATAGCCAACATGGTGCTCAACTGCACAACCTGTCAGAGGTTTCAGCCGGCGCAACCTCCGGAAACACTTCTACCACACGAGATGGTGACGTCCCCCTGGGCGAAGGTGGGTGTTGACCTATTTCACGCGCTCGGCAGAGATTACATTGTTATTATAGACTACTTCTCAAACTACCCGGAAGTCATGCCTCTCCATGATCTGACGTCGTCCGCAGTCATTGGGGCCTGCAAGGAAACGTTTGCTCGCCATGGCATTCCAAGGACTGTCATGTCAGACAATGGACCTTGTTTTGCCAGCCGTGAATGGTCGTCCTTTGCCGCAGCATATGGTTTCACTCATGTGACATCCAGCCCTCTGCATCCACAATCGAACGGGAAGGCTGAAAAGGGTGTCCACATCGCAAAGCGGCTCCTGTGCAAGGCGGCTGATGCCGGATCGGACTTTAACCTTGCCTTGCTGGCCTATCGATCGGCCCCGTTATCCACGGGCCTCTCGCCAGCGCAGCTACTAATGGGTCGCTCCCTCAGGACGACGGTACCTTCCGTCCTGGCACCGACAACAGACCATGAGGCGGTTCTTCGGGACATGCAACTGCAGCGTGATCGCCAGAAAGGTCGGTACGACACACGAGCGACGGACCTGCCCCCCCTGTCCTCCGGAGACAAAGTACGCGTCCATCAACCGTATGGTGGCTGGTCAGCACCGGCCGAAGTCCTCCGACAAGTGGCTCCCCGCTCGTTCCTGGTTCGCATGCCGGATGGTTCCGTGCGTCGCCGCAATCGGCGCGCCCTTCGCCGACTTCCACGTTCACAGCCACACAACACGCCAGATCCTCAACAGGCTTCCGAGGATGACTTTGTGGAGCTGCCGCACATCACGCCCTTTCCATCGCCACCCATGGCCATGCCTGCACAGCAGCCGGTGGTTCTTGATCCACCCTTAAGGCGGTCAACCCGAATTCGTCGCAAACCCATTAGAATGGACTTATAATACAGTTCATATGTTTAATAAGTTGGACAATTTTACATGATAACCTGTTGTTGTTTATCGTTCCAGATGTCGTCTGACTGGACAACTGTTCAAAATTTTTTTTCTTCTTCTCTCGTTCGCATTTCTGTTATGTTATGGTACAACTGGATTCATGTGACGCACTCGACATCGCCCCATGTACATAGTTCCGTCATAGACACATGCTGCACACGACACACACACACTCTTAGATGCACTCACGTCACGATCATATTTATTACCACGTAGGCACATATCTTTGTAAAAAGGGGGGATGTCATGATATTCAAACACACACATCATGATGGACACACTAACAGGCAAATCAGAGTACACAACACCACAACCAATCACAGACAAGAACACCAACCACATAAAAAGCACGAGCACGACACCTGGAGGTCAGTAGGTCTGGGGAGAAGGAAGCATGAAAGAGCTGTTGAAACACCACAAGCAGGGAGCCCCCCACGTGCAGAGTGCAAAGACCAAGTTGTAAATAGTGAGTTTAAATAAACAAGTGTTGTACCATATGCAACTGTGTTGGCTCTTCTGTGTGTTAGAACACCCAACACCACAAAGGGGAAATGGGAAGAAGAGCTGGGGGAAGAGATGGAGGAGGGGCTGTGGGCTGATGCCCTACGTAGGGTAGACTCGTCGTCCTCGTGCGCCAGGCTAAGCCTGATACAATTCAAGGTTTTACACAGGGCGCATATGACAGGAGCACGGCTCAGTAAATTTTTCGGGGTAGAGGATAGGTGTGGAAGATGCTCGAGAAGCCCAGCAAACCACACCCACATGTTTTGGTCATGCCCGGCACTACAGGGGTTCTGGGTGGGGGTGGCAAAGGTGCTTTCGAAGGTGGTGGGAGTCCGGGTCGAGCCAAGCTGGGGGTTGGCTATATTCGGGGTTGCAGAAGAGCCGGGAGTGCAGGAGGCGAAAGAGGCTGATGTTTTGGCCTTTGCGTCCCGATTAGCCCGGCGAAGGATATTGCTTATGTGGAAGGAAGCCAAACCCCCGGGCGTGGACCTGGATAAATGACATGGCAGGGTTTATAAAACTAGAACGGATAAAGTTTGCACTAAGGGGTTCGGCTCAAGGGTTCACCAGGCGGTGGCAACCGTTCATTGACTACCTCGCAGAACGATAAAGGAAATGGGAAAGTAACAGCAGCAACCCGGGGGGGAGGGGGGGCAGGGCCCGGGCGGGTCCTCAGGGGTGTTTTTGTATAAATATTTGTATTAGGCTATGTAGATTGGATTGTTTGATTTTATTTTTGGAGAGTTATTATTTTTGATAGGGCAGTTGCCATTTAGTTTATACATTATTTATTTATTTGTTAAAAACGGCCACTGTTATTTATACTGTTTTACTGTTGTAAAAAGGAAAACCTTTGTATTGTTTTGTTTGGCCAAAAAATTTGAATAAAATATATATTTTTAAAAAACAGCGCCCTACAGTAAACAGTCTATTTAAACAGTGCCCTACAGTAAAGAGTCTATTTAAACAGAGCCCGACAGTAAACAGTCTATTTAAACAGTGCCCTTCAGTAAACAGTCCATTGAAACAGAGTCCTACAGTAAACAGTCTATTTAAACAGTGCCCTACAGTAAACAGTCTATTTAAACAGTGTCCTACAGTAAACAGACTATTTAAACAGTGTCCTACAGTAAACAGTCCATTTAAAAAGAGTCCTACAGTAAACAGTCTATTTAAACAGAACAGTGTCCTCCAGTGAAACAGTCTATTTAAACAGCGCCCTACAGTAAACAGTCTATTTAAACAGTGTCCTGCAGTAAACAGTCCATTTAAACGGTGTCCTACAGTAAACAGTCTATTTAAGCAGAACAGTGTCCTCCAGTGAAACAGTCTATTTAAACAGTGCTCTACAGTAAACAGTCTATTTAAACAGTGTCCTACAGGAAACAGTCTATTTAACAGAGCCCTCCAGCAAAGCTTATTTAAACAGTGCCCTACAGTAAAGTCTATTTAAACAGTGCCCTACAGTAAAGTCTATTTAAACAGTGCCCTACAGTAAACAGTCTATTGAAACAGTGTCCTAAAGTAAACAGTCTATTTAAACAGTGTCCTATATTAAACAGTCAATTTAACAGAGCCCTCCAGCAAAGTTTATTTAAACAGTGCCCTACAGTAAAGTCTAGTTAAACAGTGCTCTACAGTAAACAGTCTATTTAAACAGTGTCCTACAGTAAACAGTCTATTGAAACAGTGCCCTACAGTAATCAGTCTATTTAAACAGTGTCCTCCAGAAAAAAGTCTATTTAAACAGTGCTCTACAGTAAACAGTCTATTTAAACAGTGACCTCCAGTAAACAGTCTATTTAAACAGTGCACTACATTCAACAGTCTATTTAAACAGGGTCCTACAGTAAACAGTCCATTTCAACAGTGCTCTACAGTAAACAGTCCATTAAAACAGTGCCCTACAGTAAACAGTCTATTGAAACAGAGTCCTACAGTAAACAGTCTATTTAAACAGCGCCCTACAGTAAACAGTCTATTTAAACAGTGTCCTACAGTAAACAGTCCATTTAAACAGTATCCTACAGTAAACAGTCCATTTAAACAGTGTCCTACAGTAAACAGTCTATTTAAACAGAACAGTGTCCTCCAGTGAAACAGTCTATTTAAACAGTGCTCTACAGTAAACAGTCTATTTAAACAGTGTCCTAGAGTAAACAGTCTATTGAAACAGTGCCCTACAGTAAACAGTCTATTTAAACAGTGTCCTCCAGCAAACAGTCTATTTAAACAGTGCTCTACAGTAAACAGTCTATTTAAACAGAACAGTGTCCTCCAGTGAAACAGTCTATTTAAACAGCGCCCTACAGTAAACAGTCTATTTAAACAGTGTCCTACAGTAAACAGTCTATTTAAACAGTGTCCTGCAGTAAACAGTCCATTTAAACAGTGTCCTACGGTAAACAGTCTATTTGAACAGAACAGTGTCCTCCAGTGAAACAGTCTATTTAAACAGTGCTCTACAGTAAACAGTCTATTTAAACAGTGTCCTAGAGTAAACAGTCTATTGAAACAGCGCCCTACAGTAAACAGTCTATTTAAACAGTGACCTCCAGTAAACAGTCTATTTAAACAGTGCTCTACAGTAAACAGTCTATTTAAACAGTGTCCTACAGTAAACAGTCTATTTAAACAGTGCTCTACAGTAAACAGTTCATTAAAACAGTGTCCTACAGTAAACAGTCTATTTAAACACTGCCCTGCAGTAAACAATCTTTTTAAACACAACCCTACAGGAAACAGTCTATTTAAACAGTGTCCTACATTAAACAGTCTATTTAACAGAGCCCTCCAGCAAAGTTTATTTAAACAGTGCCCTACAGTAAAGTCTATTTAATCAGTGCTCTACAGTAAACAGTCTATTTAAACAGTGTCCTACAGTAAACAGTCTATTCAAACAGTGCCCTACAGTTATCAGTCTATTTAAACAGTGTCCTCCAGTAAACAGTCTATTTAAACAGTGCTCTACAGTAAACAGTCTATTTAAACACTGCCCTGCAGTAAACAGTCTTTTTAAAGAAAGCCCTACAGGAAACAGTCTATTTAAACAGTGTCCTACATTAAACAGTCTATTTAAACAGTGCCCTACAGTAAACAGTCTATTTAAACAGTGTCCTATATTAAACAGTCTATTTAACAGAGCCCTCCAGCAAAGTTTATTTAAACAGTGCCCTACAGTAAAGTCTAGTTAAACAGTGCTCTACAGTAAACAGTCTATTTAAACAGTGTCCTACAGTAAACAGTCTATTGAAACAGTGCCCTACAGTAATCAGTCTATTTAAACAGTGTCCTCCAGAAAAAAGTCTATTTAAACAGTGCTCTACAGTAAAAAGTCTATTTAAACAGTGTCCTATAGTAAACAGTCTATTTAAACAGTGACCTCCAGTAAACAGTCTATTTAAACAGTGCACTACATTAAACAGTCTATTTAAACAGGGTCCTACAGTAAACAGTCTATTTAAACAGTGCTCTACAGTAAACAGTCCATTAAAACAGTGCCCTACAGTAAACAGTCTATTGAAACAGAGTCCTACAGTAAACAGTCTATTTAAACAGCGCCCTACAGTAAACAGTCTATTTAAACAGTGTCCTACAGTAAACAGTCCATTTAAACAGTGTCCTACAGTAAACAGTCCATTTAAACAGTGTCCTACAGTAAACAGTCTATTTAAACAGAACAGTGTCCTCCAGTGAAACAGTCTATTTAAACAGTGCTCTACAGTAAACAGTCTATTTAAACAGTGTCCTAGAGTAAACAGTCTATTTAAACAGTGTCCTACAGTAAACAGTCTATTTAAACAGTGTCCTGCAGTAAACAGTCCATTTAAACAGTGTCCTACGGCAAACAGTCTATTTGAACAGAACAGTGTCCTCCAGTGAAACAGTCTATTTAAACAGTGCTCTACAGTAAACAGGCTATTTAAACAGTGTCCTAGAGTAAACAGTCTATTGAAACAGCGCCCTACAGTAAACAGTCTATTTAAACAGTGACCTCCAGTAAACAGTCTATTTAAACAGTGCTCTACAGTAAACAGTCTATTTAAACAGTGTCCTACAGTAAACAGTCTATTTAAACAGTGCTCTACAGTAAACAGTTCATTAAAACAGTGTCCTACAGTAAACAGTCTATTTAAACACTGCCCTGCAGTAAACAATCTTTTTAAACACAACCCTACAGGAAACAGTCTATTTAAACAGTGTCCTACATTAAACAGTCTATTTAACAGAGCCCGCCAGCAAAGTTTATTTAAACAGTGCCCTACAGTAAAGTCTATTTAATCAGTGCTCTACAGTAAACAGTCTATTTAAACAGTGTCCTACAGTAAACAGTCTATTCAAACAGTGCCCTACAGTTATCAGTCTATTTAAACAGTGTCCTCCAGTAAACAGTCTATTTAAACAGTGCTCTACAGTAAACAGTCTATTTAAACACTGCCCTGCAGTAAACAGTCTTTTTAAACAAAGCCCTACAGGAAACAGTCTATTTAAACAGTGTCCTACATTAAACAGTCTATTTAAACAGTGCCCTACAGTAAACAGTCTATTTAAACAGTGTCCTATATTAAACAGTCTATTTAACAGAGCCCTCCAGCAAAGTTTATTTAAACAGTGCCCTACAGTAAAGTCTAGTTAAACAGTGCTCTACAGTAAACAGTCTATTTAAACAGTGTCCTACAGTAAACAGTCTATTGAAACAGTGCCCTACAGTAATCAGTCTATTTAAACAGTGTCCTCCAGAAAAAAGTCTATTTAAATAGTGCTCTACAGTAAAAAGTCTATTTAAACAGTGTCCTATAGTAAACAGTCTATTTAAACAGTGACCTCCAGTAAACAGTCTATTTAAACAGTGCACTACATTAAACAGTCTATTTAAACAGGGTCCTACAGTAAACAGTCTATTTAAACAGTGCTCTACAGTAAACAGTCCATTAAAACAGTGCCCTACAGTAAACAGTCTATTGAAACAGAGTCCTACAGTAAACAGTCTATTTAAACAGCGCCCTACAGTAAACAGTCTATTTAAACAGTGTCCTACAGTAAACAGTCCATTTAAACAGTGTCCTACAGTAAACAGTCCATTTAAACAGTGTCCTACAGTAAACAGTCTATTTAAACAGAACAGTGTCCTCCAGTGAAACAGTCTATTTAAACAGTGCTCTCCAGTAAACAGTCTATTTAAACAGTGTCCTAGAGTAAACAGTCTATTGAAACAGCGCCCTACAGTAAACAGTCTATTTAAACAGTGTCCTCCAGCAAACAGTCTATTTAAACAGTGCTCTACAGTAAACAGTCTATTTAAACAGAACAGTGTCCTCCAGTGAAACAGTCTATTTAAACAGCGCCCTACAGTAAACAGTCTATTTAAACAGTGTCCTACAGTAAACAGTCTATTTAAACAGTGTCCTGCAGTAAACAGTCCATTTAAACAGTGTCCTACGGCAAACAGTCTATTTGAACAGAACAGTGTCCTCCAGTGAAACAGTCTATTTAAACAGTGCTCTACAGTAAACAGGCTATTTAAACAGTGTCCTAGAGTAAACAGTCTATTGAAACAGCGCCCTACAGTAAACAGTCTATTTAAACAGTGACCTCCAGTAAACAGTCTATTTAAACAGTGCTCTACAGTAAACAGTCTATTTAAACAGTGTCCTACAGTAAACAGTCTATTTAAACAGTGCTCTACAGTAAACAGTTCATTAAAACAGTGTCCTACAGTAAACAGTCTATTTAAACACTGCCCTGCAGTAAACAGTCTTTTTAAACACAACCCTACAGGAAACAGTCTATTTAAACAGTGTCCTACATTAAACAGTCTATTTAACAGAGCCCTCCAGCAAAGTTTATTTAAACAGTGCCCGACAGTAAAGTCTATTTAATCAGTGCTCTACAGTAAACAGTCTATTTAATCAGTGCTCTACAGTAAACAGTCTATTTAAACAGTGTCCTACAGTAAAGTCTATTTAAACAGTGCTCTACAGTAAACAGTCTATTTAAACAGTGACCTCCAGTAAACACTCTATTTAAACAGTGCTCTACAGTAAACAGTCTATTTAAACAGTGACCTCCAGTAAACACTCTATTTAAACAGTGCTCTACAGTAAACAGTCTATTTAAACAGTGACCTCCAGTAAACAGTCTATTTAAACAGTGCACTACATTAAACAGTCTATTTAAACAGGGTCCTACAGTAAACAGTCTATTTAAGCAGAACAGTGTCCTCCAGTGAAACAGTCTATTTAAACAGTGCTCTACAGTAAACAGTCTATTTAAACAGTGTCCTACAGGAAACAGTCTATTTAACGAGCCCTCCAGCAAAGCTTATTTAAACAGTGCCCTACAGTAAAGTCTATTTAAACAGTGCCCTACAGTAAAGTCTATTTAAACAGTGCCCTACAGTAAACAGTCTATTGAAACAGTGTCCTACAGTAAACAGTCTATTTAAACAGTGTCCTACATTAAACAGTATATTTAAACAGTATCCCACAGTAAACAGTCTATTTAAACAGTGCTCTACATTAAACAGTCTATTTAAACAGAACAGTGTCCTCCAGTGAAAAAGTCTATTTAAACAGCGCCCTACAGTAAACAGTCTATTGAAACAGTGCCCTCCAGTAATCAGTCTATTTAAACAGTGTCCTCCTGTAAACAGTCTATTTAAACAGTGTCCTGCAGTAAACAGTCCATTTAAACGGTGTCCTACTGTAAACAGTCTATTTAAGCAGAACAGTGTCCTCCAGTGAAACAGTCTATTTAAACAGTGCTCTACAGTAAACAGTTTATTTAAACAGTGTCCTACAGGAAACAGTTTATTTAACGAGCCCTCCAGCAAAGCTTATTTAAACAGTGCCCTACAGTAAAGTCTATTTAAACAGTGCCCTACAGTAAAGTCTATTTAAACAGTGCCCTACAGTAAACAGTCTATTGAAACAGTGTCCTACAGTAAACAGTCTATTTAAACAGTGTCCTACATTAAACAGTCAATTTAACAGAGCCCTCCAGCAAAGTTTATTTAAACAGTGCCCTACAGTAAAGTCTAGTTAAACAGTGCTCTACAGTAAACAGTCTATTTAAACAGTGTCCTACAGTAAACAGTCTATTGAAACAGTGCCCTGCAGTAATCAGTCTATTTAAACAGGGTCCTACAGTAAACAGTCTATTTCAACAGTGCTCTACAGTAAACAGTCCATTAAAACAGTGCCCTACAGTAAACAGTCTATTGAAACAGAGTCCTACAGTAAACAGTCTATTTAAACAGTGTCCTACAGTAAACAGTCCATTTAAACAGTGTCCTACAGTAAACAGTCCATTTAAACAGTGTCCTACAGTAAACAGTCTATTTAAACAGAACAGTGTCCTCCAGTGAAACAGTCTATTTAAACAGTGCTCTACAGTAAACAGTCTATTTAAACAGTGTCCTAGAGTAAACTGTCTATTGAAACAGCGCCCTACAGTAAACAGTCTATTTAAACAGTGTCCTCCAGCAAACAGTCTATTTAAACAGTGCTCTACAGTAAACAGTCTATTTAAACAGAACAGTGTCCTCCAGTGAAACAGTCTATTTAAACAGCGCCCGACAGTAAACAGTCTATTTAAACAGTGTCCTACAGTAAACAGTCTATTTAAACAGTGTCCTGCAGTAAACAGTCCATTTAAACAGTGTCCTACGGTAAACAGTCTATTTGAACAGAACAGTGTCCTCCAGTTAAACAGTCTATGTAAACAGTGCTCTACAGTAAACAGTCTATTTAAACAGTGTCCTAGAGTAAACAGTCTATTGAAACAGCGCCCTACAGTAAACAGTCTATTTAAACAGTGACCTCCAGTAAACAGTCTATTTAAACAGTGCTCTACAGTAAACAGTCTATTTAAACAGTGTCCTACAGTAAACAGTCTATTTAAACAGTGCTCTACAGTAAACAGTCCATTAAAACAGTGTCCGACAGTAAACAGTCTATTTAAACACTGCCCTGCAGTAAACAGTCTTTTTAAACAAAACCCTACAGGAAACAGTCTATTTAAACAGTGTCCTACATTAAACAGTCTATTTAACAGAGCCCTCCAGCAAAGTTTATTTAAACAGTGCCCTACAGTAAAGTCTATTTAATCAGTGCTCTACAGTAAACAGTCTATTTAAACAGTGTCCTACAGTAAACAGTCTATTGAAACAGTGCCCTACAGTTATCAGTCTATTTAAACAGTGTCCTACAGTAAACAGTCCATTTAAACAGTGTCCTACAGTAAACAGTCCATTTAAACAGTGTCCTACAGTAAACAGTCTATTTAAACAGAACAGTGTCCTCCAGTGAAACAGTCTATTTAAACAGTGCTCTACAGTAAACAGTCTATTTAAACAGTGTCCTAGAGTAAACTGTCTATTGAAACAGCGCCCTACAGTAAACAGTCTATTTAAACAGTGTCCTCCAGCAAACAGTCTATTTAAACAGTGCTCTACAGTAAACAGTCTATTTAAACAGAACAGTGTCCTCCAGTGAAACAGTCTATTTAAACAGCGCCCTACAGTAAACAGTCTATTTAAACAGTGTCCTACAGTAAACAGTCTATTTAAACAGTGTCCTGCAGTAAACAGTCCATTTAAACAGTGTCCTACGGTAAACAGTCTATTTGAACAGAACAGTGTCCTCCAGTTAAACAGTCTATTTAAACAGTGCTCTACAGTAAACAGTCTATTTAAACAGTGTCCTAGAGTAAACAGTCTATTGAAACAGCGCCCTACAGTAAACAGTCTATTTAAACAGTGACCTCCAGTAAACAGTCTATTTAAACAGTGCTCTACAGTAAACAGTCTATTTAAACAGTGTCCTAGAGTAAACAGTCTATTGAAACAGCGCCCTACAGTAAACAGTCTATTTAAACAGTGACCTCCAGTAAACAGTCTATTTAAACAGTGCTCTACAGTAAACAGTCTATTTAAACAGTGTCCTACAGTAAACAGTCTATTTAAACAGTGCTCTACAGTAAACAGTCCATTAAAACAGTGTCCGACAGTAAACAGTCTATTTAAACACTGCCCTGCAGTAAACAGTCTTTTTAAACAAAACCCTACAGGAAACAGTCTATTTAAACAATGTCCTACATTAAACAGTCTATTTAACAGAGCCCTCCAGCAAAGTTTATTTAAACAGTGCCCTACAGTAAAGTCTATTTAATCAGTGCTCTACAGTAAACAGTCTATTTAAACAGTGTCCTACAGTAAACAGTCTATTGAAACAGTGCCCTACAGTTATCAGTCTATTTAAACAGTGTCCTCCAGTAAACAGTCTATTAAAACAGTGCTCTACAGTAAACAGTCTATTTAAACAGTGACCTCCAGTAAACAGTCTATTTAAACAGTGTCCTACATTAAACAGTCTATTTAACAGAGCCCTCCAGCAAAGTTTATTTAAACAGTGCCCTACAGTAAAGTCTATTTAATCAGTGCTCTACAGTAAACAGTCTATTTAAACACTGCCCTGCAGTAAACAGTCTTTTTAAACAAAGCCCTACAGGAAACAGTCTATTTAAACAGTGTCCTACATTAAACAGTCTATTTAAACAGTGCCCTACAGTAAACAGTCCATTTAAACAGTGACCTCCAGTAAACAGTCTATTTAAACAGTGCACTACATTAAACAGTCTATTTAAACAGGGTCCTACAGTAAACAGTCTATTTAAACAGTGCTCTACAGTAAACAGTCTATTTAAACAGTGACCTCCAGTAAACAGTCTATTTAAACAGTGCACTACATTAAACAGTCTATTTAAACAGGGTCCTACAGTAAACAGTCTATTTAAACAGTGCTCTACAATAAACAATCCATTAAAACAGTGCCCTACAGTAAACAGTCTATTGAAACAGAGTCCTACAGTAAACAGTCTATTTAAACAGCGCCCTACAGTAAACAGTCTATTTAAACAGTGCCCGACAGTACACAGTCTATTTAAACAGTGTCCTACAGTAAACAGTCCATTTAAACAGTGTCCTACAGTAAACAGTCCATTTAAACAGTGTCCTACAGTACACAGTCTATTTAAACAGTGTCCTACAGTAAACAGTCCATTTAAACAGTGTCCTACAGTAAACAGTCCATTTAAACAGTGTCCTACAGTAAACAGTCCATTTAAACAGTGTCCTACAGTAAACAGTCCATTTAAACAGTGTCCTACAGTAAACAGTCTATTTAAACAGTGTCCTCCAGTGAAACAGTCTATTTAAACAGTGCCCTACAGTAAACAGACTATTTAAACAGTGTCCTACAGTAAACAGTCTATGTAAACAGTGTCCTGCAGTAAACAGTCCATTTAAACAGTGTCCTACAGTAAACAGTCTATTTAAACAGAACAGTGTCCTCCAGTGAAACAGTCTATTTAAACAGTGCTCTAGAGTAAACAGTCTATTTAAAAAGTGTCCTGGAGTAAACAGTCTATTGAAACAACGCCCTACAGTAAACAGTCTATTTAAACAGTGACCTCCAGTAAACAGTCTATTTAAACAGTTGCACTACATTGAACAGTCTAATTAAACAGTGTCCTACAGTAAACAGTCTATTTAAACAGTGCCCTCCAGTAAACAGTCTATTTAAACAGTGCCCTACAGTAAACAGTCTATTTAAAAAGTGTCCTGGAGTAAACAGTCTATTGAAACAACGCCCTACAGTAAACAGTCTATTTAAACAGTGACCTCCAGTAAACAGTCTATTTAAACAGTTGCACTACATTGAACAGTCTAATTAAACAGTGTCCTACAGTAAACAGTCTATTTAAACAGTGTCCTCCAGTGAAACAGTCTATTTAAACAGTGCCCTACAGTAAACAGTCTATTTAAACAGTGTCCTACAGTAAACAGTCTATGTAAACAGTGTCCTGCAGTAAACAGTCCATTTAAACAGTGTCCTACAGTAAACAGTCTATTTAAACAGAACAGTGTCCTCCAGTGAAACAGTCTATTTAAACATTGCTCTAGAGTAAACAGTCTATTTAAACAGTGTCCTACAGTAAACAGTCTATTGAAACAACGCCCTACAGTAAACAGTCTATTTAAACAGTGACCTCCAGTAAACAGTCTATTTAAACAGTTGCACTACATTGAACAGTCTAATTAAACAGTGTCCTACAGTAAACAGTCTATTTAAACAGTGCTCTACAGTAAACAGTCCATTAAAACAGTGTCCTACAGTAAACAGTCTATTTAAACAGTGCTCGACAGTAAACAGTCTATTTAAACAGTGCTCTACGGTAAACAGTCTATTTAAAAAGTGTCCTGGAGTAAACAGTCTATTTAAACAGTGTCCTACATTAAACAGTCTATTTAAACAGGGTCCAACAGTAAACAGTCTATTTAAACAGTGCTCTACAGTAAATAGTCCATTAAAACAGTGCCCTACAGTAAACAGTCTATGTAAACAGTGTCCTACAGTAAACAGTCCATTTAAACAGTGTCCTACAGTAAACAGTCTATTTAAACAGAACAGTGTCCTCCTGTAAACAGTCTATTTAAATAGTGCTCTACAGTAAACAGTCTATTTAAACAGTGACCTCCAGTAAACAGTCTATTTAAACAGTGCACTACATTAAACAGTCTATTTAAACAGGGTCCTACAGTAAACAGTCTATTTAAACAGTGCTCTACAGTAAACAGTCCACTAAAACAGTGCCCTACAGTAAACAGTCTATTGAAACAGAGTCCTACAGTAAACAGTCTATTTAAACAGCGCCCTACAGTAAACAGTCTATTTAAACAGTGTCCTACAGTAAACAGTCCATTTAACCAGTGTCCTACAGTAAACAGTCCATTTTAACAGTGTCCTCCAGTAAACAGTCTATTTAAACAGAACAGTGTCCTCCAGTGAAACAGTCTATTTAAACAGCGCCCTACAGTAAACAGTCTATTTAAACAATGTCCTACATTAAACAGTCTATTTAAACAGTGACCTGCAGTAAACAGTCTAGTTAAACAGTGCACCATATTAAACAGTCTATTTAAACAGTGTCCTACAGTAAACAGTCTATTTAATCAGTGCTCTACAGTAAACAGTCCATTAAAACAGCGCCCTACAGTAAACAGTCTATATAAACTGTGTCCTACAGTAAACAGTCTATTTAAACAGTGCTCTACAGTAATCTGTCCATTAAAACAGTGCCCTACAGTAAACAGTCTATTTAAACAGAACAGTGTCCTCCAGTGAAACAGTCTATTTAAACAGTTGCACTACATTGAACAGTCTAATTAAACAGTGTCCTACAGTAAACAGTCTATATAAACAGTGTCCTCCAGTGAAACAGTCTATTTAAACAGTGCCCTACAGTAAACAGTCTTTTTAAACAAAGCCCTACAGGAAACAGTCTATTTAAACAGTGTCCTACATTAAACAGTCTATTTAAACAGTGTCCCACAGTAAACAGTCTATTTAAACAGTGCTCTACATTAAACAGTCTATTTAAACGGTGTCCGACAGTAAACAGTCTATTTAAATAGTGTCCTACAGTAAACAGTCTATTGAAACAGTGCCCGACAGTAATCAGTCTATTCAAACAGTGTCCTCCTGTAAACAGTCTATTTAAATAGTGCTCTACAGTAAACAGTCTATTTAAACAGTGACCTCCAGTAAACAGTCTATTTAAACAGTGCACTACATTAAACAGTCTATTTAAACAGGGTCCTACAGTAAACAGTCTATTTAAACAGTGCTCTACAGTAAACAGTCCATTAAAACAGTGCCCTACAGTAAACAGTCTATTGAAACAGAGTCCTACAGTAAACAGTCTATTTAAACAGCGCCCTACAGTAAACAGTCTATTTAAACAGTGTCCTACAGTAAACAGTCCATTTAACCAGTGTCCTACAGTAAACAGTCCATTTTAACAGTGTCCTCCAGTAAACAGTCTATTTAAACAGAACAGTGTCCTCCAGTGAAACAGTCTATTTAAACAGCGCCCTACAGTAAACAGTCTATTTAAACAATGTCCTACATTAAACAGTCTATTTAAACAGTGACCTGCAGTAAACAGTCTAGTTAAACAGTGCACCATATTAAACAGTCTATTTAAACAGTGTCCTACAGTAAACAGTCTATTTAATCAGTGCTCTACAGTAAACAGTCCATTAAAACAGCGCCCTACAGTAAACAGTCTATATAAACTGTGTCCTACAGTAAACAGTCTATTTAAACAGTGCTCTACAGTAATCTGTCCATTAAAACAGTGCCCTACAGTAAACAGTCTATTTAAACAGTGTCCTACAGTAAACAGTGTATTTAACAGAGCCCTCCAGCAAAGTTTATTTAAACAGTGCCCTGCAGTAAAGTTAATTTAAACAGTGTCCTACAGTAAACAGTCTATTTAAACAGTGTCCTACAGTAAACAGTCTATTGAAACAGTGCCCTTTAGTAATCAGTCTACTTAAACAGTGTCCTCCAGTAAACAGTCTATTTAAACAGTGCACTACATTAAACAGTATATTTAAACAGTGTCCCACAGTAAACAGTCTATTGAAACAGTGCTCTACATTAAACAGTCTATTTAAACAGTGTCCTACAGTAAACAGTCTATTTAAACAGTGTCCTACAGTAAACAGTCTATTTAAACAGTGCTCTACAGTAAACAGTCCATTAAAACAGTGTCCTACAGTAAACAGTCTATTTAAACAGCGCCCTACAGTAAACAGTCCATTTAAACAGTGTCCTCCAGTAAACAGTCTATTTAAAAAGAACAGTGTCCTCCAGTGAAACAGTCTATTTAAACAGCGCCCTACAGTAAACAGTCTATTTAAACAATGTCCTACAGTAAACAGTCTATTTAAAAAGTGTCCTGCAGTAAACAGTCCATTTAAACAGTGTCCTACAGTAAACAGTCTATTTAAACAGAATAGTGTCCTCCAGTGAAACAGTCTATTTAAACAGTGCTCTACAGTAAACAGTCTATTTAAACAGTGTCCTAGAGTATACAGTCTATTGAAACAGCGCCCTACAGTAAACAGTCTATTTAAACAGTGTCCTCCAGTAAACAGTCTATTTAAACAGTGCTATACAGTAAACAGTCTATTTAAACAGTGACCTCCAGCAAACAGTATATTTAAACAGTTGCACTACATTGAACAGTCTATTTAAACAGTGTCCTACAGTAAACAGTCTATTGAAACAGTGCTCTACAGTAAACAGTCCATTAAAACGGTGTCCTACAGTAAACAGTCTATTTAAACAGTGTCCTAAATTAAACAGTCTATTTACCAGAGCCCTCCAGCAAAGTTTATTTAAACAGTGCTCTAGAGTAAACAGTCTATTTAAAAAGTGTCCTGGAGTAAACAGTCTATTAAAACAACGCCCTACAGTAAACAGTCTATTTAAACAGTGACCTCCAGTAAACAGTCTATTTAAACAGTTGCACTACATTGAACAGTCTAATTAAACAGTGTCCTACAGTAAACAGTCTATTTAAACAGTGCCCTCCAGTAAACAGTCTATTTAAACAGTGCCCTACAGTAAACAGTCTATTTAAAAAGTGTCCTGGAGTAAACAGTCTATTGAAACAACGCCCTACAGTAAACAGTCTATTTAAACAGTGACCTCCAGTAAACAGTCTATTTAAACAGTTGCACTACATTGAACAGTCTAATTAAACAGTGTCCTACAGTAAACAGTCTATTTAAACAGTGTCCTTCAGTGAAACAGTCTATTTAAACAGTGCCCTACAGTAAACAGTCTATTTAAACAGTGTCCTACAGTAAACAGTCTATGTAAACAGTGTCCTGCAGTAAACAGTCCATTTAAACAGTGTCCTACAGTAAACAGTCTATTTAAACAGAACAGTGTCCTCCAGTGAAACAGTCTATTTAAACAGTGCTCTAGAGTAAACAGTCTATTTAAAAAGTGTCCTGGAGTAAACAGTCTATTGAAACAACGCCCTACAGTAAACAGTCTATTTAAACAGTGACCTCCAGTAAACAGTCTATTTAAACAGTTGCACTACATTGAACAGTCTAATTAAACAGTGTCCTACAGTAAACAGTCCATTAAAACAGTGTCCTACAGTAAACAGTCTATTTAAACAGTGCTCGACAGTAAACAGTCTATTTAAACAGTGCTCTACGGTAAACAGTCTATTTAAACAGTGCCCTGCAGTAAACAGTCTTTTTAAACAAAGCCCTACAGGAAACAGTCTATTTAAACAGTGTCCTACATTAAACAGTCTATTTAAACGGTGTCCTACAGTAAACAGTCTATTTAAATAGTGTCCTACAGTAAACAGTCTATTGAAACAGTGCCCGACAGTAATCAGTCTATTTAAACAGTGTCCTCCTGTAAACAGTCTATTTAAATAGTGCTCTACAGTAAACAGTCTATTTAAACAGTGCTCTACAGTAAACAGTCCATTAAAACAGTGTCCCACAGTAAACAGTCTATTTAAACAGTGCTCTACATTAAACAGTCTATTTAAACGGTGTCCTACAGTAAACAGTCTATTTAAATAGTGTCCTACAGTAAACAGTCTATTGAAACAGTGCCCGACAGTAATCAGTCTATTTAAACAGTGTCCTCCTGTAAACAGTCTATTTAAATAGTGCTCTACAGTAAACAGTCTATTTAAACAGTGACCTCCAGTAAACAGTCTATTTAAACAGTGCACTACATTAAACAGTCTATTTAAACAGGGTCCTACAGTAAACAGTCTATTTAAACAGTGCTCTACAGTAAACAGTCCATTAAAACAGTGCCCTACAGTAAACAGTCTATTGAAACAGAGTCCTACAGTAAACAGTCTATTTAAACAGCGCCCTACAGTAAACAGTCTATTTAAACAGTGTCTTACAGTAAACAGTCCATTTAACCAGTGTCCTACAGTAAACAGTCCATTTTAACAGTGTCCTCCAGTAAACAGTCTATTTAAACAGAACAGTGTCCTCCAGTGAAACAGTCTATTTAAACAGTGCTCTAGAGTAAACAGTCTATTTAAACAATGTCCTACATTAAACAGTCTATTTAAACAGTGACCTGCAGTAAACAGTCTATTTAAACAGTTGCACTACATTGAACAGTCTAATTAAACAGTGTCCTACAGTAAACAGTCTATTTAAACAGTGCTCTACAGTAAACAGTCCATTAAAACAGTGTCCTACAGTAAACAGTCTATTTAAAATGTGCTCGACAGTAAACAGTCTATTTAAACAGTGCTCTACGGTAAACAGTCTATTTAAACAGTGCCCTGCAGTAAACAGTCTTTTTAAACAGTGTC
Source organism: Scyliorhinus torazame (assembly GCF_047496885.1). Classification (NCBI taxonomy): domain Eukaryota; kingdom Metazoa; phylum Chordata; class Chondrichthyes; order Carcharhiniformes; family Scyliorhinidae; genus Scyliorhinus; species Scyliorhinus torazame. The sequence goes on along the minus strand of NC_092710.1, from coordinate 15,253,685 downwards.
CTACAGTAAACAGTGTATTTAACAGAGCCCTCCAGCAAAGTTTATTTAAACAGTGCCCTGCAGTAAAGTTAATTTAAACAGTGTCCTACAGTAAACAGTCTATTTAAACAGTGTCCTACAGTAAACAGTCTATTGAAACAGTGCCCTTTAGTAATCAGTCTACTTAAACAGTGTCCCCCAGTAAACAGTCTATTTAAACAGTGCACTACATTAAACAGTATATTTAAACAGTGTCCCACAGTAAACAGTCTATTTAAACAGTGCTCTACATTAAACAGTCTATTTAAACAGTGTCCTACAGTAAACAGTCTATTTAAACAGTGTCCTACAGTAAACAGTCTATTGAAACAGTCCCCTACAGTAATCAGTCTATTTAAACAGTGTCCTAGAGAAAACAGTCCATTTAAACAGTGTCCTCCAGTAAACAGTCTATTTAAAAAGAACAGTGTCCTCCAGTGAAACAGTCTATTTAAACAGCGCCCTACAGTAAACAGTCTATTTAAACAATGTCCTACAGTAAACAGTCTATTTAAAAAGTGTCCTGCAGTAAACAGTCCATTTAAACAGTGTCCTACAGTAAACAGTCTATTTAAACAGAATAGTGTCCTCCAGTGAAACAGTCTATTTAAACAGTGCTCTACAGTAAACAGTCTATTTAAACAGTGTCCTAGAGTAAACAGTCTATTGAAACAGCGCCCTACAGTAAACAGTCTATTTAAACAGTGTCCTCCAGTAAACAGTCTATTTAAACAGTGCTATACAGTAAACAGTCTATTTAAACAGTGACCTCCAGCAAACAGTATATTTAAACAGTTGCACTACATTGAACAGTCTATTTAAACAGTGTCCTACAGTAAACAGTCTATTGAAACAGTGCTCTACAGTAAACAGTCCATTAAAACGGTGTCCTACAGTAAACAGTCTATTTAAACAGTGTCCTAAATTAAACAGTCTATTTACCAGAGCCCTCCAGCAAAGTTTATTTAAACAGTGCCCTACAGTAAAGTCTATTTAAACAGTACTCTACAGTAAACAGTCTATTTAAACAGTGTCCTACAGTAAACAGTCTATTGAAACAGTGCCCTACAGTTATCAGTCTATTTAAACAGTGTCCTCCAGTAAACAGTCTAATTAAACAGTGCTCTACAGTAAACAGTCTATTTAACAGAGCCCTCCAGCAAAGTTTATTTAAACAGTGTCCTACAGTTATCAGTCTATTTAAACAGTGTCCTCCAGTAAACAGTCTATTTAAACAGTGCTCGACAGTAAACAGTCTATTTAAACAGTGACCTCCAGTAAACAGTCTATTTAAACAGTGCACTACATTAAACAGTCTATTTCAACAGGGTCCTACAGTAAACAGTCTATTTAAACAGTGCTCTACAGTAAACAGTCTATTTAAACAGTGTCCTACATTAAACAGTCTATTTACCAGAGCCCTCCAGCAAAGTTTATTTAAACAGTGCCCTACAGTAAAGTCTAATTAAACAGTGCTCTACAGTAAACAGTCTATTTAAACAGTGTCCTACAGTAAACAGTCTATTGAAACAGTGCCCTACAGTTATCAGTCTATTTAAACAGTGTCCTCCAGTAAACAGTCTATTTAAACAGTGCTCTACAGTAAACAATCTATTTAACAGAGCCCTCCAGCAAAGTTTATTTAAACAGTGCCCGACAGTAAAGTCTATTTAAACAGTGCTCTACAGTAAACAGTCTACTTAAACAGTGTCCTACAGTAAACAGTCTATTGAAACAGTGCCCTACAGTTATCAGTCTATTTAAACAGTGTCCTCCAGTAAACAGTCTATTTAAACAGTGCACCATATTAAACAGTCTATTTAAACAGTGACCTCCTGTAAACAGTCTATTTAAACAGTGCACTACATTAAACAGTCTATTTCAACAGGGTCCTACAGTAAACAGTCTATTTAAACAGTGCTCTACAGTAAACAGTCCATTAAAACAGTGCCCTACAGTAAACAGTCTATTGAAACAGAGTCCTACAGTAAACAGCCTATTTAAACAGCGCCCTACAGTAAACAGTCTATTTAAACAGTGTCCGACAGTAAACAGTCCATTTAAACAGTGTCCTACAGTAAACAGTCCATTTAAACAGTGTCCTACAGTAAACAGTCTATTTAAACAGAACAGTGTCCTCCAGTGAAACAGTCTATTTAAACAGCGCCCTACAGTAAACAGTCTATTTAAACAGTGTCCTGCAGTAAACAGTCCATTTAAACAGTGTCCTACAGTAGACAGTCTATTTAAACAGAACAGTGTCCTCCAGTGCAACAGTCTATTTAAACAGTGCTCTACAGTAAACTGTCTATTTAAACAGTGTCCTAGAGTAAACAGTCTATTGAAACAGCGCCCTACAGTAAACAGTCTATTTATAGCAGTGTCCTCCAGTAAACAGTCTATTTAAACAGTGCTCTACGGTAAACAGTCTATTTAAACAGTGACCTCCAGTAAACAGTCTATTTAAACAGTTGCACTACATTGAACAGTCTATTTAAACAGTGTCCTACAGTACACAGTCTATTTAAACAGTGCTCTACAGTAAACAGTCCATTAAAACAGTGTCCTACAGTAAACAGTCTATTTAAACAGTGCTCTACAGTAAACAGTCTATTTAAACAGTGCCCTACAGTAAACAGTCCATTAAAACAGTGTCCTACAGTAAACAGTCTATTTAAACAGTGCTCTACAGTAAACAGTCTATTTAAACAGTGCCCTGCAGCAAACAATCTTTTTAAACAAAGCCCTACAGGAAACAGTCTATTTAAACAGTGTCCTACATTAAACAGTCTATTTAACAGAGCCCTCCAGCAAAGTTTATTTAAACAGTGCCCGCCAGTAAAGAGTCAATTAAACAGTGCCCTACAGCAATCAGTCTATTTAAACAGTGTCCTCCAGTAAACAGTCTATTTAAACAGTGCTCTACAGTAAACAGTCTATTTATACAGTGACCTCCAGTAAACAGTCAATTTAAACAGTGCACTACATTAAACAGTCTATTTAAACAGGGTCCTACAGTAAACAGTCTATTTAAACAGTGCCCTACAGTAAACAGTCTATTTAAACAGTGCACTACATTAAACAGTCTATTTAAACAGTGTCCTACAGTAAACAGTCTATTTCAACAGCGTCCTCCAGTAAACAGTCTATTTAAACAGTGCTCTACAGTAAACAGTCTATTTAAACAGTGACCTCCAGTAAACAGTCTATTTAAACAGTGTCCTACATTAAACAGTCTATTTAACAGAGCCCTCCAGCAAAGTTTATTTAAACAGTGCCCTACAGTAAAGTCTATTCAAACAGTGTCCTACAGTAAACAGTCTTTTGAAACAGTGCCCTACAGTAAACAGTCTATTTAAACAGTGCTCTACAGTAAAGTCTATTTAAACAGTGCCCTACAGTAAAGTCCATTTAAACAGTGCCCTACAGTAAACAGTCTATTAAAACAGTGTCCTACAGTAAACAGTCTATTTAAACAGTGTCCTACATTAAACAGTCTATTTAAACAGTGTCCTACATTAAACAGTCTATTTAACAGAGCCGTCCAGCAAAGTTTATTTAAACAGTGCCCTACAGTAAAGTCTATTTAATCAGTGCTCTAAAGTAAACAGTCTATTTAAACAGTGTCCTACAGTAAACAGTCTATTGAAACAGTGCCCTACAGTAATCAGTCTATTTAAACAGTGTCCTCCAGTAAACAGTCTATTTAAACAGTGCTCTACAGTAAACAGTCCATTAAAACAGTGTCCTACAGTATACACTCTATTTAAACAGTGTCCTACAGTAAACAGTCTATTGAAACAGTGCCCTACAGTAAACAGTCTATTTAAACAGTGCTCTACAGTAAAGTCTATTTAAACAGTGCCCTACAGTAAAGTCTATTTAAACAGTGCCCTACAGTAAACAGTCTATTAAAACAGTGTCCTACAGTAAACAGTCTATTTAAACAGTGTCCTACATTAAACAGTCTATTTAACAGAGCCCTCCAGCAAAGTTTATTTAAACAGTGCCCTACAGTAAAGTCTATTTAATCAGTGCTCTACAGTAAACAGTCTATTGAAACAGTGCCCTACAGTAATCAGTCTATTTAAACAGTGTCCTCCAGTAAACAGTCTATTTAAACAGTGCTCTACAGTAAACAGTCTATTTAAACAGTGACCTCCAGTAAACAGTCTATTTAAACAGTGCACTACATAAAACAGTCTATTTAAACAGGGTCCAACAGTAAACAGTCTATTTAAACAGTGCTCTACAGTAAACAGTCCATTAAAACAGTGCCCTACAGTAAACAGTCTATTGAAACAGCGTCCTACAGTAAACAGTCTATTGAAACAGTGCCCTACAGTAAACAGTCTATTTAAACAGTGCTCTCCAGTAAAGTCTATTTAAACAGTGCCCTACAGTAAAGTCCATTTAAACAGTGCCCTACAGTAAACAGTCTATTAAAACAGTGTTCTACAGTAAACAGTCTATTTAAACAGTGTCCTACATTAAACAGTCTATTTAAACAGTGTCCTACATTAAACAGTCTATTTAACAGAGCCGTCCAGCAAAGTTTATTTAAACAGTGACCTACAGTAAAGTCTATTTAATCAGTGCTCTACAGTAAACAGTCTATTTAAACAGTGTCCTACAGTAAACAGTCTATTTAAACAGTGTCCTACAGTAAACAGTCTATTGAAACAGTGCCCTACAGTAATCAGTCTATTTAAACAGTGTCCTCCAGTAAACAGTCTATTTAAACAGTGCTCTACAGTAAACAGTCTATTTAAACAGTGACCTCCAGTAAACAGTCTATTTAAACAGTGCACTACATAAAACAGTCTATTTAAACAGGGTCCAACAGTAAACAGTCTATTGAAACAGTGTCCTGCAGTAAACAGTCCATTTAAACAGTGTCCTACAGTAAACAGTCTATTTAAACAGAACAGTGTCCTCCAGTGAAACAGTCTTTTTAAACAGTGCTCTACAGTAAACAGTCTATTTAAACAGTGTCCTAGAGTAAACAGTCTATTGAAACAGCGCCCTACAGTAAACAGTCTATTTAAACAGTGTCCTCCAGTAAACAGTCTATTTAAACAGTGCTCTACAGTAAACAGTCTCTTTAAACAGTGCTCTACAGTAAACAGTCTATTTAAACAGTGACCTCCAGCAAGCAGTCTATTTAAACAGTTGCACTACATTGAACAGTCTATTTAAACATTGTCCTACAGTAAACAGTCTATTTAAACAAAGCCCTACAGGAAACAGTCTATTTAAACAGTGTCCTACAGTAAACAGTCCATTTAAACAGTGTCCTCCAGTAAACAGTCTATTTAAACAGTGCTCTACAGTAAACAGTCTATTTAAACAGTGTCCTACAGTAAACAGTCTATTGAAACAGTGCCCCACAGTAATCAGTCTATTTAAACAGTGTCCTCCAGTAAACAGTCTATTTAAACAGTGCCCTCCAGTAAACAGACTATTTAAACAGTGCTCTACAGTAAACAGTCTATTTAAACAGTGACCTCCAGTAAACAGTCTATTTAAACAGTGCTCTACAGTAAACAGTCTATTTAAACAGTGACCTCCAGTAAACAGTCTATTTAACCAGTGCACTACATAAAACAGTCTATTTAAACAGGGTCCAACAGTAAACAGTCTATTTAAACAGTGCTCTACAGTAAACAGTCCATTAAAACAGTGCCCTACAGTAAACAGTCTATTGAAACAGCGTCCTACAGTAAACAGTCTATTTAAACAGTGTCCTACAGTAAACAGTCTATTTAAACAGTGTCCTGCAGTAAACAGTCCATTTAAACAGTGTCCTACAGTAAACAGTCTATTTAAACAGAACAGTGTCCTCCAGTGAAACAGTCTTTTTAAACAGTGCTCTACAGTAAACAGTCTATTTAATCAGTGTCCTAGAGTAAACAGTCTATTGAAACAGCGCCCTACAGTAAACAGTCTATTTAAACAGTGTCCTCCAGTAAACAGTCTATTTAAACAGTGCTCTACAGTAAACAGTCTATTTAAACAGTGACCTCCAGCAAGCAGTCTATTTAAACAGTTGCACTACATTGAACAGTCTATTTAAACAGTGTCCTACAGTAAACAGTCTATTTAAACAGTGCCCTACAGTAAACAGACTATTTAAACAGTGCCCTCCAGTAAACAGTCTATTTAAACACTGCCCTGCAGTAAACAGTCTTTTTAAACAAAGCCCTACAGTAAACAGTCTATTTAAACAGTGCCCTGCAGTAAACAGTCTATTTAAACAGTGTCCTACAGTAAACAGTCTATTTAAACACTGCCCTGCAGTAAACAGTCCATTTAAACAGTGCCCTACAGTAAACAGTCTATTTAAACACTGCCCTGCAGTAAACAGTCTATTTAAACAGTGTCCTACAGTAAACAGTCTATTTAAACAGTGTCCTGCAGTAAACAGTCCATTTAAACAGTGTCCTACATTAAACAGTCTATTTAACAGAGCCCTCCAGCAAAGTTTATTGAAACAGTGCCCTACAGTAAAGTCTATTTAAACAGTGCTCTACAGTAAACAGTCTATTGAAACAGTGCCCTTCAGTTATCAGTCTATTTGAACAGTGTCCTCCAGTAAACAGTCTATTTAAACATTGCTCTACAGTAAACAGCCTATTTAAACAGTGACCTCCAGTAAACAGTCTATTTAAACAGTGCACTACATTAAACAGTCAATTTAAACAGGGCCCTACAGTAAACAGTCTATTTAAACAGTGCACTACATTAAACAGTTCATTTAAACAGTGTCCTACAGTAAACAGTCTATTTAAAAAGTGTGCTGCAGTAAACAGTCCATTTAAACAGTGTCCTACAGTAAACAGTCTATTTAAACAGAACAGTGTCCTCCAGTGAAACAGTCTATTTAAACAGCGCCCTACAGTAAACAGTCTATTTAAACAGCGTCCTGCAGTAAACAGTCCATTTAAACAGTGTCCTACAGTAAACAGTCTATTTAAACAGAACAGTGTCCTCCAGTGAAACAGTCTATTTAAACAGTGCTCTGCAGTAAACTGTCTATTTAAACAGTGTCCTAGAGTAAACAGTCTATTGAAACAGCGCCCTACAGTAAACAGTCTATTTAAACAGTGTCCTCCAGTAAACAGTTTATTTAAACAGTGCTCTACAGTAAACAGTCTATTTAAACAGTGACCTCCAGTAAACAGTCTATTTAAACAGTTGCACTACATTGAACAGTCTATTTAAACAGTGTCCTACAGTAAACAGTCTATTTAAACAGTGACCTCCAGTAAACAGTCTATTTAAACAGTGCACTACATTAAACAGTCTATTTAAACAGGGTCCTACAGTAAACAGTCTATTTAAACAGTGCCCTACAGTAAACAGTCTATTTAAACAGTGCTCTACAGTAAACAGTCCATTAAACAGTGTCCTACAGTAAACAGTCTATTTAAACACTGCCCTGCAGTAAACAGTCTTTTTCAACAAAGCCCTACAGGAAACAGTCTATTTATACAGTGTCCGACATTAAACAGTCTATTTAACAGAGCCCTCCAGCAAAGTTTATTTAAACAGTGCCCTACAGTAAAGTCAATTTAAACAGTGCCCTACAGTTATCAGTCTATTTAAACAAGGTCCTCCAGTAAGCAGTCTATTTAAACAGTGCTCTACAGTAAACAGTCTATTTAAACACTGCCCTGCAGCAAACAGTCTTTTTAAACAAAGCCCTACACGAAACAGTCTATTTGAACAGTGTCCTACAGTAAACACTCTATTTAAACAGTGCCCTAGAGTAAACAGTCTATTTAACCAGTGCACTACATTAAGCAGTCTATTTAAACAGTGTCCTACAGTAAACAGTCTATTTAAACAGCGTCCTCCAGTAAACAGTCTATTTAAACAGTGCTCTACAGTAAACAGTCTATTAAAACAGTGACCTCCAGTAAACAGTCTATTTAAACAGTGTCCTACATAAAACAGTCTATTTAACAGAGCCCTCCAGCAAAGTTTATTTAAACAGTGCCCTACAGTAAAGTCTATTTAAACAGTGTCCTACAGTAAACAGTCTATTTAAACAGTGCCATACAGTAAACAGTCTATTTAAACAGTGCTCTACAATAAAGACAATTTAAACAGTGCCCTACAGTAAAGTCTATTTAAAAAGTGCCCTACAGTAAACAGTCTATTTAAACAGTGCTCTACAGTAAACAGTCTATTTAAACAGTGACCTCCAGTAAACAGTCTATTTAAACAGTGCACTACATTAAACAGTCTATTTAAACAGGGTCCTACAGTAAACAGTCTATTTAAACAGTGCTCTACAGTAAACAGTCTATTTAAACAGCGCCCTACAGTAAACATTCTATTTAAACAGTGTCCTACAGTAAACAGTCCATTTAAACAGTGTCCTACAGTAAACAGTCCATTTAAACAGTGCCCTACAGTAAAAAGTCTATTTAAAAAGAACAGTGTCCTCCAGTGAAACAGTCTATTTAAACAGCGCCCTACAGTAAACAGTCCATTTAAACAGTGTCCTACATTAAACAGTCTATTTAACAGAGCCCTCCAGCAAAGTTTATTTAAACAGTGCCCTACAGTAAAGTCTATTTAAACAGTGCTCTACAGTAAACAGTCTATTTAAACAGAGTCCTACAGTAAACAGTCTATTGAAACAGTGCCCTGAAGTTATCAGTCTATTTAAACAGTGTCCTCCAGTAAACAGTCTATTTAAACAGTGCTCTACAGTAAACAGACTATTTAAACACTGCCCTGCAGTAAACAGTCTTTTTAAACAAAGCCCTACATTAAACAGTCTATTCAAACAGTGCCCTACAATAAACAGTCTATTTAACAGAGCCCTCCAGCAAAGTTTATTTAAACAGTGCCCTACAGTAAAGTCTATTTAAACAGTGCACTACATTAAACAGTCTATTTAAACAGTGCCCTACAGTAAACAGTCCATTTAAACAGTGTCCTACAGTAAACAGTCTATTTAAACAGTGCCCTACAATAAACAGTCTATTTAACAGAGCCCTCCAGCAAAGTTTATTTAAACAGTGCCCTACAGTAAAGTCTATTTAAACAGTGCCCTACAGTAAACAGTCCATTTAAACAGTGTCCTACAGTAAACAGTCCATTTAAACAGAACACTGTCCTCCAGTGAAACAGTCTATTGAAACAGCGGCCTACAGTAAACAGTCTATTTAAACAGTGTCCTCCAGTAAACAGTCTATTTAAACAGTGTCCTACAGTAAACAGTCTAATTAAACAGTGTCCTCCAGTAAACAGTCTATTTAAACAGTGCTCTACAGTAAACAGTCTATTTAAAATGTGACCTCCAGTAAACAGTCTATTTAAACAGTTGCACTACATTGAACAGTCTATTTAAACAGTGTCCTACAGTAAACAGTCTATTTAAACAGTGCTCTACAGTAAACAGTCCATTAAAACAGCGTCGTACAGTAAACAGTCTATTTAAACACTGCCCTGCAGTAAACAGTCTATTTAAACAGTGCCCTACAGTAAACAGTCTATTTAAACAGTGCACTACATTAAACAGTCTATTTAAACAGTGTCCTACAGTAAACAGTCTATTAAAACAGTGCTCTGCAGTAAACAGTCCATTAAAACAGTGCCCTACAGTAAACAGTCTACTTAAACAGTGTCCTACAGTAAACCGTGTACTTAACAGAGCCCTCCAGCAAAGTTTATTTAAACAGTGCCCTACAGTAAAGTCTATTTAAATAGTGCTCTACAGCAAAAAACACTAAATTTAAACAGTGTCCTACATTAAACAGCCTATTTAACAGAGCCCTCCAGCAAAGTTTATTTAAACAGTTCCGTACAGTAAATACTCTATTTAAACAGTGTCCTACAGTAAGCAGTCTATTTAAACAGTGCCCTACAGTAATCAGTCTATTTAAACAGTGTCCTCCAGTAAACAGTCTATTTAAACAGTGACCTCCAAAAAACAGTCTACTTAAACAGTGCACTACAGTAAACAGTCTATTTAAAGTGTCCTACAGTAAACAGTCTATTTAAACAATGTCCTCCAGTAAACAGTCTATTTAAACAGTGCACAACATTAAACAGTCTATTTAAACAGTGCCCTACAGTAAACAGTCTATTTAAACAGTGCACTACATTAAACAGTCTATTTAAACAGTGTCCTACAGTAAACAGTCTATTTAAACAGCGTCATCCAGTAAACAGTCTATTTAAACAGTGCTCTACAGTAAACAGTCTATTTAAACAGTGACCTCCAGTAAACAGTCTATTTAAACAGTGTCCTACATTAAACAGTCTATTTAACAGAGCACTCCAGCAAAGTTTATTTAAACAGTGCCCTACAGTAAAGTCTATTTAAACAGTGTCCTACAGTAAACAGTCTATTGAAACAGTGCCCTACAGTAAACAGTCTATTTAAACAGTGCTCTACAGTAAACAGTCTATTTAAACTATGACCTCCAGTAAACAGTCTATTTAAACAGTGCTCTACATTAAACAGTCTATTTAAACAGTGACCTCCAGTAAACAGTCTAGTTAAACAGTGCACCATATTAAACAGTCAATTTAAACAGTGTCCTACAGTAAACAGTCTATTTAAACAGTGCTCTACAGTAAACAGTCCATTAAAACAGCGCCCTACAGTAAACAGTCTATATAAACTGTGTCCTACAGTAAACAATCTATTTAAACAGTGCTCTACAGTGAACTGTCCATTAAAACAGTGCCCTACAGTAAACAGTCTATTTAAACAGTGTCCTACAGTAAACAGTGTATGTAACAGAGTCCTCCAGCAAAGTTTATTTAAACAGTGCCTTACAGTAAAGTTTATTTAAACAGTGTCCTACAGTAAACAGTCTATTTAAACAGTGTCCTACAGTAAACAGTCTATTGAAACAGTGCCCTTCAGTAATCAGTCTGTTTAAACAGTGTCCTCCAGTAAACAGTCTATTTAAACAGTGCACTACATTAAACAGTATATTTAAACAGTGTCCCACAGTAAACAGTCTATTTAAACAGTGCTCTACATTAAACAGTCTATTTAAACAGTGTCCTCCAGTAAACAGTCTATTTAAACAGTGCTCTACAGTAAACAGTCTATTTAAACAGTGACCTCCAGTAAACAGTCTACTTAAACAGTGCACTACATTAAACAGTCTATTTAAACAGTGTCCTACAGTAAACAGTCTATTTAAACAGTGTCCTCCAGTAAACAGTCTATTTAAACAGTGCACTACATTAAACTGTCTATTTAAACAGTGTCCTCCAGTAAACAGTCTATTTAAACAGTGCTCTACAGTAAACAGTCTATTTAAACAGTGACCTCCAGTAAACAGCCTATTTAAACTGTGCACTACATTAAACAGTCTATTTAAACAGTGACCTCCAGTAAACAGTCTATTTAAACAGTGCACTATATTAAACAGACTATTTAAACAGTGTCCTACAGTAAACAGTCTATTTAAACAGTGCTCTACAGTAAACAGTCCATTAAAACAGTGCCCTACAGTAAATAGTCTATTTAAACAGTGTCCTACAGTAAACAGTCTATTTAAACAGTGCTCTACAGTAAATAGTTCATTAAAACAGTGCCCTACAGTAAACAGTCTATTTAAACAGTGTCCTACAGTAAACAGTGTATTTAACAGAGCCCTCCAGCAAAGTTTATTTAAACAGTGCCCTACATTAAACAGCCTGTTTAACAGTGCCTTCCAGTAAATACTCTAAACAATGTCCTCCAGTAATCAGTCTATTCAAGCAGTGCCCGACTGTAAAGAGTCTATTCAAACAGTGTGTGGCAGTAACCAGTCTATTTAAACAGTCCAACAGTTAACAGTCTATTTAAACAGTGCCATACAGTAAACAGTCTATTTAAACAGTGCCCTCCAGTAAACACTCTATTTAAACAGTGTCCTACAGTAAACAGTTAATTTAAACAGTGCCCTACAGTAAACAGTCTAATTAAACAGTGCCCTCCAGTAAACACTCTATTTAAACAGTGCCCTACAGTAAACAGTCCATTAAAACAGTGCCCTACAGTAAACAGTCTATTTAAACAGTGTCCTACAGTAAACAGTGTATTTAACAGAGCCCTCCAGCAAAGTTTATTTAAACAGTGCCCTACATTAAACAGCCTGTTTAACAGTGCCTTACAGTAAATACTCTAAACAATGTCCTCCAGTAATCAGTCTATTCAAACAGTGCCCGACTGTAAAGAGTCTATTCAAATAGTGTGTGGCAGTAACCAGTCTATTTAAATAGTGTCCAACATTAAACAGTCTATTTAAACAGTGCCCTACAGTAAACAGTCTAATTAAACAGTGTCCAACAGTAAACAGTCTATTTAGCAGTGCCCTACAGTAAACAGTCTATTTAAACAGTGCCCTACAGTAGTCTATTGAAACAGTGTCCCACATTAAACAGTCTATTTAAACAATGTCCTACAGTAAACAGTGTACATTAGCAGTGCCCTACAGTAAACAGTGTATTTAAACAGTGCATTTCAGTGAGCATTCAATTTGAACAATGCCATACAGTAAACAGTCTACTGAAACTGTATCCTACAGTAACCAGTCTATTTAAACTCTGCCCTAAAGTAAACAGTCCATTTAAAGAGTGTCCGATTTCAGTTGGAGGAAAAACAAAAATGGACTATATTATCGTACCTGTTTGCGTGTGTTGTTTTTTTTGCAACGAAAAATTATATTTACTGAGTGCATTTCTTAAAGGATGGTGAAAAGGTGAAAAATGAAACCATCTTGAAGTTGATGGTTTACTTTTTTTTCTAGGGGGGAGGTGTCATGTGAGAGTACCTTTAAGAAATGGGTCTTTATAAATGGGTATGTATATAAATATCTATAGAGGGAGTACCTTTAAGAAATGAGTGTTTACTACTGCAGTGATGTCAGAGAGTGGGTGGAGCTAGCCTGTCTGTGAGCTTTTTACTTTTGTTTTTGAGCAGGATACAGGGTGTGTTTTAGTTTCGTTTTCAGTGTTGGACCTGAAGCCAGACCAAGCAGGTGTACTGTTGATCTCTCTGCCATCAAAAGACTATCTCTTGATCATTTGGTGAATTCAGAATTATAAATGTTTTCAGTAGTGACTTTAACCTGATGTGTCTCTGTTAAAGGATTTGCTTTTTAGTCGTACGGATGTTAGAAAGGAAAGCTTGAAGTTTTACTTAGTTTTGTATTTGAATTAATGGTTGCTAAGATGTTCATTGCATGTTTTAAAAAGGTTAACTTGAGTTCATGGAATAAACATTATTTTCCATTGCTGCTGTACCACACCTGTACAGTGGGCCGTGTGCTCCCCATACTGCAATCTAGTAAAAGTTGCAGGTTAGGTGAACTCCATGATACACTTTGGGGTTCTCTAAGCACTGGCCACAACAATATAAATATCAGTGTGTGTTGGTGCTGTGAGTGTTTATATATAAATATTAGTGTGTGTTGGTGCTGTGAGTGTTTATATATAAATATTAGTGTGTGTTGGTGCTGTGAGTGTTTATATATAAATATTAGTGTGTGTTGGTGCTGTGTGAGTTTATATATAAATATTAGTGTGTGTCAGTGTGTGTGTGTTTATATATAAATATTAGTGTGTGTTGGTGCTGTGAGTGTTTATATATAAATATTAGTGTGTGTTGGTGCTGTGTGTGTTTATATATAAATATTAGTGTGTGTTGGTGGGTGTGTGTTTATATATAAATATTAGTGTGTGTTGGAGCTGTGAGTGTTTATATATAAATATTAGTGTGTGTTGGTGCTGTGAGTGTTTATATATAAATATTAGTGTGTGTTGGTGCTGTAAGTGTTTATATATAAATATTAGTGTGTGCTGGTGCTGTGAGTGTTTATATATAAATATTAGTGTGTGTTCGTGCTGTGAGTGTTTATATATAAATATTAGTGTGTGTTGGTGCTGTGAGTGTTTATATATAAATATTAGTGTGTGTTCGTGCTGTGAGTGTTTATATATAAATATTAGTGTGTGTTGGTGCTGTGAGTGTTTATATATAAATATTAGTGTGTGTTGGTGCTGTGAGTGTTTATATATAAATATTAGTGTGTGTTCGTGCTGTGAGTGTTTATATATAAATATTAGTGTGTGTTGGTGCTGTGAGTGTTTATATATAAATATTAGTGTGTGTTGGTGCTGTGTGTGTTTATATATAAATATTAGTGTGTGTTGGTGCTGTGAGGGTTTATATATAAATATTAGTGTGTGTTGGTGCTGTGAGTGTTTATATATAAATATTAGTGTGTGTCGGTGTGTGTGTTTATATATAAATATTAGTGTGTGTTGGTGCTGTGAGTGTTTATATATAAATATTAGTGTGTGTTGGTGCTGTGTGAGTTTATATATAAATATTAGTGTGTGTTGGTGCTGTGAGTGTTTATATATAAATATTAGTGTGTGTTGGTGCTGTGAGTGTTTATATATAAATATTAGTGTGTGTTGGTGCTGTGAGTGTTTATATATAAATATTAGTGTGTGCTGGTGCTGTGAGTGTTTATATATAAATATTAGTGTGTGTTGGTGCTGTGAGTGTTTATATATAAATATTAGTGTGTGTTGGTGCTGTGAGTGTTTATATATAAATATTAGTGTGTGTCGGTGTGTGTGTTTATATATAAATATTAGTGTGTGTTGGAGCTGTGAGTGTTTATATATAAATATTAGTGTGTGTTGGTGCTGTGTGAGTTTATATATAAATATTAGTGTGTGTTGGTGCTGTGAGTGTTTATATATAAATATTAGTGTGTGTTGGTGCTGTGAGTGTTTATATATAAATATTAGTGTGTGTTGGTGCTGTGAGTGTTTATATATAGATATTAGTGTGTGTTGGTGCTGTGAGTGTTTATATATAAATATTAGTGTGTGTTGGTGCTGTGTGTGTTTATATATAAATATTAGTGTGTGTTGGTCCTGTGAGTGTTTATATATAAATATTAGTGTGTGTTGGTGCTGTGAATGTTTATATATAAATATTAGTGTGTGTTGGTGCTGTGAGTGTTTATATATAAATATTAGTGTGTGTTGGAGCTGTGAGTGTTTATATATAAATATTAGTGTGTGTTGGTGCTGTGAGTGTTTATATATAAATATTAGTGTGTGTTGGTGCTGTGAGTGTTTATATATAAATATTAGTGTGTGTTGGTGCTGTCGGTGTTTATATTTAAATATTAGTGTGTGTTCGGCTGTGAGTGTTTATATATAAATATTAGTGTGTGTTGGGCTGTGTGTGTTTATATATAAATAATAGTGTGTGTTAGTGCTGTGTGTGTTTATATATAAATATTACTGTGTGTTGGTGCTGTGAGTGTTTATATATAAATATTAGAGTGTGTCGGTGCTGTGTGTGTTTATATATAAATATTAGTGTGTGTTGGTGCTGTGTGTGTTTTGTATAAATATTAGTGTGTGTTGGTGCTGAGTGTGTTTATATATACATAGTAGTGTGTGTTGGTGCTGTGTCTGTTTTATATAGAAATATTAGTGTGTGTAGGTGCTTTGTGTGTTTATATATAAATATTAGCGTGTGTTGGTGCTGTATGTGTTTAGAATAAATATTAGTGTGTGTTGGTGCTGTGTGTGTTTATATATAAATATTAGTGTGTGTTTATATATAACTATTAGTGTGTGTTGGTGCTGTGGGTGTTTATATATAAATATTAGTGTGTGTTGGTGCTGTGTGTGTTTATATATAAATATTAGTGTGTGTTTATATATAAATATTAGTGCGTGTTGGTGCTGTGTGTGTTTATATATAAATATTAGTGTGTGTCGGTGTGTGTGTGTTTATATATAAATATTAGTGTGTGTTGGTGCTGTGAGTGTTTATATATAAATATTAGTGTGTGTTGGTGCTGTGTGTGTTTATATATAAATATTAGTGTGTGTTTATCTATAAATATTAGTGTGTGTTGGTGCTGTGTGTGTTTATATATAAATATTAGTGTGTGTTGGTGCTGTGATTGTTTATATATAAATATTAGCGTGTGTTGGTGCTGTGAGTGTTTATATATAAATATTGTGTGTGTTGGTGCTGTGAGTGTTTATATATAAATATTAGTGTGTGTTGGTGCTGAGAGTGTTTATATATACATATTAGTGTGTGTTGGTGCTGTGAGTGTTTATATATAAATATCAGTGTGTGTTGGTGCTGTGAGTGTTTATCTATAAATATTAGTGTGTGTTGGTGCTGTGTGTGTTTATATATAAATATTAGTGTGTGTTTATCTATAAATATTAGTGTGTGTTGGTGCTGTGTGTGTTTATATATAAATATTAGTGTGTGTTGGTGCTGTGAGTGTTTATATATAAATATTGTGTGTGTTGGTGCTGTGGGTGTTTATATATAAATATTAGTGTGTGTTGGTGCTGTGTGTGTTTATATAAAAATATTAGTGTGTGTTTATCTATAAATATTAGTGTGTGTTGGTGCTGTGTGTGTTTATATATAAATATCAGTGTGTGTTGGTGCTGTGAGTGTTTATATATAAATATTAGTGTGTGTTGGTGCTGTGAGTGTTTATATATAAATATTGTGTGTGTTGGTGCTGTGAGTGTTTATATATAAATATTAGTGTGTGCTGGTGCTGTGAGTGTTTATATATAAATATTAGTGTGTGTTGGTGCTGTGAGTGTTTATATATAAATATTAGTGTGTGTTGGTGCTGTGAGTGTTTATATATAAATATTAGTGTGTGTCGGTGTTTGTGTGTTTATATATAAATATTAGTGTGTGTTGGTGCTGTGAGTGTTTATATATAAATATTAGTGTGTGTTGGTGCTGTGTGTGTTTATATATAAATATTAGTGTGTGTTGGTGCTGTGAGTGTTTATATATAAATATTAGTGTGTGTTGGTGCTGTGAGTGTTTATATACAAATATTAGTGTGTGTTGGTGCTGTGAGTGTTTATATATAGATATTAGTGTGTGTTGGTGCTGTGAGTGTTTATATATAAATATTAGTGTGTGTTGGTGCTGTGTGTGTTTATATATAAATATTAGTGTGTGTTGGTGCAGTGAGTGTTTATATATAAATATTAGCGTGTGTTGGTGCTGTGAGTGTTTATATATAAATATTAGTGTGTGTTGGTGCTGTGAGTGTTTATATATAAATATTGTGTGTGTTGGTGCTGTGAGTGTTTATATATAAATATTAGTGTGTGCTGGTGCTGTGAGTGTTTATATATAAATATTAGTGTGTGTTGGTGCTGTGAGTGTTTATATATAAATATTAGTGTGTGTTGGTGCTGTGAGTGTTTATATATAAATATTAGTGTGTGTCGGTGTTTGTGTGTTTATATATAAATATTAGTGTGTGTTGGTGCTGTGAGTGTTTATATATAAATATTAGTGTGTGTTGGTGCTGTGTGTGTTTATATATAAATATTAGTGTGTGTTGGTGCTGTGAGTGTTTATATATAAATATTAGTGTGTGTTGGTGCTGTGAGTGTTTATATACAAATATTAGTGTGTGTTGGTGCTGTGAGTGTTTATATATAGATATTAGTGTGTGTTGGTGCTGTGAGTGTTTATATATAAATATTAGTGTGTGTTGGTGCTGTGTGTGTTTATATATAAATATTAGTGTGTGTTGGTGCAGTGAGTGTTTATATATAAATATTAGCGTGTGTTGGTGCTGTGAGTGTTTATATATAAATATTAGTGTGTGTTGGTGCTGTGTTGTGTTTATATATAAATATTAGTGTGTGTTGGTGTTGTGAGTGTTTATATATAAATATTAGTGTGTGTTGGTGCTGTGTGTGTTTATATATAAATATTAGAGTGTGTTGGTGCTGTGAGGGTTTATATATAAATATTAGTGTGTGTTGGTGCTGTGAGTGTTTATATATAAATATTAGTGTGTGTTGATGCTGTGAGTGTTTATATATAAATATTAGTGTGTGTTGGTGCTGTGATTGTTTATATATAAATATTAGTGTGTGTTGGTGCTGTGAGTGTTTATATATAAATATTAGAGTGTGTTGGTGCTGTGAGGGTTTATATATAAATATTAGTGTGTGTTGGTGCTGTGAGTGTTTATATATAAATATTAGTGTGTGTTGGTGCTGTGAGTGTTTATATATAAATATTAGTGTGTGTTGGTGCTGTGAGTGTTTATATATAAATATTAGTGTGTGTTGGTGCTGTGAGTGTTTATATATAAATATTAGTGTGTGTTGGTTCTGTCGGTGTTTATATATAAATATTAGTGTGTGTTGGGCTGTGTGTGTTTATATATAAATATTAGTGTGTGTTAGTGCTGTGTGTGTTTATATATAAATATTACTGTGTGTTGGTGCTGTCAGTGTTTATATATAAATATTAGTGTGTGTCAGTGCTGTGTGCGTTTATATATAAATATTAGTGTGTGTTGGGCTGTGTGTGTTTATATATAAATAATAGTGTGTGTTAGTGCTGTGTGTGTTTATATATAAATATTACTGTGTGTTGGTGCTGTGAGTGTTTATATATAAATATTAGAGTGTGTCGGTGCTGTGTGTGTTTATATATAAATATTAGTGTGTGTTGGTGCTGTGTGTGTTTTCTATAAATATTAGTGTGTGTTGGTGCTGAGTGTGTTTATATATAAATAGTAGTGTGGTTTGGTGCTGTATCTGTTTATATAGAAATATTAGTGTGTGTAGGTGCTTTGTGTGTTTATATATAAATATTAGTGTGTGTTGGTGTTGTATGTGTTTAGAATAAATATTAGTGTGTGTTGGTGCTGTGTGTGTTTTTATATAAATATTAGTGTGTGTTTATATATAAATATTAGTGTGTGTTGGTGCTGTGTGTGTTTATATATAAATATTAGTGTGTGTTGGTGCTGTGTGTGTTTATATATAAATATTAGTGTGTGTTTATATATAAATATTAGTGTGTGTTGGTGCTGTGAGTGTTTATATATAAATATTAGTGTGTGTTGGTGCTGTGTGTGTTTATATATAAATATTAGTGTGTGTCAGTGCTGTGTATGTTTTCTATAAATATTAGTGTCTGTTGGTGCTGTGTGTGTTTAGAATAAATATTAGTGTGTGTTGGTGCTGTGAGTGTTTATATATAAATATTAGTGTGTGTTGGTGGTGTGAGTGTTTATATATAAATATTAGTGTGCGTTGGTGCTGTGTGTGTTTATATATAAATATTAGTGTGTGTTTATCTATAAATATTAGTGTGTGTTGGTGCTGTGTGTGTTTATATATAAATATTAGTGTGTGTCGGTGCTGTGTGTGTTTATATATAAATATTAGTGTGTGCTGGTGCTGTGAGTGTTTATATATAAATATTAGTGTGTGTTGGTGCTGTGTGTGTTTATATCTAAATATGAGTGTGTGTTGGTCCTGTGTGTGCTTTATATAAATATTAGTGTGTGTCGGTGCTGTGTGTGTTTATATATAAATATTAGTGTGTGTTGGTCCTGTGTGTTTTTATATCTAAATATTAGTGTGTGTTGGTGCTGTGAGTGTTTATATATAAATATTAGTGTGTGTTGGTTCTGTGAGTGTTTATATATGAATATTAGTGTGTGTTGGTGCTGTGTGTGTTTATATATAAATATTAGTGTGTGTTTATCTATAAATATTAGTGTGTGTTGGTGCTGTGTGTGTTTATAAATAAATATTAGTGTGTGCTGGTGCTGTGTGTGTTTATATATAAATATTAGTGGGTGTTGGTGCTGTGAGTGTTTATATATAAATATTAGTGTGTGTTGGTGCTGTGAGTGTTTATATATAAATATTACTGTGTGTTGGTGCAGTGTGTGTCTATATATAAATATTAGTGTGTTGGTGCTGTGAGTGTTTATATATAAATATTAGTGTGTGTTGGTGCTGTGTGTGTTTATATATAAATATTAGTGTGTGTTGGTGCTATGAGTGTTTATATATAAATATTAGTGTGTGTTGGTGCTGTGAGTGTTTATATATAAATATTAGTGTGTGTTGGTGCTGTGAGTGTTTATATATTAATATTAGTGTGTGTTGGTGCTGTGAGTGTTTATATATAAATATTAGTGTGTGTTGGTGCTGTCAGTGTTTATATATAAATATTAGTGTGTGTTGGTGCTGTAAGTGTTTATATATAAATATTAGTGTGTGTTGGGCTGTGTGTGTTTATATATAAATATTAGTGTGTGTTGGTGCTGTGAGTGTTTATATATAAATATTAGTGTGTGTCGGTGCTGTGTGTGTTTATATATAAATATTAGTGTGTGTTGGTGGTGTGTGTGTTTATATATAAATATTAGTGTGTGTCGGTGCTGTGTGTGATTTCTATAAATATTAGGGTGTGTTGGTGCTGTGTGTGTTTAGAATAAATATTAGTGTGTGTTTATCTATAAATATTAGTGTGTGTTGGTGCTGTGTGTGTTTATATATAAATATTAGTGTGCGTTGGTGCTGTGGGTGTTTATATATAAATATTAGTGTGTGTTGGTGCTGTGAGTGTTTATATATAAATATCAGTGTGTGTTGGTGCTGTGTGTGTTTATATATAAATATTAGTGTGTGTTGGTGCTGTGTGTGTTTATATATAAATATTAGTGTGTGTTTATACATAAATATTAGTGTGTGTTGGTGCTGTGTGTGTTTATATATAAATATTAGTGTGTGTCGGTGTGTGTGTGTTTATATATAAATATTAGTGTGTGTTGGTGCTGTGAGTGTTTATATATAAATATTAGTGTGTGTTGGTGCTGTGTGTGTTTATATATAAATATTAGTGTGTGTCAGTGCTGTGTATGTTTTCTATAAATATTAGTGTCTGTTGGTGCTGTGTGTGTTTAGAATAAATATTAGTGTGTGTTGGTGCTGTGAGTGTTTATATATAAATATTAGTGTGTGTTGGTGGTGTGAGTGTTTATATATAAATATTAGTGTGCGTTGGTGCTGTGTGTGTTTATATATAAATATTAGTGTGTGTTTATCTATAAATATTAGTGTGTGTTGGTGCTGTGTGTGTTTATATATAAATATTAGTGTGTGTTGGTGCTGTGTGTGTTTATATATAAATATTAGTGTGTGCTGGTGCTGTGAGTGTTTATATATAAATATTAGTGTGTGTTGGTGCTGTGTGTGTTTATATCTAAATATTAGTGTGTGTTGGTCCTGTGTGTGCTTTATATAAATATTAGTGTGTGTCGGTGCTATGTGTGTTTATATATAAATATTAGTGTGTGTTGGTCCTGTGTGTGTTTATATCTAAATATTAGTGTGTGTTGGTGCTGTGAGTGTTTATATATAAATATTAGTGTGTGTTGGTTCTGTGAGTGTTTATATATGAATATTAGTGTGTGTTGGTGCTGTGTGTGTTTATATATAAATATTAGTGTGTGTTTATCTATAAATATTAGTGTGTGTTGGTGCTGTGTGTGTTTATAAATAAATATTAGTGTGTGCTGGTGCTGTGTGTGTTTATATATAAATATTAGTGGGTGTTGGTGCTGTGAGTGTTTATATATAAATATTAGTGTGTGTTGGTGCTGTGAGTATTTATATATAAATATTACTGTGTGTTGGTGCAGTGTGTGTCTATATATAAATATTAGTGTGTTGGTGCTGTGAGTGTTTATATATAAATATTAGTGTGTGTTGGTGCTGTGTGTGTTTATATATAAATATTAGTGTGTGTTGGTGCTATGAGTGTTTATATATAAATATTAGTGTGTATTGGTGCTGTGAGTGTTTATATATAAATATTAGTGTGTGTTGGTGCTGTGAGTGTTTATATATTAATATTAGTGTGTGTTGGTGCTGTGAGTGTTTATATATAAATATTAGTGTGTGTTGGTGCTGTGAGTGTTTATATATAAATATTAGTGTGTGTTGGTGCTGTGAGTGTTTATATATAAATATTAGTGTGTGTTGGGCTGTGTGTGTTTATATATAAATATTAGTGTGTGTTAGTTCTGTGTGTGTTTATATAAAAATATTACTGTGTGTTGGTGCTGTGAGTGTTTATATATAAATATTAGTGTGTGTCGGTGCTGTGTGTGTTTATATATAAATATTAGTGTGTGTTGGTGCTGTGTGTGTTTATATATAAATATTAGTGTGTGTTGGTGCTGTGTGTGTTTATATATAAATATTAGTGTGTGTCGATGCTGTGAGTGTTTATATATAAATATTAGTGTGTGTTGGTGCTGTGTGTGTTTATATATAAATATTAGTGTGTGTCGGTGCTGTGTGTGATTTCTATAAATATTAGTGTGTGTTGGTGCTGTGTGTGTTTACAATAAATATTAGTGTGTGTTTATCTATAAATATTAGTGTGTGTTGGTGCTGTGTGTGTTTATATATAAATATTAGTGTGCGTTGGTGCTGTGGGTGTTTATATGTAAATATTAGTGTGTGTTGGTGCTGTGAGTGTTTATATATAAATATTAGTGTGTGTTGGTGCTGTGTGTGTTTATATATGAATATTAGTGTGTGTTTATCTATAAATATTAGTGTGTGTTGGTGCTGTGTGTGTTTATATATAAAGATTAGTGTGCGTTGGTGCTGTGGGTGTTTATATATAAATATTAGTGTGTGTTGGTGCTGTGAGTGTTTATATATAAATATCAGTGTGTGTTGGTGCTTTGTGTCTTTATATATAAATATTAGTGTGTGTTGGTGCTGTGTGTGTTTATATATAAATATTAGTGTGTGTTTATATATAAATATTAGTGTGTGTTGGTGCTGTGTGTGTTTATATATAAATATTAGTGTGTGTCGGTGTGTGTGTGTTTATATATAAATATTAGTGTGTGTTGGTGCTGTGAGTGTTTATATATAAATATTAGTATGTGTTGGTGCTGTGTGTGTTTATATATAAATATTAGTGTGTGTCAGTGCTGTGTATGTTTTCTATAAATATTAGTGTCTGTTGGTGCTGTGAGTGTTTATATATAAATATTAGTGTGTGTTGGTGCTGTGAGTGTTTATATATAAATATTGTGTGTGTTGGTGCTGTGAGTGTTTATATATAAATATTAGTGTGTGCTGGTGCTGTGAGTGTTTATATATAAATATTAGTGTGTGTTGGTGCTGTGAGTGTTTATATATAAATATTAGTGTGTGTTGGTGCTGTGAGTGTTTATATATAAATATTAGTGTGTGTCGGTGTTTGTGTGTTTATATATAAATATTAGTGTGTGTTGGTGCTGTGAGTGTTTATATATAAATATTAGTGTGTGTTGGTGCTGTGTGTGTTTATATATAAATATTAGTGTGTGTTGGTGCTGTGAGTGTTTATATACAAATATTAGTGTGTGTTGGTGCTGTGAGTGTTTATATATAGATATTAGTGTGTGTTGGTGCTGTGAGTGTTTATATATAAATATTAGTGTGTGTTAGTGCTGTGTGTGTTTATATATAAATATTAGTGTGTGTTGGTGCAGTGAGTGTTTATATATAAATATTAGCGTGTGTTGGTGCTGTGAGTGTTTATATATAAATATTAGTGTGTGTTGGTGCTGTGTTGTGTTTATATATAAATATTAGTGTGTGTTGGTGTTGTGAGTGTTTATATATAAATATTAGTGTGTGTTGGTGCTGTGTGTGTTTATATATAAATATTAGAGTGTGTTGGTGCTGTGAGGGTTTATATATAAATATTAGTGTGTGTTGGTGCTGTGAGTGTTTATATATAAATATTAGTGTGTGTTGATGCTGTGAGTGTTTATATATAAATATTAGTGTGTGTTGGTGCTGTGATTGTTTCTATATAAATATTAGTGTGTGTTGGTGCTGTGAGTGTTTATATATAAATATTAGAGTGTGTTGGTGCTGTGAGGGTTTATATATAAATATTAGTGTGTGTTGGTGCTGTGAGTGTTTATATATAAATATTAGTGTGTGTTGGTGCTGTGAGTGTTTATATATAAATATTAGTGTGTGTTGGTGCTGTGAGTGTTTATATATAAATATTAGTGTGTGTTGGTGCTGTGAGTGTTTATATATAAATATTAGTGTGTGTTGGTCCTGTCGGTGTTTATATATAAATATTAGTGTGTGTTGGGCTGTGTGTGTTTATATATAAATATTAGTGTGTGTTAGTGCTGTGTGTGTTTATATATAAATATTACTGTGTGTTGGTGCTGTCAGTGTTTATATATAAATATTAGTGTGTGTCAGTGCTGTGTGCGTTTATATATAAATATTAGTGTGTGTTGGGCTGTGTGTGTTTATATATAAATAATAGTGTGTGTTAGTGCTGTGTGTGTTTATATATAAATATTACTGTGTGTTGGTGCTGTGAGTGTTTATATATAAATATTAGAGTGTGTCGGTGCTGTGTGTGTTTATATATAAATATTAGTGTGTGTTGGTGCTGTGTGTGTTTTCTATAAATATTAGTGTGTGTTGGTGCTGAGTGTGTTTATATATAAATAGTAGTGTGGTTTGGTGCTGTATCTGTTTATATAGAAATATTAGTGTGTGTAGGTGCTTTGTGTGTTTATATATAAATATTAGTGTGTGTTGGTGTTGTATGTGTTTAGAATAAATATTAGTGTGCGTTGGTGCTGTGTGTGTTTTTATATAAATATTAGTGTGTGTTTATATATAAATATTAGTGTGTGTTGGTGCTGTGTGTGTTTATATATAAATATTAGTGTGTGTTGGTGCTGTGTGTGTTTATATATAAATATTAGTGTGTGTTTATATATAAATATTAGTGTGTGTTGGTGCTGTGAGTGTTTATATATAAATATTAGTGTGTGTTGGTGCTGTGTGTGTTTATATATAAATATTAGTGTGTGTCAGTGCTGTGTATGTTTTCTATAAATATTAGTGTCTGTTGGTGCTGTGTGTGTTTAGAATAAATATTAGTGTGTGTTGGTGCTGTGAGTGTTTATATATAAATATTAGTGTGTGTTGGTGGTGTGAGTGTTTATATATAAATATTAGTGTGCGTTGGTGCTGTGTGTGTTTATATATAAATATTAGTGTGTGTTTATCTATAAATATTAGTGTGTGTTGGTGCTGTGTGTGTTTATATATAAATATTAGTGTGTGTCGGTGCTGTGTGTGTTTATATATAAATATTAGTGTGTGCTGGTGCTGTGAGTGTTTATATATAAATATTAGTGTGTGTTGGTGCTGTGTGTGTTTATATCTAAATATGAGTGTGTGTTGGTCCTGTGTGTGCTTTATATAAATATTAGTGTGTGTCGGTGCTGTGTGTGTTTATATATAAATATTAGTGTGTGTTGGTCCTGTGTGTTTTTATATCTAAATATTAGTGTGTGTTGGTGCTGTGAGTGTTTATATATAAATATTAGTGTGTGTTGGTTCTGTGAGTGTTTATATATGAATATTAGTGTGTGTTGGTGCTGTGTGTGTTTATATATAAATATTAGTGTGTGTTTATCTATAAATATTAGTGTGTGTTGGTGCTGTGTGTGTTTATAAATAAATATTAGTGTGTGCTGGTGCTGTGTGTGTTTATATATAAATATTAGTGGGTGTTGGTGCTGTGAGTGTTTATATATAAATATTAGTGTGTGTTGGTGCTGTGAGTGTTTATATATAAATATTACTGTGTGTTGGTGCAGTGTGTGTCTATATATAAATATTAGTGTGTTGGTGCTGTGAGTGTTTATATATAAATATTAGTGTGTGTTGGTGCTGTGTGTGTTTATATATAAATATTAGTGTGTGTTGGTGCTATGAGTGTTTATATATAAATATTAGTGTGTGTTGGTGCTGTGAGTGTTTATATATAAATATTAGTGTGTGTTGGTGCTGTGAGTGTTTATATATTAATATTAGTGTGTGTTGGTGCTGTGAGTGTTTATATATAAATATTAGTGTGTGTTGGTGCTGTCAGTGTTTATATATAAATATTAGTGTGTGTTGGTGCTGTAAGTGTTTATATATAAATATTAGTGTGTGTTGGGCTGTGTGTGTTTATATATAAATATTAGTGTGTGTTAGTTCTGTGTGTGTTTATATATAAATATTACTGTGTGTTGGTGCTGTGAGTGTTTATATATAAATATTAGTGTGTGTCGGTGCTGTGTGTGTTTATATATAAATATTAGTGTGTGTTGGTGGTGTGTGTGTTTATATATAAATATTAGTGTGTGTCGGTGCTGTGTGTGATTTCTATAAATATTAGGGTGTGTTGGTGCTGTGTGTGTTTAGAATAAATATTAGTGTGTGTTTATCTATAAATATTAGTGTGTGTTGGTGCTGTGTGTGTTTATATATAAATATTAGTGTGCGTTGGTGCTGTGGGTGTTTATATATAAATATTAGTGTGTGTTGGTGCTGTGAGTGTTTATATATAAATATCAGTGTGTGTTGGTGCTGTGTGTGTTTATATATAAATATTAGTGTGTGTTGGTGCTGTGTGTGTTTATATATAAATATTAGTGTGTGTTTATATATAAATATTAGTGTGTGTTGGTGCTGTGTGTGTTTATATATAAATATTAGTGTGTGTCGGTGTGTGTGTGTTTATATATAAATATTAGTGTGTGTTTGTGCTGTGAGTGTTTATATATAAATATTAGTGTGTGTTGGTGCTGTGTGTGTTTATATATAAATATTAGTGTGTGTCAGTGCTGTGTATGTTTTCTATAAATATTAGTGTCTGTTGGTGCTGTGTGTGTTTAGAATAAATATTAGTGTGTGTTGGTGCTGTGAGTGTTTATATATAAATATTAGTGTGTGTTGGTGGTGTGAGTGTTTATATATAAATATTAGTGTGCGTTGGTGCTGTGTGTGTTTATATATAAATATTAGTGTGTGTTTATCTATAAATATTAGTGTGTGTTGGTGCTGTGTGTGTTTATATATAAATATTAGTGTGTGTTGGTGCTGTGTGTGTTTATATATAAATATTAGTGTGTGCTGGTGCTGTGAGTGTTTATATATAAATATTAGTGTGTGTTGGTGCTGTGTGTGTTTATATCTAAATCTTAGTGTGTGTTGGTCCTGTGTGTGCTTTATATAAATATTAGTGTGTGTTGGTGCTGTGAGTGTTTATATATTAATATTAGTGTGTGTTGGTGCTGTGAGTGTTTATATATAAATATTAGTGTGTGTTGGTGCTGTCAGTGTTTATATATAAATATTAGTGTGTGTTGGTGCTGTAAGTGTTTATATATAAATATTAGTGTGTGTTGGGCTGTGTGTGTTTATATATAAATATTAGTGTGTGTTAGTTCTGTGTGTGTTTATATATAAATATTACTGTGTGTTGGTGCTGTGAGTGTTTATATATAAATATTAGTGTGTGTCGGTGCTGTGTGTGTTTATATATAAATATTAGTGTGTGTTGGTGGTGTGTGTGTTTATCTATAAATATTAGTGTGTGTCGGTGCTGTGTGTGATTTCTATAAATATTAGGGTGTGTTGGTGCTGTGTGTGTTTAGAATAAATATTAGTGTGTGTTTATCTATAAATATTAGTGTGTGTTGGTGCTGTGTGTGTTTATATATAAATATTAGTGTGCGTTGGTGCTGTGGGTGTTTATATATAAATATTAGTGTGTGTTGGTGCTGTGAGTGTTTATATATAAATATCAGTGTGTGTTGGTGCTGTGTGTGTTTATATATAAATATTAGTGTGTGTTGGTGCTGTGTGTGTTTATATATAAATATTAGTGTGTGTTTATATATAAATATTAGTGTGTGTTGGTGCTGTGTGTGTTTATATATAAATATTAGTGTGTGTCGGTGTGTGTGTGTTTATATATAAATATTAGTGTGTGTTGGTGCTGTGAGTGTTTATATATAAATATTAGTGTGTGTTGGTGCTGTGTGTGTTTATATATAAATATTAGTGTGTGTCAGTGCTGTGTATGTTTTCTATAAATATTAGTGTCTGTTGGTGCTGTGTGTGTTTAGAATAAATATTAGTGTGTGTTGGTGCTGCGAGTGTTTATATATAAATATTAGTGTGTGTTGGTGGTGTGAGTGTTTATATATAAATATTAGTGTGCGTTGGTGCTGTGTGTGTTTATATATAAATATTAGTGTGTGTTTATCTATAAATATTAGTGTGTGTTGGTGCTGTGTGTGTTTATATATAAATATTAGTGTGTGTTGGTGCTGTGTGTGTTTATATATAAATATTAGTGTGTGCTGGTGCTGTGAGTGTTTATATATAAATATTAGTGTGTGTTGGTGCTGTGTGTGTTTATATCTAAATCTTAGTGTGTGTTGGTCCTGTGTGTGCTTTATATAAATATTAGTGTGTGTCGGTGCTATGTGTGTTTATATATAAATATTAGTGTGTGTTGGTCCTGTGTGTGTTTATATCTAAATATTAGTGTGTGTTGGTGCTGTGAGTGTTTATATATAAATATTAGTGTGTGTTGGTTCTGTGAGTGTTTATATATGAATATTAGTGTGTGTTGGTGCTGTGTGTGTTTATATATAAATATTAGTGTGTGTTTATCTATAAATATTAGTGTGTGTTGGTGCTGTGTGTGTTTATAAATAAATATTAGTGTGTGCTGGTGCTGTGTGTGTTTATATATAAATATTAGTGGGTGTTGGTGCTGTGAGTGTTTATATATAAATATTAGTGTGTGTTGGTGCTGTGAGTATTTATATATAAATATTACTGTGTGTTGGTGCAGTGTGTGTCTATATATAAATATTAGTGTGTTGGTGCTGTGAGTGTTTATATATAAATATTAGTGTGTGTTGGTGCTGTGTGTGTTTATATATAAATATTAGTGTGTGTTGGTGCTATGAGTGTTTATATATAAATATTAGTGTGTATTGGTGCTGTGAGTGTTTATATATAAATATTAGTGTGTGTTGGTGCTGTGAGTGTTTATATATTAATATTAGTGTGTGTTGGTGCTGTGAGTGTTTATATATAAATATTAGTGTGTGTTGGTGCTGTGAGTGTTTATATATAAATATTAGTGTGTGTTGGTGCTGTGAGTGTTTATATGTAAATATTAGTGTGTGTTGGGCTGTGTGTGTTTATATATAAATATTAGTGTGTGTTAGTTCTGTGTGTGTTTATATATAAATATTACTGTGTGTTGGTGCTGTGAGTGTTTATATATAAATATTAGTGTGTGTCGGTGCTGTGTGTGTTTATATATAAATATTAGTGTGTGTTGGTGCTGTGTGTGTTTATATATAAATATTAGTGTGTGTCGGTGCTGTGTGTGATTTCTATAAATATTAGTGTGTGTTGGTGCTGTGTGTGTTTACAATAAATATTAGTGTGTGTTTATCTATAAATATTAGTGTGTGTTGGTGCTGTGTGTGTTTATATATAAATATTAGTGTGCGTTGGTGCTGTGGGTGTTTATATGTAAATATTAGTGTGTGTTGGTGCTGTGAGTGTTTATATATAAATATTAGTGTGTGTTGGTGCTGTGTGTGTTTATATATGAATATTAGTGTGTGTTTATCTATAAATATTAGTGTGTGTTGGTGCTGTGTGTGTTTATATATAAATATTAGTGTGCGTTGGTGCTGTGGGTGTTTATATATAAATATTAGTGTGTGTTGGTGCTGTGAGTGTTTATATATAAATATCAGTGTGTGTTGGTGCTTTGTGTGTTTATATATAAATATTAGTGTGTGTTGGTGCTGTGTGTGTTTATATATAAATATTAGTGTGTGTTTATATATAAATATTAGTGTGTGTTGGTGCTGTGTGTGTTTATATATAAATATTAGTGTGTGTCGGTGTGTGTGTGTTTATATATAAATATTAGTGTGTGTTGGTGCTGTGAGTGTTTATATATAAATATTAGTATGTGTTGGTGCTGTGTGTGTTTATATATAAATATTAGTGTGTGTCAGTGCTGTGTATGTTTTCTATAAATATTAGTGTCTGTTGGTGCTGTGTGTGTTTAGAATAAATATTAGTGTGTGTTGGTGCTGTGAGTGTTTATATATAAATATTAGTGTGTGTTGGTGGTGTGAGTGTTTATATATAAATATTAGTGTGCGTTGGTGCTGTGTGTGTATATATATAAATATTAGTGTGTGTTTATCTATAAATATTAGTGTGTGTTGGTGCTGTGTGTGTTTATATATAAATATTAGTGTGTGTTGGTGCTGTGAGTGTTTATATATAAATATTAGTGTGTGTTTATATATAAATATTAGTGTGTGTTGGTGCTGTGTGTGTTTATATATAAATATTAGTGTGTGTCGGTGTGTGTGTGTTTATATATAAATATTAGTGTGTGTTGGTGCTGTGAGTGTTTATATATAAATATTAGTGTGTGTTGGTGCTGTGTGTGTTTATATATAAATATTAGTGTGTGTCAGTGCTGTGTATGTTTTCTATAAATATTAGTGTCTGTTGGTGCTGTGTGTGTTTAGAATAAATATTAGTGTGTGTTGGTGCTGTGAGTGTTTATATATAAATATTGGTGTGTATTGGTGGTGTGAGTGTTTATATATAAATATTAGTGTGCGTTGGTGCTGTGTGTGTTTATATATAAATATTAGTGTGTGTTTATCTATAAATATTAGTGTGTGTTGGTGCTGTGTGTGTTTATATATAAATATTAGTGTGTGCTGGTGCTGTGAGTGTTTATATATAAATATTAGTGTGTGTTGGTGCTGTGTGTGTTTATATCTAAATATTAGTGTGTGTTGGTCCTGTGTGTGCTTTATATAAATATTAGTGTGTGTCGGTGCTGTGTGTTTATATATAAATATTAGTGTGTGTTGGTCCTGTGTGTGTTTATATCTAAATATTAGTGTGTGTTGGTGCTGTGAGTGTTTATATATAAATATTAGTGTGTGTTGGTTCTGTGAGTGTTTATATATGAATATTAGTGTGTGTTGGTGCTGTGTGTGTTTATATATAAATATTAGTGTGTGTTTATCTATAAATATTAGTGTGTGTTGGTGCTGTGTGTGTTTATAAATAAATATTAGTGTGTGCTGGTGCTGTGTGTGTTTATATATAAATATTAGTGGGTGTTGGTGCTGTGAGTGTTTATATATAAATATTAGTGTGTGTTGGTGCTGTGAGTATTTATATATAAATATTACTGTGTGTTGGTGCAGTGTGTGTCTATATATAAATATTAGTGTGTTGGTGCTGTGAGTGTTTATATATAAATATTAGTGTGTGTTGGTGCTGTGTGTGTTTATATATAAATATTAGGGTGTGTTGGTGCTATGAGTGTTTATATATAAATATTAGTGTGTATTGGTGCTGTGAGTGTTTATATATAAATATTAGTGTGTGTTGGTGCTGTGAGTGTTTATATATTAATATTAGTGTGTGTTGGTGCTGTGAGTGTTTATATATAAATATTAGTGTGTGTTGGTGCTGTCAGTGTTTATATATAAATATTAGTGTGTGTTGGTGCTGTGAGTGTTTATATATAAATATTAGTGTGTGTTGGGCTGTGTGTGTTTATATATAAATATTAGTGTGTGTTAGTTCTGTGTGTGTTTATATATAAATATTACTGTGTGTTGGTGCTGTGAGTGTTTATATATAAATATTAGTGTGTGTCGGTGCTGTGTGTGTTTATATATAAATATTAGTGTGTGTTGGTGCTGTGTGTGTTTATATATAAATATTAGTGTGTGTCGGTGCTGTGTGTGATTTCTATAAATATTAGTGTGTGTTGGTGCTGTGTGTGTTTAGAATAAATATTAGTGTGTGTTTATCTATAAATATTAGTGTGTGTTGGTGCTGTGTGTGTTTATATATAAATATTAGTGTGCGTTGGTGCTGTGGGTGTTTATATATAAATATTAGTGTGTGTTGGTGCTGTGAGTGTTTATATATAAATATTAGTGTGTGTTGGTGCTGTGTGTGTTTATATATGAATATTAGTGTGTGTTTATCTATAAATATTAGTGTGTGTTGGTGCTGTGTGTGTTTATATATAAATATTAGTGTGCGTTGGTGCTGTGGGTGTTTATATATAAATATTAGTGTGTGTTGGTGCTGTGAGTGTTTATATATAAATATCAGTGTGTGTTGGTGCTGTGTGTGTTTATATATAAATATTAGTGTGTGTTGGTGCTGTGTGTGTTTATATATAAATATTAGTGTGTGTTTATATATAAATATTAGTGTGTGTTGGTGCTGTGTGTGTTTATATATAAATATTAGTGTGTGTCGGTGTGTGTGTGTTTATATATAAATATTAGTGTGTGTTGGTGCTGTGAGTGTTTATATATAAATATTAGTGTGTGTTGGTGCTGTGTGTGTTTATATATAAATATTAGTGTGTGTCAGTGCTGTGTGTGTTTATATATAAATATTAGTGTGTGTTTATCTATAAATATTAGTGTGTGTTGGTGCTGTGTGTGTTTATATATAAATATTAGTGTGTGTTGGTGCTGTGTGTGTTTATATATAAATATTAGTGTGTGCTGGTGCTGTGAGTGTTTATATATAAATATTAGTGTGTGTTGGTGCTGTGTGTGTTTATATCTAAATATTAGTGTGTGTTGGTCCTGTGTGTGCTTTATATAAATATTAGTGTGTGTCGGTGCTGTGTGTGTTTATATATAAATATTAGTGTGTGTTGGTCCTGTGTGTGTTTATATCTAAATATTAGTGTGTGTTGGTGCTGTGAGTGTTTATATATAAATATTAGTGTGTGTTGGTTCTGTGAGTGTTTATATATGAATATTAGTGTGTGTTGGTGCTGTGTGTGTTTATATATAAATATTAGTGTGTTTTTATCTATAAATATTAGTGTGTGTTGGTGATGTGTGTGTTTATAAATAAATATTAGTGTGTGCTGGTGCTGTGTGTGTTTATATATAAATATTAGTGGGTGTTGGTGCTGTGAGTGTTTATATATAAATATTAGTGTGTGTTGGTGCTGTGAGTATTTATATATAAATATTACTGTGTGTTGGTGCAGTGTGTGTCTATATATAAATATTAGTGTGTTGGTGCTGTGAGTGTTTATATATAAATATTAGTGTGTGTTGGTGCTGTGTGTGTTTATATATAAATATTAGTGTGTGTTGGTGCTATGAGTGTTTATATATAAATATTAGTGTGTGTTGGTGCTGTGAGTGTTTATATATAAATATTAGTGTGTGTTGGTGCTGTGAGTGTTTATATATTAATATTAGTGTGTGTTGGTGCTGTGAGTGTTTATATATAAATATTAGTGTGTGTTGGTGCTGTGAGTGTTTATATATAAATATTAGTGTGTGTTGGTGCTGTGAGTGTTTATATATAAATATTAGTGTGTGTTGGGCTGTGTGTGTTTATATATAAATATTAGTGTGTGTTCGTTCTGTGTGTTTATATATAAATATTACTGTGTGTTGGTGCTGTGAGTGTTTATATATAAATATTAGTGTGTGTCGGTGCTGTGTGTGTTTATATATAAATATTAGTGTGTGTTGGTGCTGTGTGTGTTTATATATAAATATTAGTGTGTGTCGGTGCTGTGTGTGATTTCTATAAATATTAGTGTGTGTTGGTGCTGTGTGTGTTTACAATAAATATTAGTGTGTGTTTATCTATAAATATTAGTGTGTGTTGGTGCTGTGTGTGTTTATATATAAATATTAGTGTGCGTTGGTGCTGTGGGTGTTTATATATAAATATTAGTGTGTGTTGGTGCTGTGAGTGTTTATATATAAATATTAGTGTGTGTTGGTGCTGTGTGTGTTTATATATGAATATTAGTGTGTGTTTATCTATAAATATTAGTGTGTGTTGGTGCTGTGTGTGTTTATATATAAATATTAGTGTGTGTTGGTGCTGTGTGTGTTTATATATAAATATTCGTGTGTGCTGGTGCTGTGTGTGTTTATATATAAATATTAGTGTGTTTTGGTGCTGTGAGTGTTTATATATAAATATTAGTGTGTGTTGGTGCTGTGAGTGTTTATATATAAATATTAGTGTGTGTTGGTGCTCTCTGTGTTTATATATAAATATTAGTGTGTGTTGGTGCTCTGAGTGTTTATATATAAATATTAGTGTGTGTTGGTGCTGTGAGTGTTTATATATAAATATTAGTGTGTGTTGGTGCTGTGTGTGTTTATATATAAATATTAGTGTGCGTTGGTGCTTAGTGTGTTTATATATAAGTATTAGTGTGTGTTGGTGCTGTGAGTGTTTATATATAAATATTAGTGTGTGTTTATCTATAAATATTAGTGTGTGTTGGTGCTGTGTGTGTTTATATATAAATATTAGTGTGTGTTGGTGCTGTGTGTGTTTATATATAAATATTCGTGTGTGCTGGTGCTGTGTGTGTTTATATATAAATATTAGTGTGTTTTGGTGCTGTGAGTGTTTATATATAAATATTAGTGGGTGTTGGTGCTGTGAGTGTTTATATATAAATATTAGTGTGTGTTGGTGCTGTGTGTGTTTATATATAAATATTAGTGTGTGTTGGTGCTCTGAGTGTATATATATAAATATTAGTGTGTGTTGGTGCTGCGAGTGTTTATATATAAATATTAGTGTGTGTTGGTGCTGTGAGTGTTTATATATTAATATTAGTGTGTGTTAGTGCTGTGAGTGTTTATATACAAATATTAGTGTGTGTTGGTGCTGTGTGTGTTTATATATAAATATTAGTGTGTGTCAGTGCTGTGTATGTTTATATATAAATATTAGTGTGTGTTGGTGGTGTGTGTGTTTATATATAAATATTAGTGTGTGTCGGTGCTGTGTGTGTTTTCTATAAATATTAGTGTGTGCTGGTGCTGTGAGTGTTTATATATAAACATTAGTGTGTGTTGGTGCTGTGTATGTTTATATCTAAATATTAGTGTGTGTTGGTTCTGTGAGTGTTTATATATAAATATTGGTGTGTGTTGGTGCTGTGTGTGTTTATATATAAATATTAGTGTGTGTTGGTGCTGTGTGTGTTTTCTATAAATATTAGTGTGTGTTGGTGCTGAGTGTGTTTATATATAAATAGTAGTGTGTGTTGGTCCTGTGTGTGCTTTATATAAATATTAGTGTGTGTCGGTGCTGTGTGTGTTTATATATAAATATTAGTGTGTGTTGGTCCTGTGTGTGTTTATATCTAAATATTAGTGTGTGTTGGTGCTGTGAGTGTTTATATATAAATATTAGTGTGTGTTGGTTCTGTGAGTGTTTATATATGAATATTAGTGTGTGTTGGTGCTGTGTGTGTTTATATATAAATATTAGTGTGTGTTTATCTATAAATATTAGTGTGTGTTGGTGCTCTGTGTGTTTATAAATAAATATTAGTGTGTGCTGGTGCTGTGTGTGTTTATATATAAATATTAGTGGGTGTTGGTGCTGTGAGTGTTTATATATAAATATTAGTGTGTGTTGGTGCTGTGAGTGTTTATATATAAATATTACTGTGTGTTGGTGCAGTGTGTGTCTATATATAAATATTAGTGTGTTGGTGCTGTGAGTGTTTATATATAAATATTAGTGTGTGTTGGTGCTGTGTGTGTTTATATATAAATATTAGTGTGTGTTGGTGCTATGAGTGTTTATATATAAATATTAGTGTGTGTTGGTTCTGTGAGTGTTTATATATAAATATTAGTGTGTGTTGGTGCTGTGAGTGTTTATATATTAATATTAGTGTGTGTTGGTGCTGTGAGTGTTTATATATAAATATTAGTGTGTGTTGGTGCTGTGAGTCTTTATATATAAATATTAGTGTGTGTTGGTGCTGTGAGTGTTTATATATAAATATTAGTGTGTGTTGGGCTGTGTGTGTTTATATATAAATATTAGTGTGTGTTAGT
The DNA here is from genome assembly GCF_047496885.1 of Scyliorhinus torazame. Lineage (NCBI taxonomy): Eukaryota > Metazoa > Chordata > Chondrichthyes > Carcharhiniformes > Scyliorhinidae > Scyliorhinus > Scyliorhinus torazame. The sequence goes on along the minus strand of NC_092710.1, from coordinate 15,217,998 downwards.
TCTGTGTGTGTTTATATATAAATATTACTGTGTGTTGGTGCTGTGAGTGTTTATATATAAATATTAGTGTGTGTCGGTGCTGTGTGTGTTTATATATAAATATTAGTGTGTGTTGGTGCTGTGTGTGTTTATATATAAATATTAGTGTGTGTCGGTGCTGTGTGTGATTTCTATAAATATTAGTGTGTGTTGGTGCTGTGTGTGTTTAGAATAAATATTAGTGTGTGTTTATCTATAAATATTAGTGTGTGTTGGTGCTGTGTGTGTTTATATATAAATATTAGTGTGCGTTGGTGCTGTGGGTGTTTATATATAAATATTAGTGTGTGTTGGTGCTGTGAGTGTTTATATATAAATATTAGTGTGTGTTGGTGCTGTGTGTGTTTATATATGAATATTAGTGTGTGTTTATCTATAAATATTAGTGTGTGTTGGTGCTGTGTGTGTTTATATATAAATATTAGTGTGTGTTGGTGCTGTGTGTGTTTATATATAAATATTCGTGTGTGCTGGTGCTGTGTGTGTTTATATATAAATATTAGTGTGTTTTGGTGCTGTGAGTGTTTATATATAAATATTAGTGTGTGTTGGTGCTGTGAGTGTTTATATATAAATATTAGTGTGTGTTGGTGCTGTCTGTGTTTATATATAAATATTAGTGTGTGTTGGTGCTCTGAGTGTTTATATATAAATATTAGTGTGTGTTGGTGCTGTGAGTGTTTATATATAAATATTAGTGTGTGTTGGTGCTGTGAGTGTTTATATATAAATATTAGTGTGTGTTGGTGCTGTGAGTGTTTATATATAAATATTAGTGTGTGTCGGTGCTGTGTGTGTTTATATAAAAATATTAGTGTGTGTTGGTGCTGTGTGTGTTTATATATAAATATTAGTGTGTGTCGGTGCTGTGTGTGTTTTCTATAAATATTAGTGTGTGTTGGCGCTGTCTGTGCTTAGAATAAATATTAGTGTGTGTTTATCTATAAATATTAGTGTGTGTTGGTGCTGTGTGTGTTTATATATAAATATTAGTGTGCGTTGGTGCTTAGTGTGTTTATATATAAGTATTAGTGTGTGTTGGTGCTGTGAGTGTTTATATATAAATATTAGTGTGTGTTTATCTATAAATATTAGTGTGTGTTGGTGCTGTGTGTGTTTATATATAAATATTAGTGTGTGTTGGTGCTGTGTGTGTTTATATATAAATATTCGTGTGTGCTGGTGCTGTGTGTGTGTTTATATATAAATATTAGTGTGTGTTGGTGCTGTGAGTGTTTATATATAAATATTAGTGGGTGTTGGTGCTGTGAGTGTTTATATATAAATATTAGTGTGTGTTGGTGCTGTGTGTGTTTATATATAAATATTAGTGTGTGTTGGTGCTCTGAGTGTATATATATAAATATTAGTGTGTGTTGGTGCTGCGAGTGTTTATATATAAATATTCGTGTGTGTTAGTGCTGTGAGTGTTTATATATTAATCTACGTGTGTGTTAGTGCTGTGAGTGTTTATATATAAATATTAGTGTGTGTTGGTGCTGTGTGTGTTTATATATAAATATTAGTGTGTGTCACTGCTGTGTATGTTTATATATAAATATTAGTGTGTGTTGGTGGTGTGTGTGTTTATATATAAATATTAGTGTGTGTCGGTGCTGTGTGTATTTTCTATAAATATTAGTGTGTGCTGGTGCTGTGAGTGTTTATATATAAACATTAGTGTGTGTTGGTGCTGTGTATGTTTATATCTAAATATTAGTGTGTGTTGGTTCTGTGAGTGTTTATATATAAATATTGGTGTGTGTTGGTGCTGTGTGTGTTTATATATAAATATTAGTGTGTGTTGGTGCTGTGTGTGTTTTCTATAAATATTAGTGTGTGTTGGTGCTGTGAGTGTTTATATATAAATATTAGTGTGTGTTGGTGTTGTGAGTGTTTATATATAAATATTAGTGTGTGTTGGTGCTGTGATTGTTTATATATAAATATTAGTGTGTGTTGGAGCTGTGAGTGTTTATATATAAATATTAGTGTGTGTTGGTGCTGTGAGTGTTTATATATAAATATTAGTGTGTGTTGGTGCTGTGAGTGTTTATATATAAATATTAGTGTGTGTTGGTGCTGTGAGTGTTTATATATAAATATTAGTGTGTGTTGGTGCTGTGAGTGTTTATATATACATATTAGTGTGTGTTGGTGCTGTGAGTGTTTATATATAAATATTAGTGTGTGTTGGTGCTGTGAGTGTTTATATATAAATATTAGTGTGTGTTGGTGCTGTGAGTGTTTATATATAAATATTAGTGTGTGTTGGTGCTGTGAGTGTTTATATATAAATATTAGTGTGTGTTGGAGCTGTGAGTGTTTATATATAAATATTAGTGTGTGTTGGTGCTGTGAGTGTTTATATATAAATATTAGTGTGTGTTGGTGCTGTGAGTGTTTATATATAAATATTAGTGTGTGTTGGTGCTGTGAGTGTTTATATATAAATATTAGTGTGTGTTGGAGCTGTGAGTGTTTATATATAAATATTAGTGTGTGTTGGTGCTGTGAGTGTTTATATACAAATATTAGTGTGTGTCGGTGCTGTGAGTGTTTATATATAAATATTAGTGTGTGTTGGTGCTGTGTGTGTTGATATCTAAATATTAGTGTGTGTTGGTGCTGTGAGTGTTTATATATAAATATTAGTGTGTGTTGGAGCTGTGAGTGTTTATATATAAATATTAGTGTGTGTTGGTGCTGTGAGTGTTTATATATAAATATTAGTGTGTGTTGGTGCTGTGAGTATTTATATATAAATATTAGTGTGTGTTGGAGCTGTGAGTGTTTATATATAAATATTAGTGTGTGTTGGAGCTGTGAGTGTTTATATATAAATATTAGTGTGTGTTGGTGCTGTGAGTGTTTATATATAAATATTAGTGTGTGTCGGTGCTGTGAGTGTTTATATATAAATATTAGTGTGTGTTGGTGCTGTGAGTGTTTATATATAAATATTAGTGTGTGTTGGAGCTGTGAGTGTTTATATATAAATATTAGTGTGTGTTGGTGCTGTGAGTGTTTATATATAAATATTAGTGTGTGTTGGTGCTGTGAGTGTTTATATATAAATATTAGTGTGTGTTGGAGCTGTGAGTGTTTATATATAAATATTAGTGTGTGTTGGAGCTGTGAGTGTTTATATATAAATATTAGTGTGTGTTGGTGCTGTGAGTGTTTATATATAAATATTAGTGTGTGTCGGTGCTGTGAGTGTTTATATATAAATATTAGTGTGTGTTGGAGCTGTGAGTGTTTATATATAAATATTAGTGTGTGTTGGAGCTGTGAGTGTTTATATATAAATATTAGTGTGTGTTGGTGCAGTGAGTGTTTATATATAAATATTAGTGTGTGTCGGTGCTGTGAGTGTTTATATAGAAATATTAGTGTGTGTTGGAGCTGTGAGTGTTTATATATAAATATTAATGTGTGTTGGTGCTGTGAGTGTTTATATATAAATATTAGTGTGTGTTGGTGCTGTGAGTGTTTATATATAAATAGTAGTGTGTGTTGGTGCTGTGTGTGTTTATATATAAATATTAGTGTGTGTTGGTGCTGTGAGTGTTTATATATAAATATTAGTGTGTGTTGGTGCTGTGAGTGTTTATATATAAATATTAGTGTGTGTTGGGGACAGAGGGATCAGTTTGGGTCTGAAGGGATCAGTTTGGGGTGTGAAGGGGTAAATGTGGGTGTGAAGGGGTCAGTTTTGGAATACCAGTCGGTGTACAGGTGCTTCGAGGATGATAAATAGCTCGACAAATAATATTTATCTCCATCTGGTCTTGCCAAAGGTGATGTCTCCTTGTTTTGCTATTTCTCAGTTTGCCAGGAAATTTCTGCATCACGACTCTATCTCCACTTCCTGCTCCCCCCACTCATCCCGGAAACCTACACCTTCGGCTTCACCTTCCTCTCTCTGTCTGTCTCAATCACTCTCTTCTTTTGCTCCATCTCTGTTTGCCGGTCGTGAGTCACGATCTTCCTCGCTCCGTCTCTTCCTAGTTCTAGCCGTTGCTCTAAAATATAAAGCCGCCACGCGCACTTCAGGACGCCCCCCCCCCCCTCCAAAGCTCCTCGCAACCAACCATTTCGAAAGAGTTGCAGATTTTGAAATTTGGCATTCTTGCGTCTGTCCTGATGGGTGCAAGATGAAAAGCTTTGACAGCACGTCCCTTTTTTGTTCCGTGTAATACTCAAGCTCCGCACCGCCAACCATCGACTTTGTGAGTCCTGCTCACTCGTCATGTGAAAACCACGGCGGCCAGTTGGTGCACAGCAAGAGGCCACAGTCAGCAATCAGATACGTGACTGGATATCCTGTTAAACGTTGACCTGGGCGTGGATATTGACTCCAATGCGTCAAGAAGAACTCTCTTTTGCTTTTCTTATGCTCGATGGGCGGGGTCAGCCCACTAACCGCGGAGGACGGGTCCAATAACTGGTGAGGAGGTGGCGGGGGGGGGGGGAGGAAAGAGGAGAGGGTGGGGTTATTAATGGTCACAAGTAAGGTGCTTTACTCAATTTTCACTGGGAGCAAAAAAAGACCCCCTGACAAAACGGGTTGGTTTGGCATCAACTGTTTTATTGAACAAATACAAACCGCGAGCCGGATCCACGACCCCCCCCCCCCCCCCCACCCCGACCCACCCCCACCCCCCACCCCCCACCCCCCACTGGGCCGTCAGAGCAGGAAGAACAGGGACTGTTCAGCCGTCGAGGACGAGAAGTAAAAGACGAGACGAACAATTCAAACGGAAAGTCGGAACGCAGGTTCCCAAAGTGCGAATAGGCAGCGGCAGGCGTGGAGACGGTTGGCGCCGAGTTGTAGTCCGCCGTGTGTACCCCCCCCCCCCACCCCCCACCGCACCTCCTGCCCACCCCTTCCCCCCCCGCCCCACCCACGCAAAGACAACAACCCCAGTCCCACAACGTGACTCGAGAGCCGGCAGCATGGCGAAGTTCCCTGCGTTACCAGCTGGGGGCGGTGTTGGCAAGCCGTCGCATTCGCCTGCAGGGTTTCAAAAAGAAAAGGGGGGGGGGAGGGGTGTTAGGGTAGGTAAAGCTGATCAGAAAGATTTTGGCCCATAAAACACCTCCATGTCACAATAAGCAGAAAGCGTATTTAAGTGGGGTGGGGGGGTGCAATTGTTGCCGATCCCGAATTGCCTGAGTGGCTCGCTCAGCTATTTTACAGGCCATTTCAGAGTCAGCCACTTGCTGTGGGTCTGGTACTGAGGGTGTGCTGCACTGTCAGAGGGTCAGTACTGAGGGAGTGCCGCCCTGTCAGAGGGTCAGTACTGAGGGAGTGCTGCACTGTCAGAGGGTCAGTACTGAGGGAGTGCTGCACTGTCAGAGGGTCAGTACTGAGGGAGTGCTGCACTGTCAGAGGGTCAGTGCTGAGGGAGTGCCGCTCTGTCAGAGGGTCAGTACTGAGGGAGTACCGCACTGTCAGAGGGTCAGTACTGAGGGAGGGCTGCAATGTCAGAGGGTCAGTACTGAGGGAGTGCCGCACTGTCAGAGGGTCAGTACTGAGGGAGTGCCGCCCTGTCAGAGGGTCAGTACTGAGGGAGTGCTGCACTGTCAGAGGGTCAGTACTGAGGGAGTGCTGCACTGTCAGAGGGTCAGTACTGAGGGAGAGCCGCACTGTCAGAGGGTCAGTACTGAGGGAGTGCCGCACTGTCAGAGGGTCAGAACTGAGGGAGCGCCGCACTGTCAGAGGGTCAGTACTGAGGGAGTGCTGCACTGTCAGAGGGTCAGTACTGAGGGAGTGCTGCAATGTCAGAGGGTCAGTACTGAGGGAGTGCTGCACTGTCAGAGGGTCAGAACTGAGGGAGTGCCGCACTGTCAGAGGGTCAGTACTGAGGGTGTGCTGCACTGTCAGAGAGTCAGTACTGAGGGAGTGCTGCAATGTCAGAGGGTCAGAACTGAGGGAGTGCTGCACTGTCAGAGGGTCAGAACTGAGGGAGTGCTGCACTGTCAGAGGGTCAGTACTGAGGGTGTACTGCACTGTCAGAGGGTCAGTACTGAGGGAGTGCTGCAATGTCAGAGGGTCAGAACTGAGGGTGTGCCGCACTGTCAGAGGGTCAGTACTGAGGGAGTGCCGCACTGTCAGAGGGTCAATACTGAGGGAGTGCTGCACTGTCAGAGGGTCAGTACTGAGGGAGTGCTGCACTGTCAGAGGGTCAGTACTGAGGGAGTGCTGCACTGTCAGAGGGTCAGTACTGAGGGAGTGCTGCACTGTCAGAGGGGCAGTACTGAGGGAGTGCTGCACTGTCAGAGGGTCGGTACTGAGGGTGTACTGCACTGTCAGAGGGTCAGTACTGAGGGAGTGCTGCACTGTCAGAGGGTCAGTACTGAGGGAGTGACGCACTGTCAGAGGGTCAGTACTGAGGGAGTGCTGCACTGTCAGAGGGTCAGTACTGAGGGAGTGCTGCACTGTCAGAGGGTCGGTACTGAGGGTGTACTGCACTGTCAGAGGGTCAGTACAGAGGGAGTGCTGCACTGTCAGAGGGTCAGTACTGATCGAGTGTTGCACTGTCAGAGGGTCAGTACTGAGCGAGTGCTGCACTGTCAGAGGGTCAGTACTGAGGGAGTGTGGCAATGTCAGAGGGTCAGTACTGAGGGAGTGCTGCACTGTCAGAGGGTCAGTACTGAGGGAGTGCCGCACTGTCAGAGGGTCAGTACTGAGGGAGTGCTGCACTGTCAGGGGGTCAGTACTGAGGGAGTGCTGCACTGTCAGAGGGTCAGTACTGAGGGAGTGCTGCACTGTCAGGGGGTCAGTACTGAGGGAGTGCTGCACTGTCAGAGGGTCAGTACTGAGGGAGTGCTGCACTGTCAGAGAGTCAGTACTGAGGGAGTGCCGCACTGTCAGAGGGTCAGTACTGAGGGAGTGCCGCACTGTCAGATGGTCAGTACTGAGGGAGTGCTGCACTGTCAGAGGGTCAGTACTGAGGGAGTGCTGCACTGTCAGAGAGTCAGTACTGAGGGATTGCCGCACTGTCAGAGGGTCAGTACTGAGGGAGTGCTGCACTGTCAGAGGGTCTGTACTGAGTGAGTGCTGCACAGTCAGAGGGTCAGTACTGAGGGAGTGCTGCACTGTCAGAGGGTCAGTACTGAGGGAGTGCTGCACTGTCAGAGAGTCAGTACTGAGGGAGTGCCGCACTGTTAGAGGGTCAGTACTGAGGGAGTGCTGCACTGTCAGAGGGTCAGTACACAGGGAGTGCTGCACTGTCAGAGGGTCAGTACTGAGGGAGTGCTGCACTGTCAGAGGGTCAGTACTGAGGGAGTGCCGCACTGTCACAGGGTCAGTACTGAGGGAGTGCTGCACTGTCAGAGGGTCAGTACTGAGGGAGAGCTGCACTGTCAGAGGGTCTGTATCGAGAGAGTGCTGCACTGTCGGACGGTCAGTACTGAGGGAGTGCTGCACTTTCAGAGGGTCAGTACTGAGGGAGATCTGCACTGTCAAAGGATCAGTACTGAGGGAGTGCTGCACTGTCAGAGGGTCAGTACTGAGCGAGTGCTGCACTGTCAGAGGGTCAGTACTGAGGGAGTGCTGCACTGTCAGAGGGTCAGTACTGAGGGAGCGCTGCACTGTCAGAGGGTCAGTACCGAGGGAGTGCCGCACTGTCAGAGGGTCTGTACCGAGGGAGAGCCGCACTGTCACAGGATCAGTACTGAGGGAGTGCAGCACTGTCAGAGGGTCAGTACTGAGTGAGTGCTGCACTGTCAGAGGGTCAGTACTGAGGGAGTGCTGCACTGTCAGAGAGTCAGTACTGAGGGAGTGCCGCACTGTCAGAGGGACTGTACTGAGGGAGTGCCGCACTGTCAGAGGGTCAGTACTGAGGGAGTGCTGCACTGTCAGAGGGTCAGTACTGAGGGAGTGCTGCACTGTCAGAGAGTCAGTACTGAGGGAGTGCCGCACTGTCAGAGGGTCAGTACTGAGGGAGTGCTGCACTGTCAGAGGGTCAGTACTGAGTGAGTGCTGCACTGTCAGAGGGTCAGTACTGAGGGAGTGCTGCACTGTCAGAGGGTCAGTACTGAGGGAGTGCTGCACTGTCAGAGAGTCAGTACTGAGGGAGTGCCGCACTGTCAGAGGGTCAGTACTGAGGGAGTGCTGCACTGTCAGAGGGTCAGTACTCAGGGAGTGCTGCACTGTCAGAGGGTCAGTACTGAGGGAGTGCCGCACTGTCACAGGGTCAGTACTGAGGGAGTGCTGCACTGTCAGAGGGTCAGTACTCAGGGAGTGCCGCACTGTCACAGGGTCAGTACTGAGGGAGTGCTGCACTGTCAGAGGGTCAGTACTGAGGGAGAGCTGCACTGTCAGAGGGTCAGTATCGAGAGAGAGCTGCACTGTCGGACGGTCAGTACTGAGGGAGTGCTGCACTTTCAGAGGGTCAGTACTGAGGGAGATCTGTACTGTCAAAGGATCAGTACTGAGGGAGTGCTGCACTGTCAGAGGGTCAGTACGGAGCGAGTGCTGCACTGTCAAAGGATCAGTACTGAGGGAGTGCTGCACTGTCAGAGGGTCAGTACTGAGCGAGTGCTGCACTGTCAGAGGGTCAGTACTGAGGGAGTGCTGCACTGTCAGAGGGTCAGTACTGAGGGAGCGCTGCACTGTCAGAGGGTCAGTACCGAGGGAGTGCCGCACTGTCAGAGGGTCTGTACCGAGGGAGAGCCGCACTGTCACAGGATCAGTACTGAGGGAGTGCAGCACTGTCAGAGGGTCAGTACTGAGTGAGTGCTGCACTGTCAGAGGGTCAGTACTGAGGGAGTGCTGCACTGTCAGAGAGTCAGTACTGAGGGAGTGCCGCACTGTCAGAGGGTCAGTACTGAGGGAGTGCCGCACTGTCAGAGGGTCAGTACTGAGGGAGTGCTGCACTGTCAGAGGGTCAGTACTGAGGGAGTGCTGCACTGTCAGAGAGTCAGTACTGAGGGAGTGCCGCACTGTCAGAGGGTCAGTACTGAGGGAGTGCTGCACTGTCAGAGGGTCAGTACTGAGTGAGTGCTGCACTGTCAGAGGGTCAGTACTGAGGGAGTGCTGCACTGTCAGAGGGTCAGTACTGAGGGAGTGCTGCACTGTCAGAGAGTCAGTACTGAGGGAGTGCCGCACTGTCAGAGGGTCAGTACTGAGGGAGTGCTGCACTGTCAGAGGGTCAGTACTCAGGGAGTGCTGCACTGTCAGAGGGTCAGTACTGAGGGAGTGCCGCACTGTCACAGGGTCAGTACTGAGGGAGTGCTGCACTGTCAGAGGGTCAGTACTCAGGGAGTGCCGCACTGTCACAGGGTCAGTACTGAGGGAGTGCTGCACTGTCAGAGGGTCAGTACTGAGGGAGAGCTGCACTGTCAGAGGGTCAGTATCGAGAGAGAGCTGCACTGTCGGACGGTCAGTACTGAGGGAGTGCTGCACTGTCAGAGGGTCAGTACTGAGGGAGTGCCGCACTGTCAGAGGGTCAGTACTGAGGCAGTGCCGCACTGTCAGAGGGTCAGTACTGAGGGAGTGCTGTACTCTCAGAGGGTCAGTACTGAGGGAGTGCTGCACTGTCAGAGGGTCAGTACTGAGTGAGTGCTGCACTGTCAGAGGGTCAGTACTGAGGGAGTGCTGTACTGTCAGAGGGTCAGTACTGAGGGAGTATTGCACTGTCAGAGAGTCAGTACTGAGGGAGTGCCGCACTGTCAGAGGGTCAGTACTGAGGGAGTGCTGCACTGTCAGAGGGTCAGTACTGAGGGAGTGCTGCACTGTCAGAGGGTCAGTACTGAGGGAGTGCCGTACTGTCACAGGGTCAGTACTAAGGGAGTGCCGCACTGTCAGAGGGTCAGTACTGAGGGAGTGCTGCGCTGTCAGAGGGTCAGTACTGAGGGAGTGCCGCACTGTCAGAGAGTCAGTACTGAGGGAGTGCTGCACTGTCAGAGGGTCAGTACTGAGGGAGTGCTGCACTGTCAGAGGGTCAGTACTGAGGGAGTGCCGCACTGTCAGAGGGTCGGTACTGAGGGAGTGCTGCACTGTCACTGGATCAAAACCTGTAACTTCCTGCCCCACATGAACTGCAGAGGTTCAAGACAGAGGTCACCAGCACCTTCCGATCCTCTTGTCAGACACACTCACATCTCGTAACAGAATAACAGACATGCGTGGGCCAGCTGCCTTTTAGAATAAAAGTCTTTATTGCCACAAGTGGGCTTACATTAACACTGCAATGAAGTGACTGTGAAAAGCCCCTAGTCGCCACATTCCGGCGCCTGTTCGGGTACACAGTGGGCGAATTTGCCATTGTCTGTGTTTCACACAGGGAAAGTGGTGGTGCAGTGATATTGTCACTGGACTAGTGACCCTGAGACCCAGAATAATGATCCAGGTTCAATTCCCACTGCGGCAGGTGGGGCAATTTAAACTCAATAAAATATCTGGAATTAAAATCTAATGATTTAATGAAACCAGTGTCGATTGTTGCAAAGCCCCATCTGGTTCAGTAATGTCCTTTAGGGAAGGAAATCTGCCGTCCTTACCCGGCCTGGCCTACACGTGACTCCAGACCCACAGCAAAGTGGTTGGCCCTTAAACTGTTGCCGTTCAAGAAAGCAACTGATCACCACCTTCTGTAGAGCAACTCGGGATGGGCGATAACTGCAGGGTCTAACCAGCGACGTCCACATCCCGTAAATTAATTAAAGGAAACACACAGGCCCGTTCCAATCAGACGTTCTTCTCAGCCGTTAAAGAAATCTGTCTAGACCGTTCTCCGTCATGTTGACCCAAGACCCTCTGAAATGCACTGGTGCCGTTCGCCTGGGGTTCTGCCCCCTGGGGGTGGGTTCCACATGCTCAGCACGCTCTGACGTTTCTTCAGGTGGTGCCCCCTTTAAGACCAGGCTTGGAACCCTGGGGACTCCGCCTCTGGCTCCGCCCATCTGGGAGCCATATATAAAGGGCTGCCTCATGGGCTGTGTAGCAGTCAGCACTTGTCTCAGCTCTAACATAGTTCTTAGTCTAAAGGGGACACCACCTTACATGATGATAAGGCAGTAACCGTTCATCGCATCATGTATTTCCTGATTGGCCTCCCGGGTGGCTAACCCAATATATATGCTGTGCATTTACATAGCGACTGTGAGGGGTGGGCGACTGACCCAGGTGACTGTGGACGAGTACCCCCCCCCCCCCCTCCAGCCCCTCACCGTTACGCCCTTCCTCAATCTCAACCCCCTCAGTGACGTACCTGGTGTTTCTGTCCTGATCGCGAATCTTCTTCTCCATTTCGGCATCGGTCAGCGTCTCCAGCAGGGGGCACCACTGGTCAGCGTCGGTGGTGTTCCGGAGCGCGCTCTCGACGATTGGCAAGGGATTCTCACTGGGAAATCAAATGGGGGTTGGGGTGGGGGTGGGGAGCGGCGAGGTGGAGCGGTGAGGGGTTGGATGGGGAAGGGTGAAGGGGACGGAGGGGGGGGGGGGGGGGGGGAAGAGACATTTTCAAATGCTAGGTGAAAGAGGATCAGACCGGAACAGATGTTTTTGCAACTTCAATTAAACACTGCACAGAACTCTGTGCTCAAGCCCATCCCCTGCTGTTCCTGAAGTCGCGGAAGGGGCACAAAGCAACACGGGAGGCGGGTTTTGGTGGTAAACCTCGTCAAAAGTGAATTTGGAAAAGTCCAAGTCACTTTCCTCGGCCATACAATCGGACGGGGCCGAATGGTCCCACGGGATGTGGAAACAAAAGTTATTGGGGAGTTTCCGACACCCTCGACGCGACGGGAAATGATGCGATTTCTTGGCATGAGTGGATTTTACCGGAAATTTGTGCCGAACTTTAGCAGTGTGGTCGCTCCACTGACGGACTTGCTCAAGAAGCGTAGCAAATTTCAGTGGACAGCGGAGTGTCAACAGGCATTTGACGGCCTGAAGGCTGCGATAGCCGATGCTCCCGTGTTGGAGAATTACAAGGGGCTCTGCGATCAGATTCAGCTGAAGTAGAGAGAAATGCCGAGGTGTAGAGAAATGGACGGATCGTGCAGAGACCTTCTTGTCCAAAGAGACTGTCAATCAAGAGGGAGTCCAGTTGGAGGAAGAACTAAAATGGACTATGTTATTATAAATGATTGTGTGTTTTGTTTTGTTAAAAAAAAAAACGTATATTCACTGTCAATATTTCTGAAAGGAAAGTGAAAAGGTGAAAAATGCAACCATCTTGAAGTTGATGGTTTATTTTTTTTCTTTGGGGGAGGTGTCATGTAAGAGTACCTTTAAGAAATGGGTGTTATCAAATAGCTGTAGTGGATGTACCTTTAAGAAATGGGTATTTATCAAATACCTGTAGTGGATGTACCTTTAAGAAATGGGTGTTTATCAAATAGCTGCAGTGATGTCAGAGTGTGGCTGGAGCTGGGCTGTCTGTCTGCTTTTACTTTTGTTTTTGAGCTGGCAGCTACAGCGTGTGTTTAGTTTAGTTTTCATAGTTGGAGCTGCATCCAGCCAAACAAGGTGTAATTTTGGTCCCACTCTCTGTATGAAAAGAATGTCTTCAGAGCACTTGCTAATTTAAAAGTGATAACTGCTCTCAGTCGAGAATTTAAACCTGATGTCTGTGTTAAAGAGGGTATTTGTCTTATGGATGTTGCTAGGAAAGATTAAGGGCTACGTATAGAGTACTGTATCCTTTGGGGAAGTATTTGAGTTGATAGTTGCTGACGTGTTTCCTGTGTATTTATAAAATGTTAACTGGATTCATATAATAAATGTTTTGTTTTAAAAGTACTTTCGATCTCTGTTGCATCGCACCTGTAGAGTGAGGCCTTGTGCTGCCCATAACCAAAATCTATTAAAAGTTGTGGGTCAGGTGAACTCCATGATACACTTTGGGGTTCTCTAAACCCTAGTCCATAATAGTGCTGCTCTATCAGAGAGTCAGTGCTGAGGTAGTGCTGCACTGTCAGAGGGTCAGTACTGAGGGAGTGCTGCTCTATCAGAGGGTCAGTACTGAGGGAGTGCCGCACTGTCAGAGGGTCAGTACTGAGGGAGTGCTGCACTGCCAGAGGGTCAGTACTGAGGCAGCGCTGCTCTATCAGAGAGTCAGTACTGAGGGAGTGCTGCACTGTCAGAGGGTCAGTACTGAGGGAGTGCTGCACTGTCAGAGGGTCAGTACTGAGGGAGAGCTGCAGTTTCAGAGGGTCAGTACTGAGGGAGCGCTGCTCTATCAGAGAGTCTGTACTGAGGGAGTGCTGCACTGTCAGAGGGTCAGTACTGAGGGAGTGCTACACTGTCAGAGGGTCAGTACTGAGTGAGCGCTGCTCTATCAGAGAGTCAGTACTAAGGGAGTGCTGCCCTGTCAGAGAGTCAGTACTGAGGGAGTGCTGCACTGTCAGCGGGTCAGTACTGAGGGAGTGCTGCGCTGTCAGAGGGTCAGTACTGAGGGAGCGCTGCACAGTCAGAGGGTCAGTACTGAGGGAGTGCCGCACTGTCAGAGGGTCAGTACTGAGGGAGTGCTGCACTGTCAGAGGGTCAGTACTGAGGGAGTGCTGCACTGTCAGAGGGTCAGTACTGAGGGAGTGCTGCACTGTCAGAGGGGCAGTACTGAGGGAGTGCTGCACTGTCAGAGGGTCAGTACTGAGGGAGTGCTGCACTGTCAGAGGGTCAGGACTGAGGGAGTGCTGTACTGTCAGAGGGTCAGTACTGAGGGAGTGCTGCACTGTCAGAGGGTCAGTACTGAGGGAGTGCTGCACTGTCAGAGGGTCAGTACTGAGGGAGTGCCGCACTGTCAGAGGGTCAGTACTGAGGGAGTGCTGCACTGTCAGAGCGTCAGTACTGAGGGAGTGCCGCACTGTCAGAGGGTCAGTACTGAGGGAGTGCAGCACTGTCAGAGTATCAGTACTGAGGGAGTGCCGCACTGTCAGAGGGTCAGTACTGAGGGAGTCCTGCACTGTCAGAGGGTCAGTACTGAGGGAGTGCCGCACTGTCAGAGGGTCAGTACTGAGGGAGTGCAGCACTGTCAGAGTGTCAGTACTGAGGGAGTGCCGCACTGTCAGAGGGTCAGTACTGAGGGAGTTCTGCACTGTCAGAGGGTCAGTACTGAGGGAGTGCCGCACTGTCAGAGGGTCAGTACTGAGGGAGTGCCGCACTGTCAGAGGGTCAGTACTGAGGGAGTGCCGCACTGTCAGAGGGTCAGTACTGAGGGAGTGCCGCACTGTCAGAGGGTCAGTACTGAGGGAGTGCCGCACTGTCAGAGTGTCAGTACTGAGGGAGTGCTGCACTGTCAGAGGGTCAGTACTGAGGGAGTGCTGCACTGTCAGAGTGTCAGTACTGAGGGAGTGCTGCACTGTCAGAGGGTCAGTACTGAGGGAGTGCTGCAATGTCAGAGGGTCAGTACTGAGGGAGTGCTGCACTGTCAGAGGGTCAGTACTGAGGGAGTGCTGCAATGTCAGAGGGTCAGTACTGAGGGAGTGCCGCACTGTCACATGGTCAGTACTGAGGGAGTGCTGCACTGTCAGAGGGTCAGTACTGAGGGAGTGCCGCACTGTCAGAGGGTCAGTACTGAGGGAGTGCCGCACTGTCAGAGAGTCAATACTGAGGGAGTGCCGCACTGTCAGAGGGTCAGTACTGAGGGAGTGCCGCACTGTCAGAGTCAGCACCGAGGGAGTGCTGCACTGTCAGAGGGTCAGTACTGTGGGAGTGCCGCACTGTCAGAGGGTCAGTACTGAGGGAGTGCTGCACTGTCAGAGGGTCAGTACTGAGGGAGTGCCGCACTGTCAGAGTGTCAGTACTGAGGGAGTGTTGCACTGTCAGAGGGTCAGTACTGAGGGAGTGCTGCACTGTCAGAGGGTCAGTACTGGGGGAGTGCTGCAATGTCAGAGGGTCAGTACTGAGGGAGTGCTGCAATGTCAGAGGGTCAGTACTGAGGGAGTGCCGCACTGTCACATGGTCAGTACTGAGGGAGTGCTGCACTGTCAGAGGGTCAGTACTGAGGGAGTGCCGCACTGTCAGAGGGTCAGTACTGAGGGAGTGCCGCACTGTCAGAGAGTCAATACTGAGGGAGTGCTGCACTGTCAGAGGGTCAGTACTGAGGGAGTGCCGCACTGTCAGAGGGTCAGTACTGAGGGAGTGCCGCACTGTCAGAGTCAGCACCGAGGGAGTGCTGCATTGTCAGAGGGTCAGTACTGAGGGAGTGCCGCACTGTCAGAGGGTCAGTACTGAGGGAGTGCCGCACTGTCAGAGGGTCAGTACTGAGGGAGTGCTGCACTGTCAGAGAGTCAATACTGAGGGAGTGCCGCACTGTCAGAGGGTCAGTACTGAGGGAGTGCTGCACTGTCAGAGGGTCAGTACTGAGGGAGTGCCACACTGTCAGAGGGTCAGTACTGAGGGAGTGCTGCACTGTCTGAGGGTCAGTACTCATGGAGTGCTGCACTGTCAGAGGGTCAGTACTGAGGGAGTGCTGCACTGTCAGAGGGTCAGTACTGAGGGAGTGCTGCACTGTCAGAGGGTCAGTACTGAGGGAGTGCCGCACTGTCAGAGGGTCAGTACTGAGGGATTGCTGCACTGTCAGAGGGTCATTACTGAGGGAGTGCTGCACTGTCAGAGGGTCAGTACTGAGGGAGTGCCGCACTGTCAGAGGGTCAGTACTGAGGGAGTGCTGCACTGTCAGAGGGTCAGTACTGAGGGAGTGCCGCACTGTCAGAGGGTCAGTACTGAGGGATTGCTGCACTGTCAGAGGGTCATTACTGAGGGAGTGCCGCACTGTCAGAGGGTCAGTACTGAGGGAGTGCCGCACTGTCAGAGGGTCAGTACTGAGGCAGTGCTGCACTATCAGAGGGTCAGTACTGAGGGAGTGCCGCACTTGTCAAGGAGGCAGAATGTTGGAGATCTCCATTCTCGCACCTTCAGTCCTTGTTGGTGAGACATCAAAGCCGCGCCTTGCCTACCCTCTCAGACGGAACAGAAAATATTCCCATTCGAAGGACGGGGCGTCGTGGCTGCGCAGCGGTTAGCACTGCTGTCTCAGGGCGCCAAGGACCCGGCCCCGGGTCACTGTCCGTGCGGAGTTTGCACATTCTCCCCGTGTCTGCGTGAGTCTCACCCCCACAACCCAAAGAAGCGCTGGGGAGACGAATTGGCCACGCTAAATTGCCCCTTAATTGGGAAAAAAATTAATTGGGCTCTTTAAATTTATATTATTCAAAGAAACATTAACAGGGCTGTCGTGCATGGTACGGTTCTGACCAGGAACTTGTCCGCAGCACCAATTCCTCAACCAAGGTAATTAAATGCAACCACCCTGGAAGATTGGTACGCAGACAGAACTGCTGCTCTCCCTCCCGAACCACACTTCAAGGTGAAAGCTACTTTGTCCGTCGTGGAGCTTCCAAGTGCTGGTGGAAATGGTCCTTGAACGTTGTGAGGGTTGTCGTGTCTACCAACCGTCTGGCACCGAGCCCCCCCCCGGCCTGGTCACTGACCTCTCGACTCAGGGGAAACTGCTCTCCCTGTGCTACTTAACTCTCTCATCATTTTGTGCATATCGATCAGGTCGCCCCTCAGCCCTCCCCGCTCCGGGGGAAACCACCCCAGCCTAACCAGCCTCTCCTCGTAGCGGAAACGCACCAGCCCCGGCAACATCCTGGTGAGTCTCCTCTGCACCCCCTCCAGCGCAATCACATCCTCCCGATAATGTGGCGACGAGAACTGCGCACAGTAATCCAGCTGTGGCCTAATCCGCGTTTTATACAGTTCCACCATAACCTCCCTGTTCTTATATTCTGTGCCTCGGCTAATAGAACATTATAGCGCAGTACAGGCCCTTCGGCCCCTCGATGTTGCGCCGACCTGTGAAACCACTCTAAAGCCCATCTACACTATTCCCTTATCGTCCATATGTCTATCCAATGACCATTTGAATGCCCTTAGTGTTGGCGAGTCCACTACTGTTGCAGGTAGGGAATTCCACACCCTTACTACTCTCCGAGTAAAGAACCGACCTCTGACATCCGTCTTATATCTATCTCCCCTCAATTTAAAGCTATGTCCCCTCGTGCTAGACGTCACCATCCGAGGAAAAAGGCTCTCACTGTCCACCCTATCCAATCCTCTGATCATCTTGTATGCCTCAATTAAGTCACCTCTTAACCTTCTTCTCTCTAACGAAAACGGCCTCAAGTCCCTCAGCCTTTCCTCATAAGATCTTCCCTCCATACCAGGCAACATTCTGGTAAATCTCCTCTGCACCCTTTCCAATGCTTCTACGTCCTTCCTATAATGCGGCGGAATTGCACGGAATACTCCAAATGCGGCCGCACCAGAGTTTTGTACAGCTGCAACATGACCTCATGGCTCCGAAACTCAATCCCTCTACCAATAAAAGCTAACACACCGTACGCCTCCTTAACAACCCTCTCAACCTGGGTGGCAACTTTCAGGGATCTATGGACATGGACACCGAGATAATGAAGGCAGTATCGCAGAGGCCTCCTTCACCACCTCATCTACCCGTCCTGCTGCCTTCAGGAATTCGACGTGCACAGTAAGATCCGTCAGGCCCTCTGTACTTCCGAGCGACAGACCATGATAAAGGACTTTGGGATGTATGAATGTGAGAAAGGTGTTGCCAAGATGCAAGGCCTTGTTCCTTTAGGAGTGTTTCTCGTAGAGTCAAGGAGGACGTTGGCGGAGGACAGGGTGAGGCCTACCTAAGGCCCTCAGACGGTGAAAGGTCAGTGATAAAGGACATTGTCCTCAACCAGTCTCCTTTCCCCCCCCCCCCCCCCACCACCACCATCTACACCCCCATCTCTCCAACGCACCCGCCCCACCCCACCCCCCCCAACACCCAACCCCCTGGAGGGGCACCGAAAACCGCACTCCTAACAGACCTGAACGCGTACGTTCTCTGGTGCCAGCTCAGCTGCCCACGTATGCTGTAGGCGATGGTGGTGACAAACTCCCCGCCCAGGCCCAGCTCCGAGCACAGCTTCAGCGCAAACTTCTCGGGTGAGTTGTCCCTCTCCGACATGTCCCACTCGAACTGGTCCACCAGCAGGATGTTCCCGACGTGCGTGTTGAGCTGCGGGAAAGAGTGGCGGGAGAGCGAGCAAAGACAGAGGTTATGCCAAGGGGGCCAGGGTGTGGAGGGGGTTACCCGGGTTCACAGGGCAGGGAGCGAAAGCAGGAAGGGAATAAGATAATACATGAGGGAATTTTCAACCGCTCCGGACCATTAGTTTGGGAATAATGAGTCCGGTCGAGGGGCCCAGCTTAATCATATAATACAATGAGGTAGGTGGGTTGTGTGGGCAGGAGGGGATGTGTCGGACAGTGGTACGGGGGTACGGGACAGTGGTACGGGGGTATGGGACAGTGGAACGGGGGAGCGGGACAGTGGTACGGGGGTACGGGGACAGTGGTACGGGGGTACGGGACAGTGGTACGGGGGTACGGGACAGTGGTACGGGGGTATGGGACAGTGGAACGGGGGAGCGGGACAGTGGTACGGAGGTACGGGGACAGTGGTACGGGGGTACGGGACAGTGGTACGGGGGTACGGAGACAGTGGTACGGGGGTGTGGGACAGTGGTATGAGGGTGTGGGACAGTGGTACGGTGGTACGGGACAGTGGAACGGGGGAGCGGGACAGTGGTACAGGGGTACGGGACAGTGGTACGAGGGTACGGGACAGTGGTACGGGGGTACGGGACAGTGGTACGGGGGTACGGGACAGTGGTACGGGGGTACGGGACAGTGGTACGGGGGAGCGGGACAGTGGTACAGGGGAGCGGGACAGTGGTACAGGGGAGCGGGACAGTGGTACGAGGGTACGGGACAGTGGTACGGGGGAGCGGGACAGTGGTACGGGGGTACGGGACAGTGGTACGGAGGTACGGGGGTGTGGGACAGTGGTACGGGACAGTGGTACGGGGAGTGGGACAGTGGTACGGGGGAGCGGGACAGTGGTACGGGGGAGCGGGTCAGTGGTACGGGGGAGCGGGACAGTGGTACGAGGGTACGGGACAGTGGTACGGGGGTACGGGACAGTGGTACGGGGGAGCGAGACAGTGGTACGGGGGTACGGGGACAGTGGTACGGGCGTACAGGACAGTGGTACGGGGGTGTGGGACAGTGGTACGGGGGTGTGGGACAGTGCTACGGGGGTACGGGACAGTGGTACGGGGGTGGGGCACAGTGGTACGGGGAGCGGGACGGTGGAACGGGGGAGCGGGACAGTGGTACGGGGAGCGGGACGGTGGAACGGGGGAACGGGACAGTGGTACTGGGGTACGGGGACAGTGGTACGGGGGTGTGGAACAGTGGTACGGGGGTACGGGACATGTGGTACGGGGGAGCGGGACAGTGGTACGGGGGGGTGGGACATGTGGTACGGGGGTACGGGACAGTGGTACGGGGGAGCGGGACAGTGGTACGGGGGTACGGGACAGTGGTACGGGGGTACGGGACAGTGGTACGGGGGTACGGGACATGTGGTACGGGGGAGCGGGACAGTGGTACGGGGGAGCGGGACAGTGGTACGGGGGTACGGGACAGTGGTACGGGGGTACGGGACAGTGGTACGGGGGAGCGGGACAGTGGTACGGGGGTACGGGACAGTGGTACGGGGGAGCGGGACAGTGGTACGGGGGGGTGGGACAGTGGTACGGGGGAGCGGGACAGTGGTACGGGGGGGTGGGACAGTGGTACGGGGGAGCGGGACAGTGGTACGGGGAGCGGGACAGTGGTACGGGGGTACGGGACAGTGGTACAGGGGAACGGGACAGTGGTACGGGGGTACAGGACAGTGGTACGGGGGAGCGGGACAGTGGTACGGGGGTACGGGACAGTGGTACGGGGGTACGGGACAGTGGTACAGGGGAGCGGGACAGTGGTACGGGGGTACGGGGACAGTGGTACGGGGGTACGGGACAGTGGTACGGGCGTACGGCACAGTGGTACGGGGGTACGGGACAGTGGTACGGCGGTACGGGACAGTGTTACGGGGGTACGGAACAGTGGTACGGGGGTACGGGGACAGTGGTACGGGGGTGTGGGACAGTGGTATGGGGGTACGGGACAGTGGTACGGGGAGCGGGACAGTGGTAAGAGGGTACGGGACAGTGGTACGGGGAGTGGGACGGTGGAACGGGGGAGCGGGACAGTGGAACGGGGGAGCGGGACAGTGGTACTGGGGTATGGGGACAGTGGTCCGGGGGTGTGGGACAGTGGTACGGGGGTACGGGGCAGTGGTACGGGCGTACGGGACAGTGGTACGGGGGAGCGGGACAGTGGTACGGGGGGGTGGGACAGTGGTACGGGGGAGCGGGACAGTGGTACGGGGAGCGGGACAGTGGTACGGGGGTACGGGACAGTGGTACAGGGGAACGGGACAGTGGTACGGGGGTACAGGACAGTGGTACGGGGGAGCGGGACAGTGGTACGGGGGTACGGGACAGTGGTACGGGGGTACGGGACAGTGGTACAGGGGAGCGGGACAGTGGTACGGGGGTACGGGGACAGTGGTACGGGGGTACGGGACAGTGGTACGGGCGTACGGCACAGTGGTACGGGGGTACGGGACAGTGGTACGGCGGTACGGGACAGTGTTACGGGGGTACGGAACAGTGGTACGGGGGTACGGGGACAGTGGTACGGGGGTGTGGGACAGTGGTATGGGGGTACGGGACAGTGGTACGGGGAGCGGGACAGTGGTAAGAGGGTACGGGACAGTGGTACGGGGAGTGGGACGGTGGAACGGGGGAGCGGGACAGTGGAACGGGGGAGCGGGACAGTGGTACTGGGGTATGGGGACAGTGGTCCGGGGGTGTGGGACAGTGGTACGGGGGTACGGGGCAGTGGTACGGGCGTACGGGACAGTGGTACGGGGGTACGGGACAGTGGTACGGGGGTGTGGGACAGTGGTACGGGGGTACGGGGCAGTGGTACGGGCGTACGGGACAGTGGTACGGGAGTGTGGGACAGTGGTACGGGGAGCGGGACAGTGGTACGGGGGTACGGGGCAGTGGTACGGGGGTGTGGGACAGTGGTACGAGGGTACGGGGCAGTGGTACGGGGGTACGGGGCAGTGGTACGGGGGTACGGGACAGTGGTACGGGGAGCGGGACAGAGGGACGGGGGAGCGGGACAGTGGTGCGGGGGAGCGGGACAGTGGTACGGGGGAGCGGGACAGTGGAACGGGGGAGCGGGACAGTGGTACGGAGGTACGGGGACAGAGGTACGGGGTGTGGGACAGTGGTATGGGGGTGTGGGACAGTGGTACGAGGGTACGGGACAGTGGAACGGGGGAGCGGGACAGTGGTACGAGGGTACGGGACAGTGGTACGGGGAACGGGACAGTGGTACGAGGGTACGGGACAGTGGTACGGGGAACGGGACAGTGGTACGAGGGTACGGGACAGTGGTACGGGGAGCGGGACAGTGGTGCGGGGGAACGGGACAGTGGCACGGGGGTACGGGACAGTGGTACGGGGGTACGGGACAGTGGTACGGGGGTACGGGACAGTGGTACGGGGGAGCGGGACAGTGGTACAGGGGAGCGGGACAGTGGTACGAGGGTACGGGACAGTGGTACGGGGTTACGGGACAGTGGTACGGGGTACGGGACAGTGGTACGGGGAGCGGGACAGTGGTACGGGGGTACGGGGACAGTGGTACGGGCGTACGGGACAGTGGTACGGGGGTGTGGGACAGTGGTACGGGGGTACGGGACAGTGGTACGGGGAGTGGGACAGTGGTACGAGGGTACGGGACAGTGGTACGGGGGTACGGGACAGTGGTACGGGGGTACGGGACAGTGGTACGGGGGAGCGGGACAGTGGTACGGGGGTACGGGGACAGTGGTACGGGCGTAAGGGACAGTGGTACGGGACAGTGGTACGGGGAGAGGGACAGTGGTACGAAGGTACGGGACAGTGGTACGGGGGTACGGGACAGTGGTACGGGGGTACGGGACAGTGGAACGGGGGAGCAGGACTGTGGTACGGGGGTACGGGACAGTGGTACGGGGGTGTGGGACAGTGGTACGGGGGGGTGGGACAGTGGTACGGGGAGCGGGACAGTGGTAAGGGGATACGGGACAGTGGGACGGGGGAGCGGGACAGTGGTACGGGGGAGCGGGACAGTGGTACGGGGGAGCGGGACAGTGGAACGGGGGAGCGCGACAGTGGTACGGAGGTACGGGGACAGAGGTACGGGGTTTGGGACAGTGGTATGGGGGTGTGGGACAGTGGTACGAGGGTACGGGACAGTGGAACGGGGGAGCGGGACAGTGGTACGGGGGTACGGGACAGTGGTACGAG
Source organism: Scyliorhinus torazame (assembly GCF_047496885.1). NCBI lineage: Eukaryota > Metazoa > Chordata > Chondrichthyes > Carcharhiniformes > Scyliorhinidae > Scyliorhinus > Scyliorhinus torazame. Next base: position 15,195,666 of record NC_092710.1, on the reverse strand, counting down.
GGTACGGGACAGTGGTACGGGGGTACGGGACAGTGGTACGGGGGTACGGGACAGTGGTACGGGGGGGGTGGGACAGTGGTACGGGGAGCGGGACAGTGGTAAGGGGATACGGGACAGTGGGACGGGGGAGCGGGACAGTGGTACAGGGGAGCGGGACAGTGGTACGGGGGAGCGGGACAGTGGAACGGGGGAGCGGGACAGTGGTACGGAGGTACGGGGACAGAGGTACGGGGTTTGGGACAGTGGTATGGGGGTGTGGGACAGTGGTACGAGGGTACGGGACAGTGGAACGGGGGAGCGGGACAGTGGTACGGGGGTACGGGACAGTGGTACGAGGGTACGGGACAGTGGTACGGGGGTACGGGACAGTGGCACGGGGGTACGGGACAGTGGTACGGGGGTACGGGACAGTGGTACGGGGAGCGGGACAGTGGTACAGGGGAGCGGGACAGTGGTACGAGGGTACGGGACAGTGGTACGGGGTTACGGGACAGTGGTACGGGGGTACGGGGACAGTGGTACGGGCGTACGGGACAGTGGTACGGGGGTGTGGGACAGTGGTACGGGACAGTGGTACGGGGAGAGGGACAGTGGTACGAGGGTACGGGACAGTGGTACGGGGGTACGGGACAGTGGTACGGGGGTGTGGGACAGTGGTACGGGGGGGTGGGACAGTGGTACGGGGAGCGGGACAGTGGTAAGGGGATACGGGACAGTGGGACGGGGGAGCGGGACTGTGGTACAGGGGAGCGGGACAGTGGTATGGGGTGTGGGACTGTGGAACGGGGGAGCGGGACAGTGGTACGGGGGTACGGGGTGTGGGACTGTGGAACGGGGAGCGGGACAGTGGTACGGGGTGTGGGACAATGGTACGGGGGAGCGGGACAGTGGTAAGGGGGTACGGGACAGTGGTACGGGGTGGGGCACAGTGGTACGGGGGAGCGGGACAGTGGTACGGGGGTACGGGACAGTGGTACGGGGGTGGGGCACAGTGGTACGGGGAGCGGGACAGTGGTACGGGGTTACGGCACAGTGGTACGGGGTTACGGCACAGTGGTACGGGGGAGCGGGACAGTGGTGCGGGGGTACGGGACAGTGGTACGGGCGGGTGGGACAGTGGTATGGGGGAACGGGACAGTGGTACGGGGAGCGGGACAGTGGTACGGGGGTACGGGACAGTGGTACGGGGGTACGGGACATGTGGTACGGGGGAGCGGGACAGTGGTACGGGGGAGCGGGACAGTGGTACGGGGGTACGGGACAGTGGTACGGGGGTACGGGACAGTGGTACGGGGGTACGGGACAGTGGTACGGGGGAGCGGGACAGTGGTACGGGGGAGCGGGACAGTGGTACGGGGGAGCGGGACAGTGGTACGGGGGGGTGGGACAGTGGTACGGGGGTACGGGGACAGTGGTACGGGGGTACGGGACAGTGGTACGGGGGAGCGGGACAATGGTACGGGGGTACGGGACATGTGGTACGGGGGAGCGGGACAGTGGTACGGGGGGGTGGGACAGTGGTACGGGGGAGCGGGACAGTGGTAAGGGGGTACGGGACAGTGGCATGGGGGGGTGGGACAGTGGTACGGGGGAGCGGGACAGTGGTACGGGGAGCGGGACAGTGGTACGGGGGTACAGGACAGTGGTACGGGGGAGCGGGACAGTGGTACGGGGGTACGGGACAGTGGTACGGGGGTACGGGACAGTGGTACAGGGGAGCGGGACAGTGGTACGGGGGTACGGGGACAGTGGTACGGGGGTACGGGACAGTGGTACGGGGGTACGGGACAGTGGTACGGGCGTACGGCACAGTGGTACGGGGGTACGGGACAGTGGTACGGCGGTACGGGACAGTGTTACGGGGGTACGGAACAGTGGTACGGGGGTACGGGGACAGTGGTACGGGGGTGTGGGACAGTGGTATGGGGGTACGGGACAGTGGTACGGGGAGCGGGACAGTGGTAAGAGGGTACGGGACAGTGGTACGGGGAACGGGACAGTGGTACGAGGGTACGGGACAGTGGTACGGGGAGCGGGACAGTGGTGCGGGGGAACGGGACAGTGGCACGGGGGTACGGGACAGTGGTACGGGGGTACGGGACAGTGGTACGGGGGTACGGGACAGTGGTACGGGGGAGCGGGACAGTGGTACAGGGGAGCGGGACAGTGGTACGAGGGTACGGGACAGTGGTACGGGGTTACGGGACAGTGGTACGGGGTACGGGACAGTGGTACGGGGGAGCGGGACAGTGGTACGGGGGTACGGGGACAGTGGTACGGGCGTACGGGACAGTGGTACGGGGGTGTGGGACAGTGGTACGGGGGTACGGGACAGTGGTACGAGGAGTGGGACAGTGGTACGAGGGTACGGGACAGTGGTACGGGGGTACGGGACAGTGGTACGGGGGTATGGGACAGTTGTACGGGGGAGCGGGACAGTGGTACGGGGGTACGGGGACAGTGGTACGGGCGTAAGGGACAGTGGTACGGGACAGTGGTACGGGGAGAGGGACAGTGGTACGAAGGTACGGGACAGTGGTACGGGGGTACGGGACAGTGGTACGGGGGTACGGGACAGTGGAACGGGGGAGCAGGACTGTGGTACGGGGGTACGGGACAGTGGTACGGGGGTGTGGGACAGTGGTACGGGGGGGTGGGACAGTGGTACGGGGAGCGGGACAGTGGTAAGGGGATACGGGACAGTGGGACGGGGGAGCGGGACAGTGGTACAGGGGAGCGGGACAGTGGTACGGGGGAGCGGGACAGTGGAACGGGGGAGCGGGACAGTGGTACGGAGGTACGGGACAGTGGTACAGGGGAGCGGGACAGTGGTACGGGGGAGCGGGACAGTGGAACGGGGGAGCGGGACAGTGGTACGGAGGTACGGGGACAGAGGTACGGGGTTTGGGACAGTGGTATGGGGGTGTGGGACAGTGGTACGAGGGTACGGGACAGTGGAACGGGGGAGCGGGACAGTGGTACGGGGGTACGGGACAGTGGTACGAGGGTACGGGACAGTGGTACGGGGGTACGGGACAGTGGTACGGGGGTACGGGACAGTGGTACGGGGGGGGTGGGACAGTGGTACGGGGAGCGGGACAGTGGTAAGGGGATACGGGACAGTGGGACGGGGGAGCGGGACAGTGGTACAGGGGAGCGGGACAGTGGTACGGGGGAGCGGGACAGTGGAACGGGGGAGCGGGACAGTGGTACGGAGGTACGGGGACAGAGGTACGGGGTTTGGGACAGTGGTATGGGGGTGTGGGACAGTGGTACGAGGGTACGGGACAGTGGAACGGGGGAGCGGGACAGTGGTACGGGGGTACGGGACAGTGGTACGAGGGTACGGGACAGTGGTACGGGGGTACGGGACAGTGGCACGGGGGTACGGGACAGTGGTACGGGGGTACGGGACAGTGGTACGGGGGAGCGGGACAGTGGTACAGGGGAGCGGGACAGTGGTACGAGGGTACGGGACAGTGGTACGGGGTTACGGGACAGTGGTACGGGGGTACGGGGACAGTGGTACGGGCGTACGGGACAGTGGTACGGGGGTGTGGGACAGTGGTACGGGACAGTGGTACGGGGAGAGGGACAGTGGTACGAGGGTACGGGACAGTGGTACGGGGGTACGGGACAGTGGTACGGGGGTGTGGGACAGTGGTACGGGGGGGGTGGGACAGTGGTACGGGGAGCGGGACAGTGGTAAGGGGATACGGGACAGTGGGACGGGGGAGCGGGACTGTGGTACAGGGGAGCGGGACAGTGGTATGGGGTGTGGGACTGTGGAACGGGGGAGCGGGACAGTGGTACGGGGGTACGGGGTGTGGGACTGTGGAACGGGGAGCGGGACAGTGGTACGGGGGTGTGGGACAGTGGTATGGGGGAGCGGGACAGTGGTACGGGGTGTGGGACAATGGTACGGGGAGCGGGACAGTGGTAAGGGGGTACGGGACAGTGGTACGGGGTGGGGCACAGTGGTACGGGGGAGCGGGACAGTGGTACAGGGGTACGGGACAGTGGTACGGGGGTGGGGCACAGTGGTACGGGGAGCGGGACAGTGGTACGGGGTTACGGCACAGTGGTACGGGGTTACGGCACAGTGGTACGGGGGAGCGGGACAGTGGTGCGGGGGTACGGGACAGTGGTACGGGCGGGTGGGACAGTGGTATGGGGGAACGGGACAGTGGTACGGGGAGCGGGACAGTGGTACGGGGGAACGGGACAGTGGTACGGGGGAACGGGACAGTGGTACGGGGGAACGGGACAGTGGTACGGGGGTACGGGACAGTGGTACGGGGGTACGGGACAGTGGTATGGGGGGGTGGGACAGTGATACGGGGGAACGGGACAGTGGTATGGGGGTACGGGAGAGTGGTACGGGGGAGCGGGACAGTGGTGCGGGGGTACGGGACAGTGGTACAGGGTTGGGGCACAGTGGTACGGGGAGCGGGACAGTGGTACGGGGGTACGGGACAGTGGTACGGGGGAACGGGACAGTGGTACGGGGGAGCGGGACAGTGGTAGGGGGGAGCGGGACAGTGGCACGGGGGAGCGGGACAGTGGTGCGGGGGTACGGGACAGTGGTACAGGGTTGGGGCACAGTGGTACGGGGAGCGGGACAGTGGTGCGGGGGTGTGAGGCAGTGGTACGGGGGTGTGGGACAGTGGTACGGGGGTACGGGGCAGTGGTACGGGGGAGCGGGTCAGTGGTACGGGGGTGGGGCACAGTGGTACGGGGTTACGGCACAGTGGTGCGGGGGAGCGGGACAGTGGTACGGGGGTACGGGACAGTGGTACGGGGGTGGGGCACAGTGGTACGGGGGAACGGGACAGTGGTACGAGGGGACGGGACAGTGGTACGGGGGTGGGGCACAGTGGTACGGGGGAACGGGACAGTGGTACGGGGGAACGGGACAGTGGTACGGGGGTGTGGGACAGTGGTACGGGGGAACGGGACAGTGGTACGGGGGGGTGGGACAGTGGTACGGGGGAACGGGACAGTGGTACGGTGTGGGGCACAGGGGTACGGGGGTGTGGGACAGTGGTACTGGGGTGAGGGACAGTGGTACGGGGGTTGGGCACAGTGGTACAGGGGTGGGGGACAGATGTACGGGGGTGTGGGACAGTGGTACGGGGGTACGGGACAGTGGTACGGGGGTACGGGACAGTGGTACGGGGGTACGGGACAGTGGAACGGGGAGCAGGACTGTGGTACGGGGGTACGGGGACAGTGGTACGGGGGTGTGGGACAGTGGTACGGGGGGGTGGGACAGTGGTACGGGGAGCGGGACAGTGGTAAGGGGATACGGGACAGTGGGACGGGGGAGCGGGACAGTGGTACAGGGAGCGGGACAGTGGTACGGGGGAGCGGGACAGTGGAACGGGGGAGCGGGACAGTGGTACGGAGGTACGGGGACAGAGGTACGGAGTTTGGGACAGTGGTATGGGGGTGTGGGACAGTGGTACGAGGGTACGGGACAGTGGAACGGGGGAGCGGGACAGTGGTACGGGGGTACGGGACAGTGGTACGAGGGTACGGGACAGTGGTACGGGGGTACGGGACAGTGGTACGGGGGTACGGGACAGTGGTACGGGGGGGGTGGGACAGTGGTACGGGGAGTGGGACAGTGGTACGGGGTATGGGACAGTGGTACGGGGGGGGTGGGACAGTGGTACGGGGAGCGGGACAGTGGTAAGGGGATACGGGACAGTGGGACGGGGGAGCGGGACAGTGGTACAGGGGAGCGGGACAGTGGTACGGGGGAGCGGGACAGTGGAACGGGGGAGCGGGACAGTGGTACGGAGGTACGGGGACAGAGGTACGGGGTTTGGGACAGTGGTATGGGGGTGTGGGACAGTGGTACGAGGGTACGGGACAGTGGAACGGGGGAGCGGGACAGTGGTACGGGGGTACGGGACAGTGGTACGAGGGTACGGGACAGTGGTACGGGGGTACGGGACAGTGGCACGGGGGTACGGGACAGTGGTACGGGGGTACGGGACAGTGGTACGGGGGAGCGGGACAGTGGTACAGGGGAGCGGGACAGTGGTACGAGGGTACGGGACAGTGGTACGGGGTTACGGGACAGTGGTACGGGGGTACGGGGACAGTGGTACGGGCGTACGGGACAGTGGTACGGGGGTGTGGGACAGTGGTACGGGACAGTGGTACGGGGAGAGGGACAGTGGTACGAGGGTACTGGACAGTGGTACGGGGGTACGGGACAGTGGTACGGGGGTGTGGGACAGTGGTACGGGGGGGTGGGACAGTGGTACGGGGAGCGGGACAGTGGTAAGGGGATACGGGACAGTGGGACGGGGGAGCGGGACTGTGGTACAGGGGAGCGGGACAGTGGTATGGGGTGTGGGACTGTGGAACGGGGAGCGGGACAGTGGTACGGGGGTACGGGGTGTGGGACTGTGGAACGGGGAGCGGGACAGTGGTACGGGGGTGTGGGACAGTGGTATGGGGGAGCGGGACAGTGGTACGGGGTGTGGGACAATGGTACGGGGGAGCGGGACAGTGGTAAGGGGTGGGGCACAGTGGTACGGGGGAGCGGGACAGTGGTACGGGGGTACGGCACAGTGGTACGGGGTTACGGCACAGTGGTACGGGGGAGCGGGACAGTGGTGCGGGGGTACGGGACAGTGGTACGGGCGGGTGGGACAGTGGTATGGGGGAACGGGACAGTGGTACGGGGAGCGGGACAGTGGTACGGGGGAACGGCACAGTGGTACGGGGGAACGGGACAGTGGTACGGGGGTACGGGACAGTGGTACGGGGGTACGGGACAGTGGTACGGGGGTACGGGACAGTGGTATGGGGGGGTGGGACAGTGATACGGGGGAACGGGCAGTGGTATGGGGGTACGGGACAGTGGTACGGGGGAGCGGGACAGTGGTGCGGGGGTACGGGACAGTGGTACAGGGTTGGGGCACAGTGGTACGGGGAGCGGGACAGTGGTACGGGGGTACGGGACAGTGGTACGGGGGAACGGGACAGTGGTACGGGGGAGCGGGACAGTGGTAGGGGGGAGCGGGACAGTGGCACGGGGGAGCGGGACAGTGGTGCGGGGGTACGGGACAGTGGTACAGGGGTGGGGCACAGTGGTACGGGGTTACGGCACAGTGGTGCGGGGGAGCGGGACAGTGGTACGGGGGTACGGGACAGTGGTACGAGGGTACGGGACAGTGGTACGGGGGTGGGGCACAGTGGTACGGGGGTGTGGGACAGTGGTACGGGGGGGTGGGACAGTGGTACGGGGGAACGGGACAGTGGTACGGGGGTGGGGCGCAGTGGTACGGGGGAACGGGACAGTGGTATGGGGGTACGGGACAGTGGTACGGGGGAGCGGGACAGTGGTAGGGGGGAGCGGGACAGTGGCACGGGGGAGCGGGACAGTGGTACGGGGGAGCGGGACAGTGGTATGGGGGTACGGGACAGTGGTACGGGGAGCGGGACAGTGGTGCGGGGGTGTGGGGCAGTGGTACGGGGGTGTGGGACAGTGGTACGGGGGTACGGGGCAGTGGTACGGGGGAGCGGGTCAGTGGTACGGGGTTACGGCACAGTGGTGCGGGGGAACGGGACAGTGGTACAGGGGTGGGGCACAGTGGTACGAGGGTACGGGACAGTGGTACGGGGGTGGGGCACAGTGGTACGGGGGTGTGGGACAGTGGTACGGGGGAACGGGACAGTGGTACGGGGGGGTGGGACAGTGGTACGGGGGAACGGGACAGTGGTACGGGGTGGGGCACAGTGGTACGGGGGTGTGGGACAGTGGTACTGGGGTGAGGGACAGTGGTACGGGGTTACGGCACAGTGGTGCGGGGGAGCGGGACAGTGGTACGGGGGTACGGGACAGTGGTACGAGGGTACGGGACAGTGGTACGGGGGTGGGGCACAGTGGTACGGGGGTGTGGGACAGTGGTACGGGGGAAAGGGACAGTGGCACGGGGGTGTGGGACAGTGGTACGGGGGAACGGGACAGTGGTACGGGGTGGGGCACAGTGGTACGGGGGTGTGGGGCAGTGGTACGGGGGTGTGGGACAGTGGTACGGGGGGGTGGGACAGTGGTACGGGGGAACGGGACAGTGGTACGGGGTGGGGCACAGTGGTACGGGGGTGTGGGACAGTGGTACGGGGGTGAGGGACAGTGGTACGGGGGTTGGGCACAGTGGTACAGGGGTGGGGGACAGATGTACGGGGGTGTGGGACAGTGGTACGGGGGTACGGGACAGTGGTACGGGGGTGGGGCACAGTGGTACGGGGGTGTGGGACAGTGGTATGGGGGAACGGGACAGTGGTACGGGGGGGTGGGACAGTGGTACGGGGGAACGGGACAGTGGTATGGGGGTACGGGACAGTGGTACGGGGGAGCGGGACAGTGGTAGGGGGGAGCGGGACAGTGGCACGGGGGAGCGGGACAGTGGTACGGGGGAGCGGGACAGTGGTATGGGGGTACGGGACAGTGGTACGGGGAGCGGGACAGTGGTGCGGGGGTGTGGGGCAGTGGTACGGGGGTGTGGGACAGTGGTACGGGGGTACGGGGCAGTGGTACGGGGGAGCGGGTCAGTGGTACGGGGTTACGGCACAGTGGTGCGGGGGAACGGGACAGTGGTACAGGGGTGGGGCACAGTGGTACGAGGGTACGGGACAGTGGTACGGGGGTGGGGCACAGTGGTACGGGGGTACGGGACAGTGGTACGAGGGTACGGGACAGTGGTACGGGGGTGGGGCACAGTGGTACGGGGGTGTGGGACAGTGGTACGGGGGTACGGGACAGTGGAACGGGGAGCAGGACTGTGGTACGGGGGTACGGGGACAGTGGTACGGGGGTGTGGGACAGTGGTACGGGGGGGTGGGACAGTGGTACGGGGAGCGGGACAGTGGTAAGGGGATACGGGACAGTGGGACGGGGGAGCGGGACAGTGGTACAGGGAGCGGGACAGTGGTACGGGGGAGCGGGACAGTGGAACGGGGGAGCGGGACAGTGGTACGGAGGTACGGGGACAGAGGTACGGAGTTTGGGACAGTGGTATGGGGGTGTGGGACAGTGGTACGAGGGTACGGGACAGTGGAACGGGGGAGCGGGACAGTGGTACGGGGGTACGGGACAGTGGTACGAGGGTACGGGACAGTGGTACGGGGGTACGGGACAGTGGTACGGGGGTACGGGACAGTGGTACGGGGGGGGTGGGACAGTGGTACGGGGAGTGGGACAGTGGTACGGGGTATGGGACAGTGGTACGGGGGGGGTGGGACAGTGGTACGGGGAGCGGGACAGTGGTAAGGGGATACGGGACAGTGGGACGGGGGAGCGGGACAGTGGTACAGGGGAGCGGGACAGTGGTACGGGGGAGCGGGACAGTGGAACGGGGGAGCGGGACAGTGGTACGGAGGTACGGGGACAGAGGTACGGGGTTTGGGACAGTGGTATGGGGGTGTGGGACAGTGGTACGAGGGTACGGGACAGTGGAACGGGGGAGCGGGACAGTGGTACGGGGGTACGGGACAGTGGTACGAGGGTACGGGACAGTGGTACGGGGGTACGGGACAGTGGCACGGGGGTACGGGACAGTGGTACGGGGGTACGGGACAGTGGTACGGGGGAGCGGGACAGTGGTACAGGGGAGCGGGACAGTGGTACGAGGGTACGGGACAGTGGTACGGGGTTACGGGACAGTGGTACGGGGGTACGGGGACAGTGGTACGGGCGTACGGGACAGTGGTACGGGGGTGTGGGACAGTGGTACGGGACAGTGGTACGGGGAGAGGGACAGTGGTACGAGGGTACGGGACAGTGGTACGGGGGTACGGGACAGTGGTACGGGGGTGTGGGACAGTGGTACGGGGGGGTGGGACAGTGGTACGGGGAGCGGGACAGTGGTAAGGGGATACGGGACAGTGGGACGGGGGAGCGGGACTGTGGTACAGGGGAGCGGGACAGTGGTATGGGGTGTGGGACTGTGGAACGGGGAGCGGGACAGTGGTACGGGGGTACGGGGTGTGGGACTGTGGAACGGGGAGCGGGACAGTGGTACGGGGGTGTGGGACAGTGGTATGGGGGAGCGGGACAGTGGTACGGGGTGTGGGACAATGGTACGGGGGAGCGGGACAGTGGTAAGGGGTGGGGCACAGTGGTACGGGGGAGCGGGACAGTGGTACGGGGGTACGGCACAGTGGTACGGGGTTACGGCACAGTGGTACGGGGGAGCGGGACAGTGGTGCGGGGGTACGGGACAGTGGTACGGGCGGGTGGGACAGTGGTATGGGGGAACGGGACAGTGGTACGGGGAGCGGGACAGTGGTACGGGGGAACGGCACAGTGGTACGGGGGAACGGGACAGTGGTACGGGGGTACGGGACAGTGGTACGGGGGTACGGGACAGTGGTACGGGGGTACGGGACAGTGGTATGGGGGGGTGGGACAGTGATACGGGGGAACGGGCAGTGGTATGGGGGTACGGGACAGTGGTACGGGGGAGCGGGACAGTGGTGCGGGGGTACGGGACAGTGGTACAGGGTTGGGGCACAGTGGTACGGGGAGCGGGACAGTGGTACGGGGGTACGGGACAGTGGTACGGGGGAACGGGACAGTGGTACGGGGGAGCGGGACAGTGGTAGGGGGGAGCGGGACAGTGGCACGGGGGAGCGGGACAGTGGTGCGGGGGTACGGGACAGTGGTACAGGGGTGGGGCACAGTGGTACGGGGTTACGGCACAGTGGTGCGGGGGAGCGGGACAGTGGTACGGGGGTACGGGACAGTGGTACGAGGGTACGGGACAGTGGTACGGGGGTGGGGCACAGTGGTACGGGGGTGTGGGACAGTGGTACGGGGGGGTGGGACAGTGGTACGGGGGAACGGGACAGTGGTACGGGGGTGGGGCGCAGTGGTACGGGGGAACGGGACAGTGGTATGGGGGTACGGGACAGTGGTACGGGGGAGCGGGACAGTGGTAGGGGGGAGCGGGACAGTGGCACGGGGGAGCGGGACAGTGGTACGGGGGAGCGGGACAGTGGTATGGGGGTACGGGACAGTGGTACGGGGAGCGGGACAGTGGTGCGGGGGTGTGGGGCAGTGGTACGGGGGTGTGGGACAGTGGTACGGGGGTACGGGGCAGTGGTACGGGGGAGCGGGTCAGTGGTACGGGGTTACGGCACAGTGGTGCGGGGGAACGGGACAGTGGTACAGGGGTGGGGCACAGTGGTACGAGGGTACGGGACAGTGGTACGGGGGTGGGGCACAGTGGTACGGGGGTGTGGGACAGTGGTACGGGGGAACGGGACAGTGGTACGGGGGGGTGGGACAGTGGTACGGGGGAACGGGACAGTGGTACGGGGTGGGGCACAGTGGTACGGGGGTGTGGGACAGTGGTACTGGGGTGAGGGACAGTGGTACGGGGTTACGGCACAGTGGTGCGGGGGAGCGGGACAGTGGTACGGGGGTACGGGACAGTGGTACGAGGGTACGGGACAGTGGTACGGGGGTGGGGCACAGTGGTACGGGGGTGTGGGACAGTGGTACGGGGGAAAGGGACAGTGGCACGGGGGTGTGGGACAGTGGTACGGGGGAACGGGACAGTGGTACGGGGTGGGGCACAGTGGTACGGGGGTGTGGGGCAGTGGTACGGGGGTGTGGGACAGTGGTACGGGGGGGTGGGACAGTGGTACGGGGGAACGGGACAGTGGTACGGGGTGGGGCACAGTGGTACGGGGGTGTGGGACAGTGGTACGGGGGTGAGGGACAGTGGTACGGGGGTTGGGCACAGTGGTACAGGGGTGGGGGACAGATGTACGGGGGTGTGGGACAGTGGTACGGGGGTACGGGACAGTGGTACGGGGGTGGGGCACAGTGGTACGGGGGTGTGGGACAGTGGTATGGGGGAACGGGACAGTGGTACGGGGGGGTGGGACAGTGGTACGGGGGAACGGGACAGTGGTATGGGGGTACGGGACAGTGGTACGGGGGAGCGGGACAGTGGTAGGGGGGAGCGGGACAGTGGCACGGGGGAGCGGGACAGTGGTACGGGGGAGCGGGACAGTGGTATGGGGGTACGGGACAGTGGTACGGGGAGCGGGACAGTGGTGCGGGGGTGTGGGGCAGTGGTACGGGGGTGTGGGACAGTGGTACGGGGGTACGGGGCAGTGGTACGGGGGAGCGGGTCAGTGGTACGGGGTTACGGCACAGTGGTGCGGGGGAACGGGACAGTGGTACAGGGGTGGGGCACAGTGGTACGAGGGTACGGGACAGTGGTACGGGGGTGGGGCACAGTGGTACGGGGGTACGGGACAGTGGTACGAGGGTACGGGACAGTGGTACGGGGGTGGGGCACAGTGGTACGGGGGTGTGGGACAGTGGTACGGGGGAAAGGGACAGTGGCACGGGGGTGTGGGACAGTGGTACGGGGGAACGGGACAGTGGTACGGGGGGGTGGGACAGTGGTACGGGGGAACGGGACAGTGGTACGGGGTGGGGCACAGTGGTACGGGGGTGTGGGACAGTGGTACGGGGGTGAGGGACAGTGGTACGGGGGTTGGGCACAGTGGTACAGGGGTGGGGGACAGATGTACGGGGGTGTGGGACAGTGGTACGGGGGTACGGGACAGTGGTACGGGGGTGCGGGACAGTGGTTCGGGGGAACGGGACAGTGGTACGGGGGAACGGGACAGTGGTACGGGGGAACGGGACAGTGGTACGGGGGAACGGGACAGTGGTACGGGGGTACGGGACAGTGGTTCGGGGGAACGGGACAGTGGTACGGGGGTACAGGACAGTGGTACGGGGGAACGGGACAGTGGTACGGGGGAACGGGACAGTGGTATGGGGGCACGGGACAGTGGTACGGGGGAGCGGGACAGTGGTACAGGGGAGTGGGACAGTGGTACGGGGGAGCGGGACAGTGGTGCGGGGGAACGGGACAGTGGTGCGGGGGAACGGGACAGTGGTGCGGGGGTACGGGATAGTGGTGCGGGGGTACGGGACAGTGGTACGGGGGTACGGGACAGTGGTACGGGGATGCAGGACAGTGGTACGGGGGTGCGGGACAGTGGTACGGGGGTGCGGGACAGTGGTACGGGGGAGCGGGACAGTGGTTCGGGGGTACGGCACAGTGGTACGGGGGAACGGGACAGTGGTACGGGGGAACGGGACAGTGGTACAGGGGAACGGGACAGTGGTACGGGGGAACGGGACAGTGGTACGGAGGTACGGATTGGTGGGGTGATGGTCACTTGCCTTGATGATGACCCTCTGGTCAGTCTGGTCCTCCAGTATGCTGTCCATGGGGTAAGACTCCACCTGCTGGCGGATGGCGGAGGCGACAGCTGGCACGAAGTTCAGCGGGTTCAAATCCAGGTCATCGCACAGGATCTCAGCAAACATCTCGGGTGAAATCAGTTTCTCTGCGGCAGACAAAGGGCGGGAAAGAGCATAGCTCAGGAAAGGCAGAGCAAGGGGGTAACGTGGAGAGTCTCGTACCTACACATCACCTCCATGTGGGACGGAGATACAAACACTCAGGCAGCACAGGATCAGGAGAGAATCCTCCTTTCGACCACTGCCACTGGGTTTATGTTCGATGGTGTTTAATTACAGAACTAATAATCCAGGGTACAGCAGTGTCGGGGTTATGTTACTGGACTAATAATCCAGGGTACAGCAGTGTAGGGGTTATGTTACTGGACTAATAATCCAGGGTACAGCAGTGTAGGGATTATGTTACTGGACTAATAATCCAGGATACAGCAGTGTAGGGGTTATGTTACTGGACTAATAATCCAGGGTACAGCAGTGTAGAGGTTATGTTACGGGACTAATAATCCAGGGCACAGCAGTGTAGAGGTTATGTTACTGGACTAATAATCCAGGGTACAGCAGTGTAGGGGTTATGTTACTGGACTAATAATCCAGGGTACAGCAGTGTAGAGATTATGTTACTGGACTAATAATCCAGGGTACAGCAGTGTAGGGGTTATGTTACTGGACTAATAATCCAGGGTACAGCAGTGATGGGGTTATGTTACTGGACTAATAATCCAGGGTACAGCAGTGTAGGGGTTATGTTACTGGACTAATAATCCAGGGTACAGCAGTGATGGGGTTATGTTACTGGACTAATAATCCAGGATACAGCTGTGTAGGGATTATGTTACTGGACTAATAATCCAGGGTACAGCAGTGTAGGGATTATGTTACTGGACTAATAATCCAGGGTACAGCAGTGTAGGGGTTATGTTACTGGACTAATAATCCAGGATACAGCAGTGGAGGGGTTATGTTACTGGACTAATACTCCAGGGTACAGCAGTGTAGGGGTTATGTTACTGGACTAATAATCCAGGGTACAGCAGTGTAGGGATTATGTTACTGGACTAATAATCCAGGGTACAGCAGTGTAGGGATTATGTTACTGGACTAATAATCCAGGGTACAGCAGTGTAGGGATTATGTTACTGGACTAATAATCCAGGGTACAGCAGTGTAGGGATTATGTTACTGGACTAATAATCCAGGGTACAGCAGTGTAGGGGTTATGTTACTGGACTAATAATCCAGGGTACAGCAGTGTAGGGATTATGTTACTGGACTAATAATCCAGGGTACAGCAGTGTAGGGGTTATGTTACTGGACTAATAATCCAGGGTACAGCAGTGTAGGGATTATGTTACTGGACTAATAATCCAGGGTACAGCAGTGTAGGGGTTATGTTACTGGACTAATAATCCAGGGTACAGCAGTGTAGGGATTATGTTACTGGACTAATAATCCAGGGTACAGCAGTGTAGGGGTTATGTTACTGGACTAATAATCCAGGATACAGCAGTGTAGGGATTATGTTACTGGACTAATAATCCAAGGTACAGCAGTGTAGGGGATTATGTTACTGGACTAATAATCGAGGGTACAGCAGTGTAGGGGTTATGTTTCTGGACTAATAATCCAGGGTACAGCAGTGTAGGGGTTATGTTACTGGACTAATAATCCAGGTTACAGCAGTGTCGGGGTTATGTTACTGGACTAATAATCCAGGGTACAGCAGTGTCGGGGTTATGTTACTGGACTAATAATCCAGGATACAGCAGTGTAGGGGTTATGTTACTGGGCTAATAATCCAGGGTACAGCAGTGTAGGGGTTATGTTACTGGGCTAATAATCCAGGGTACAGCAGTGTAGGGGTTATGTAACTGGACTAATAATCCAGGGTACAGCAGTATAGGGGTTATGTTACTGGACTAATAATCCAGGGTACAGCAGTGTAGGGGTTATGTTACTGGGCTAATAATCCAGGGTACAGCTGTGCAGGGGTTATGTTACTGGGCTAATAATCCAGGGTACAGCTGTGCAGGGGTTATGTTACTGGACTAACAATCCAGGGTACAGCAGTGCAGGGGTTATGTTACTGGACTAATAATCCAGGGTACAGCAGTGTAGGGGTTATGTTACTGGGCTAATAATCCAGGGTACAGCTGTGCAGGGGTTATGTTACTGGACTAATAATCCAGGATACAGCAGTGTAGGGGATATGTTACTGGACTAATAATCCAGGGTACAGCAGTGTAGAGGTTATGTTACTGGACTAATAATCCAGGGTACAGCAGTGTAGGGGTTATGTTACTGGACTAATAATCCAGGGTACAGCAGTGTAGGGGTTATGTTACTGGACTAATAATCCAGGGTACAGCAGTGTAGGGGATATGTTACTGGACTAACAATCCAGGGTACAGCAGTGCAGGGGTTATGTTACTGGACTAATAATCCAGGGTACAGCAGTGTAGGGGATATGTTACTAGACTAATAATCCAGGGTACAGCAGCGTAGGGGTTATGTTACTGGACTAATAATCCAGGGTACAGCAGTGTAGAGGTTATGTTACTGGACTAATAATCCAGGATACAGCAGTGTAGAGGTTATGTTACTGGAATAATAATCCAGGGTACAGCAGTGTAGGGGTTATGTTACTGGACTAATAATCCAGTGTACAGCAGTGTAGAGGTTATGTTACTGGACTAATAATCCAGGGTACAGCAGTGTAGGGGATATGTTACTGGACTAATAATCCAGGGTACAGCAGTGTAGAGGTTATGTTACTGGACTAATAATCCAGGGTACAGCAGTGTAGGGGTTATGTTACTGGACTAATAATCCAGGATACAGCAGTGTAGGGGATATGTTACTAGACTAATAATCCAGGGTACAGCAGCGTAGGGGTCATGTTACTGGACTAATAATCCAGGGTACAGCAGTGTAGGGATTGTGTTACTAGACTAATAATCCAGGGTACAGCAGTGTAGGGATTATGTTACTAGACTAATAATCCAGGGTACAGCAGTGTAGGGGTTATGTTACTGGACTAATAATCCAGGGTACAGCAGTGTAGGGATTATGTTACTAGACTAATAATCCAGGATACAGCAGTGTAGGGATTATGTTACTAGACTAATAATCCAGGGTACAGCAGTGTAGGGGTTATGTTACTGGACTAATAATCCAGGGTACAGCAGTGTAGGGGTTATGTTACTGGACTAATAATCCAGGTACAGCAGTGTAGGGGATATGTTACTGGACTAATAATCCAGGGTACAGCAGTGTAGAGATTATGTTACTAGACTAATAACCCAGGGTACAGCAGTGTAGGGGTTATGTTACTGGGCAATAATCCAGGATACAGCAGTGTAGGGATTATGTTACTGGACTAATAATCCAGGGTACAGCAGTGTAGAGATTATGTTACTAGACTAATAACCCAGGGTACAGCAGTGTAGGGGTTATGTTACTGGGCAATAATCCAGGATACAGCAGTGTAGGGATTATGTTACTCGACTAATAATCCAGGGTACAGCAGTGTAGGGGATATGTTACTAGAATAATAATCCAGGGTACAGCAGTGTAGGGGTTATGTTACTGGACTAATAATCCAGGATACAGCAGTGTCGGGGTTATGTTACTGGACTAATAATCCAGGGTACAGCAGTGTAGGGATTATGTTACTGGACTAATAATCCAGGATACAGCAGTGTCGGGGTTATGTTACTGGACTAATAATCCAGGGTACAGCAGTGTAGGGGATATGTTATTGGACTAATAATCCACGGTACAGCAGTGTAGGGGTTATGTTACTGGACTAATAATCCAGGGTACAGCAGTGTAGGGATTATGTTACTGGACTAATAATCCAGGATACAGCAGTGTCGGGGTTATGTTACTGGACTAATAATCCAGGGTACAGCAGTGTAGGGGTTATGTTACTGGACTAATAATCCAGGGTACAGCAGTGTCGGGGGTGTTGATCCTGAAATAATTATCCAGTGCCCTGTAGTTTTGTCCTCACAGCCGAGCAATTTCTGTCGGCTCACCGTTCATGTTCCAGGTGAAAGTGTCTCGCAGCTTCTGCCCATCGATTTCCATGTCCAATCGGATGGGTACCAGGAGTTCAGGCTGGGCTGCGTTTTCATGGATGACGGCTGGATCGTGGTCATCGAAACTGCGGAAATTGGGAGATCTTTTTTAAAATGACTCATTAGTTTCCGCAGGAGGTGAGTGTGGCTGGCTGGGCCTCGCACTTTTTGGCCAACCCTATCTGCCCCTGAGGAGGGTGGTGATGATCCCCAGGGTACTGTAGTGTAGGGGTGATGTATTTTAATTCACTAATGCGGGTGTGGGCCTCGCTGGCTGGGGCAACATTTATATATATTCCATCCCTATTTGAACTGAGTGACTGGTGAGGTGGTTCCCCCCCCCCACCCCCCCCCCCCCCCCCCCCCCGAGTGTGTGTGTGAGAGAGAGTGTGTGTGAGAGTGAGAAAGTGTGTGTGAGAGAGAGAGTGTGTGTGTGAGAGAGTGAGAGAGAGAGTGTGTGTGAGAGAGAGTGTGTGTGAGAGTGAGAGTGTGTGTGAGAGAGAGTGTGTGTGTGAGAGTGAGAGAGAGAATGTGTGTGAGAGAGAGTGAGAGAGAGTGTGTGTGAGAGAGAGTGAGAGAGAGAATGTGTGTGTGAGAGTGTGAGAGAGAGAGTGTGTGTGTGAGAGTGAGAGAGTGTGTGTGAGAGAGTGTGTGTGTGAGAGAGTGAGAGAGAGAGTGTGTGTGAGAGAGTGTGAGAGTGAGAGGGTGTGTGTGAGAGTGTGAGAGAGTGTGTGTGTGTCAGAGAGTGAGAGAGTGTGTGTGAGAGAGTGTGAGAGAGTGTGTGTGAGAGTGAGAGAGAGTGTGTGTGAGAGAGAGCGTGTGTGAGAGAGTGAGAGAGTGTGTGTGAGAGAGTGTGAGAGAGAGAGAGAGTGTGGGAGAGAGAGTGTGTGTGTGAGAGAGTGAGAGAGTGTGTGTGTGAGAGTGCAAGAGAGAGAGTTTGTGTGAGAGAGTCTAGGAGAGAGAGAGTGTATGTGAGAGAGTGTGAGAGAGAGAGAGTGTGTGTGTGAGAGTGTGAGAGAGAGAGTGCGTGTGTGAGAGAGTGAGAGAGAGAGAGTGTGTGAGAGTGTGTGAGAGAGTGTAGGAGAGAGCGTGTGTGTGAGAGAGAGTGTGGGAGAGAGTGAGAGAGAGTGAGAGAGTGTGTGTGTGAGAGAGTGAGAGAGAGAGTGTGGGAGAGAGTGAGAGAGAGAGTGTGTGAGAGAGAGTGTGGGAGGGAGTGAGAGAGTATGTGTGAGGGAGTGTAGGAGAGAGAAAGTGTGTGTGAGAGTGTGTAGGAGAGAGAGTGTGTGAGAGAGTGTGGGAGAGAGTGTGGGAGAGAGAGTGTGGGAGAGAGCGAGAGAGAAAGAGTGTGTGTGTGAGAGAGAGTGTGGGAGAGAATGAGAGAGAGAGAGAGTGAGAGAGAGTGTGTGTGAGAGAGTGTGAGAGTGTGTGAGAGAGTGTGGGAGAGAGTGAGGGAGAGTGTGTGTGAGAGAGTGTGAGCGAGTGTGTGAGCGAGTGTGTGAGAGAGTGTGAGAGAGAGTGTGGGAGAGAGTGTGGGAGAGTGTGTGGGAGAGTGTGAGCGAGAGTGTGTGAGAGAGAGTGTGGGAGAGAGTGAGAGCGAGAGTGAGAGAGAGTGTGTGTGATAGAGAGAGTGTGTGTGTGAGAGAGTGAGAGAGTGTGTATGAGTGTGAGAGGGAGAGAGTGAGAGAGTGTGTGAGAGAATGTGTGTGTAAGTGTGGGAGAGAGAGAGAGTGAGAGAGTGTGTG